>NC_140590.1:1122269414-1122616414 GCF_964204655.1 Triturus cristatus
TTCTGCTGTGCAACTGAAGCTGAGGAGGAGAAGGGGCCTTGCTGTGTGCTGTGACCCTGCCTGCTTGACCTGACAAGACTTTGCTGTGTGCTGTGTCTTCAACTCTGAATCTCCAAGGGCCTGAGAAGAGCTGGCCTCCTGTTTGGCAACCCAGGGATATAAAGGTTGCCGAGACTTCAAGACTCTGCTGTGTCCCGTGAAGTGTGCTTTGCTTGAGAGAGCGGCGCTGATTAGTGCCTGAAACCGGCTGCGGCGCTGAGAAGATCGACGTGCTTATCGGCACCTGTACTACGGCACTTTGAAATATCCTGCCCGTGATTCACCGCTATGGCCCGGGGGCCCGAGATCGTCCAGGAGCTGTGCCTCTCCGTTCCACAGACTGTGAAGAACTAAGCGAGGAGGTCGCGACCTGATTGGTTGACGGCGGAGGCCTGGCCGGAGGAACTGCGCTACGATTGGCGGAGGCCTGGTGATGTCTGATGTCATCCCTGGGGGCTCGTCGAGGGTGCCGCGACCTGATTGGCCGCCGTCCGTGAGCTACGGGAATACTGTCCCGAGGAAGGGCTCCGACGCGCTGAGTCCTTGCGCCCCGACCCGCAGCCTGGTGAGTCCGTGCAGGGAGAGGGAGCATCGGTAACTGTTGTGACAGCCCGCTTAACCCCCGAACGTCCCGCATAGCTTGTGGGGCCCGGAGACCAACGCCCGGGGTGCATTTGCCTGGAGGAGCAGCCGGAGAAGAGCGCTTCAATTATAAGCGCAGGGACATAGCTAAAGAGGTGTTTTCCGTGCTGAGAGTCTAAAGCCATATTCTTTTCGACACCTACCGCTCACAAGAGACTAGAGACTAATTATTTTGCGTACCTAGCGATCCAAGAAAGCTAAAAGAGAAACAGAAGATTAATGTGCAATGCTATGATAATAGATCTTTACTGCTGAAACTAGATAAAGCTATATTTTTGATATACTCACCTGTGTGGTCTAAGTTTGTGGTGTACTAGGGGGGTCATTGTGGTGATTACGTGCAAATACCTTACACATTGCCTTGGGGATAAGCCTGTCTGCTCGAGCCAAGCTACCTAGAGGGTGAGCAGGGGTTATCTACCGTGTGTGTCCTTGTACCCTGACTAGAAGCAAGGGTCCCTATTTGGTCTAAGGAACTTACATCTGCCTAGAGACCCCCAGATCTAACAAAAACATATCACAAATTAATGATTTTAGGTGTTTTAATCTAAATAGTTCACTTAAAGCACAAAAAGAGTGAAAGAGCCAGAATAGACTAGGTTAACACAATCAGTCCCCGACTGGAAAAGGTATACAATGACCAGTATTAGGTCACTGTATTTCCTGTTTCACATTGATACAGAGTAGCAGATAGATTTTTAGAATGTTCAGCTATTCTCATACAAACACTCAATTATATGTTTCTAGAAGTAAAGCATCAAATCTTTCCCTCAGTAAAGTCATGAACAACAATATTCTCAAGTCTGTGATATACCAATGGTTCAATTTACATTTTTCCTAATTATTTTGGCAATTAGAAGTTAACTGTTTATGGGCCTGACATACATTTTAAGTTGCACATCCCAAGGAATATATTTTTTCACCATAGTGGTAATGACATCCATCTTTGAGTTTGATTGCAATGAAAATGTAATGAAAAAAAATACTTAGAAGGACCCCAATAAAAGGGGCAAGTTCAGGGGCAAATCTAATCAGGAGACACACTGACAATGCATTCATAGGCACATCTGTCAGTTTACACATTGTGAGGATCTTCACTATAACAGCTAAACTCAAAGTAGACAAATACGAAAGGAGATCAAGAATTTGAGGAATAGAAGCAAGCTCTTTGTCAAAAGAAAGTTCAGCAGTCATCTCCAGTTTGGTGGCATGTTACCATTTGTTCTATTTACTATTCTCTCTTTTCCTTTGGCATTTAGAAAGATTGTTATAATCCTAACATTTTCAAGAAGACATAGAACTCGATTACAACTTTGGGGGTCTTCCTGCAGGCTGCCATGCCAGTGCCCTGTGGGTGGACCTCCAAAGCAGTACTCATACCGCCCACCAGATTACAATTGTAACCATTGGCATGCGGGTGGTGATGCAGTGATTTCACGTGGTGCCTATCTAAAGGCCCATAGAGGGACTTCAGACAGGCACCGCTGTGACACTGCCATTGCACATTCCTGCATGGTGCGGTAAGCAGTGACATGCTGCACCATGCAGGAATGAGGTGCATATTCAC
Organism: Triturus cristatus; assembly: GCF_964204655.1. NCBI lineage: Eukaryota > Metazoa > Chordata > Amphibia > Caudata > Salamandridae > Triturus > Triturus cristatus. Next base: position 1,122,271,663 of record NC_140590.1, read on the forward strand.
AGTGGGCAAAAAATAACCCCTAGGCCCTGGAGCAGCATTGCCACCCTTTCCATGGCAGTCTCACCAACATGGAAAGGCTGGTGTTGAGGCAACTCGTAATATGCTTGGTGGTGCCGATGTGGCACTGCAAGCATATTACTCAGCCTGACTGCTGCACCACCACAGCGGGATCCCGGATCCAGGATCCACGGTGGCCACAGCAGTCCACTGGTGGTCCAACTGCCCAACTCGGAATACAGCCAGTGGACCGCCAGTCTGGATGTTCGTGAACTGCCACCACAGGTTCAGCACCCAACTCGTAATCACCCCCATAGTGTTGAGCATGGAGTTTTTCAGGAAAGTGATAATGACTCCATCTTTGACTTCAGCTGGCATGAAATCCTCATGAAGTGAATGAGATGGAAGAATCTCAATAAGGGGAAAATGAGAAACAAGCATCATCATGAGACATGCCAACATTGTCTCCATAGGTGCGTCTGCCAGTTTACGCATGCTGAGAACCTTAACAATAGCAACTGAACTCAACACAGATAAATGGAAAGGGAGGGAGAGAATCCAAGGAACGAAAGCAGAAACTCTAAGAACTGAAAGTTTATCAGTCACCTACAGTTTGCCAGTCTGTTTTTAGGTAATAAAGAAAAAATGCTCTGGGAATCAGAAACCCTCTTTATAGGAATAACAGTTGGTTGGTAGGTTAATGGAGATATTGCTAACTTTATAAGGGTGACAAAAGCATCGAACTTACTAAGTTTTTTTTTCTTTATTTGGACAGACTTTGTGCTATGATGTATTGCTCACATACGTTTCTACTGTGCTGCATTTGTTACAGTAATACCATCTTTTCCCAGGTTGCTGTGTATCAAAACATAGAATATGAGCCAGATGATGTGCCTGCAGCACAGGAGTTGCAAAGAGAAGATGACCAATATTCCCAAAGGTGCTAAATGTGACCCGATTAATACCAATAATTATACACAATGTTTCACATGATAAACATCCACAATATACATGCCACTAATGAATTGCCATTATCTGATCTGTTAAAAAAGTCAATTTGTGACAACACAAAGTACAATGCAAGAAAGGGCCTAAAAAATAGCTGATCTTACCTTATTCTTCTTCTAGAAGAGAAATTAGAAAACGGTAAGAAATGTCACTTAAATAACACTGAATAGTGGCAGATTACCATCTAAATAAGACCCAGTAGAAATAACTGAGCCAACCGAGCATTAAAATAACTGTATGAATCTTTGAAATAAATATCTGCAAATTTGCAGCTCAACAATAAGAAAGCAATTGACATGATTTAATAGGACAACATGGAAATTAAGATGTAGTCGGTATTTTGGATTGCAAAAGATTTATTTCAGTACAATAGCATTCACAAACATCTGAAATATTTCCAGAAATACCTCAGGAAAAATGTCTCAATAACAATTTGCCGTGTCTCAGTTTCACTATCAGTCTAGCTGTCTACCACTGTGAGGCTGCATCAATCATGCGCAGATTGCAAGACAAGTTCCTAACAAAACAGCTGCATCTGCAACCTGAGCAGATCATTACACATATTTGTAAGCAAACCTACATAATGTTAGATAATATTGATTATCTGAACAAGAAACAGGTACTGCATCACTGACTGGATTTGTAGTCAGACTTCAATTAGTGAAAAATTGCTCCAGGTTTACTAGTCTTTGTAAATCTGGGTTTTCATCAAAATACGTGGGTGGATGCAGGGGATAGCCCATGCATAACCCATGTAATGCCTACCTGATGCAAAGTGATGCAAGTAAGCGCTATGTGCTGTGCTGCGTGTGTTACTTTGTATTTACTAAACCACACAGAGCCAGCCAAATTGGCTTAATATTGCTAGGGATACAATTATTTTACATAGGGGTTGCACCACAAATAGGATGCAAACCAGGTGCAAAAAAAAATTGAATCTTGGCCTTTATCTTTGAGTGTAGCTATTACGAAACCCTCCTGAGATGAACAGGATGCTGGGACCTCCATGAGAAGGGCATAATCAGAGGCAAACTCAAAGTTGCTGCACTGCGTGAGAAGGAATGAGCACGAAATCATCACAACTTCAATTGTATGGCACTGTCCCGCTCTCTCTTTACCGCCGGGGCCCAATTAGGCTGTCTAGTTCTATGCATTGATCTATTCACCATAGTGTATAAGTGTGCATATGATGTCTAACATAGGATTTATACTGCAAGAGCACCCTTCCAGTAAAAATACTAAGCCTAGACAAGCTTTACCACTTTTACTACGTTGGCACGCACTGTAAAGAGCAGCACTTATGCAAAGTCAAAAGGTTTGAATAAGAACAGCATGTCTACTTTTTAGGCAACTCTCAAAGATGCATTATTTGTATATGCAAAACCCTATCTAGTATTATTCGTAGAAAGAATGTTTTCAACAGAAATAATGGGTGGCTGTAGGATAATGCCCATGTACTACCCATGAACATCCTCCTAATGCAAAGCTTTGCAAAAGAGTGAAAAGCACTCCCTTGCGGTCTTTTAAACAACATTCCAGTACAAGACAAAGAAGAGAAAGAATACAAGGAAAAGAAGCAGAAATCATGAAAGCAGAAAGTGAATCAATGACCTGTAATTTGACTGTAGTTTATGGGATTCTAGTGACAAAGTAATAACTAAGGGCTTTGCCATTCTGATTTCAAGAGATAACAGACAAATGGAGATGGTGCTGATTTTATAAGATTGAATAAGGGATTTCATTGTTGAGCAATATATTCCTTACATAAGGCATGTCATATGGTTGTTCTGTGATTAATCAGTTACAGAATTGGAATCCGTTCCTAGGTTGCTGTGCCACAAGACACAGAATATAATTTGGATGACATGTCTATAGCCGAGAAATATGCAGAGAAGAGGGCCAAGATTCCTAATGGTGCTTATGGGACCTCATAAATTCATGCACATATTAAACTTTGTGATGATCAGTGAAAATATACATATTTTCATTGTCATAGCCTGTTATGACCTGTCAACCATTCCGTTTGCGACAGCACACAAATACAATGCAAGAGAGCAAGTAAAAAGAAACTGGTCTTACCCCATAATTCTTCTAGAAGATGGATGAGAAAATGGTGAGAGGTAAGAAATGGTACTTAAATAGAACTGAATGGTATCAAATCGATATATAAGTCCAACTCAGTTGAGCATTTGCAATGTAATAAAATATTTATTCTGAAAGAAATCTCCTAATGTGCAAAAGCCTAAACTCACACAACAAGTAAGTGTCACGCATCCAAGATTCAGATCGAGGCCAGCACAGCAATGAGCAGAAGTATGGGATCTTATATTTTTGCCAAATAAAATTAAAGCATTCCACTACTATTTGAGGTGTCTTAGGTAGCCTGGGAATTATTTTAAAAAAAGACCTGATCAATTTTAGCTACTTTTAACATATTGTGCATATAATATGCTCTACCGATGTTTTTTTAAGCAAAACTCAAACAATTTAAAAGCGCAGCATGATAGTAAGTTCTATAGAAGAGCCATGGTTTCCTCCTCTTGAGTCAAATAAAGTACTGAAAACTTGACCCTGGGTCATTTAGACTTACGAATGAAGAAGCCTATATCACCCTCTATGGTCTTAAAAAATGCCTTGGTAATTTTGTTCCGCACTTTCGAAAAGGCAAACAACAACAGAGGTAATAAATGTATTTTTATTAGAGATATATGCCCAATGATTGTAAAGGGAAATGTATCCCACTGTTTAATTAATGCTCAAGCTTTGGCTAAGAGAGGTGCATAATTTAAGGCATATAAATCACAAATATTTGTAGTCACCTTAATCTCTAGATATCTAATAGGATGTGTAGCTAGAACGATTGACTGCATAGTTAATGGAAGTATCTCAGGGGAGCTTTCGATTAATTAATTTTGTAACCTCTGATCACAGTAAATTCAGAGATTTAATTGAAAGCTCAGTGAACATTGTCTTTATTCACAGCTAAGTATAAAACAATATTGTCAGCATAAAGTTTAAAATTTGGGGCACCACTGAGAGGTGGCTTAATGGTTTGTCCTTGAGGAATATCGCAGGTCAGTGGCTCTATAAATAGCGCAAACAAGATAAGGGACATATGGCACCCTTGGTGCAGGCCGTGTCTAATGCTTATGTCTCGAGCTGGCATATTATTCATGATTATAGTTGCCTTAGCTTCAAGTATAGCGTTCTCAGCAGGTGCATAAAGTTGGCTGGAAATGCAAATTTATGCAGGATTGGAAAGAGCACTTCCCATTATCCATCTTTGACTTCAGCTGGCATGAAATCCTCATGAAGTGAATGAGATGGAAGAATCTCAATAAGGGGAAAATGAGAAACAAGCATCATCATGAGACATGCCAACATTGTATCCATAGGTGCGTCTGCCAGTTTACGCATGCTGAGAACCTTAACAACAGCAACTGAACTCAACACAGATAAATGGAAAAGGAGGGAGAGAATCCAAGGAACGAAAGCAGAAACTCTAAGAACTGAAATTTTATCAGTCACCTACAGATTGGCAGCCTGTTTTTAGGTAATAAAGAGAAAATGCTCTGGGAATCAGAAACCCTCTTTATAGGAATAACAGTTGGTTAGGAGGTTAATGGAGATATTGCTAACTTTATAAGGGTGACAAAAGCATCGAACTTACTAAGTTTTTTTTTTCTTTATTCGGACAGACTTTGTGCTATGATGCACTGCTCATATACGGTTCTACTGTGCTGCATTTGTTACAGTAATACAATCTTTTCCCAGGTTGCTGCGTATCAAAACATAGAATATGATCCAGATGATGTGCCTGCAGCACAGGAGTTGCAAAGAGAAGATGACCAATATTCCCAAAGGTGCTAAATGTGACCCGATCAATACCAATAATTATACACAATGTTTCACATGATAAACATCTACAATATACATGCCACTAATGAATTGCCATTATCTGATCTGTTAAAAAATTCAATTTGTGACAACACAAAGTACAATGCAAGAAAGGGCCTAAAAAATAGCTGATCTTACCTCATTCTTCTTCTAGAAGTGAAATTAGAAAACGGTAAGAAATGTCACTTAAATAACACTGAATAGTGGCAGATTACCATCTAAATAATACCCAGTAGAAATAACTGAGCCAACCGAGCATTAAAAGTACAGTATGAATCTTTGAAATAAATATCTGCAAATTTGCAGCTCAACAATAAGTAAGCAATTGACATGATTTAATAGGACAACATGAAAATTAAGATGTAGTCGGTATTTTGGATTGCAAAAGATTTATTTCAGTACAATAGCATTCAGAAACATCTGAAATATTTCCAGAAATACCTCAGGAAAAATGCCTCAATAACCATTTGCCGTTTCTCAGTTTCACTATCAGTCTAACTATCTGCCACTGTGAGGCTGCATCAATCATGCGCAGATTGCAAGACAAGTTCCTAACAAAACAGCTGCAACTGCAACCTGAGCAGATCAAAACATAGAATATGATCCAGATGATGTGCCTGCAGCAAAGGAGTTGCAAAGAGAAGATGACCAATATTCCCAAAGGTGCTAAATGTGACCCGATTAATACCAATAATTATACACAATGTTTCACATGATAAACATCCACAATATACATGCCACTAATGAATTGCCATTATCTGATCTGTTAAAAAATTCAATTTGTGACAACACAAAGTACAATGCAAGAAAGGGCCTAAAAAACAGCTGATCTTACCTCATTCTTCTTCTAGAAGAGAAATTAGAAAACGGTAAGAAATGTCACTTAAATAACACTGAATAGTGGCAGATTACCATCAAAATAAGACCCAGTAGAAATAACTGAGCCAACCGAGCATTAAAATAACTGTATGAATCTTTGAAATAAATATCTGCAAATTTGCAGCTCAACAATAAGAAAGCAATTGACATGATTTAATAGGACAACATGGAAATTAAGATGTAGTCGGTATTTTGGATTGCAAAAGATTTATTTCAGTACAATAGCATTCACAAACATCTGAAATATTTCCAGAAATACCTCAGGAAAAATGTCTCAATAACAATTTGCCGTGTCTCAGTTTCACTATCAGTCTAGCTGTCTACCACTGTGAGGCTGCATCAATCATGCGCAGATTGCAAGACAAGTTCCTAACAAAACAGCTGCATCTGCAACCTGAGCAGATCATTACACATATTTGTAAGCAAACCTACATGATGTTAGATAATATTGATTATCAGACTTCAATTAGTGAAAAATTGCTCCGGGTTTACTAGTCTTTGTAAATCTGGGTTTTCATCAAAATACGTGGGTGGATGCAGGGGATAGCCCATGCATCACCCATGTAATGCCTACCTGATGCAAAGTGATGCAAGTAAGCGCTATGTGCTGTGCTGCGTGTGTTACTTTGTATTTACTAAACCACACAGAGCCAGCCAAATTGGCTTAATATTGCTATGGATACAGTAATTTTACATAGGGGTTGCACCACAAATAGGATGCAAACCAGGTGCAAAATAAAATTTTATCTGGGCCTTTATCTTTAAGAGTAGTTATTACGAAACCCGCCTGAGATGAACAGGATGCTAGGACCTCCATGAGAAGGGCATAATCAGAGGCAAACTCAAAGTTGCTGCACTGTGTGAGAAGGAATGAGCACGAAATCATCACAACTTCAATTGTATGGCACTGTCCCGCTCTCTCTTTACCGCCGGGGCCCAATTAGGCTGTCTAGTTCTATGCTTTGATCTATGCACCATAGTGTATACGTGTCCATATGATGTCTAACATAGGTTTTATACTGCAAGAGCACCCTTCCAGTAAAAAATACTAAGCCTAGACAAGCTTTACCACTTTTACTACTTTGGCACGCACTGTAAAGAGCAGCACTTATGCAAAGTCAAAAGGTTTGAATAAGAACAGCATGTCTACTTTTTAGGCAACTCTCAAAGAGGCAGTATTTATTTATTTTTTTTGTCCTCATCTACCACACAGGTTTCAATATGCAATCTTGTAGGTTTACACACATTGTGCTGCCTCAGTTACTATGACTAGTTGGGGCAGTAGTGGACCGGAGAGCTCACCCCTCAGCAGTAATGTTTCAACCAATAGTGATCGCTAATATAAAACCAAACAGGGGTCGCTATAATCCAGCCAAGGTACTAATAATAGCACCTGGAAACGGCTATCCCCCAGAATGGGATTGATTGCTTAATCATTGGACCTGGGGGAAAAAACAAAAAAAACAAAACCCAGATACTCAATGGACCCAATTCAGAAGATGCCAAAAGGATCTTTTATCTGTATTACCGGTTCTAGCCAGGTCCAACTTAGAGACCAGCAGAGTAGAAGCATACCAGGCATTAATAGAAGGAGATGAAGAATCCTTCCACTTCCTGCATATCTCCCTCCTGGCAAGCAGTATGGCATAAAAGATAAGCTTTTTTGCCAAGGAAGGGACCTCTTGGTAGCAACCAAATATTACTGATGTAAGGTCCAGGGTAATGTTAATACCAACAGAAAGTGAAAGAGTCTTACTAATGGCTTCCCAGAATAAGGACAAATGCGGGCACTCAAAGAACATATGAATGTCAGAAGCAGCCACCAAACCACATTTCGTGCAAGCCACACAACTCCCCACGGTAAATTTGGAGAGACGAAGGGGTGAACAATATGCTCGATGAATGGTAAAAAGATGGTTCCTGCGTATCCATGCAGGTTTGACAATGTCCCACATCAACGTACAAGACGAATTCCAAAGATGTTGTAGATCGGGATTGGTGACATGCAAAGACCATAGCTCCTCTGGCAAGGAAAATATTCCATCCATTTCTTCCAGGATTAGATTATACCACAGTGAAATTTCCTTCTTGGCAGGCAGTTTATCTGCCAAAAGCGTTATAAGATAACTATACGCACCCAAGAAAAATTTACCACCATGTGGAGGTTGGACAGAATATGCACGAGCCCAACTCGATATTTGAAGATACTTAAGCCTGGAGAAGTTTGGACCAATTTTAGTGCAAAGATATTCCCAGGGTAACAAGTCCCCGTCAACAAATAGGTCACCCCACTCCTCCAGTCCAGCTTCTCTCATAGACATAGCTAGTGCATCCCCTAACCAAGTTGGACCATCAGGGAGATCCCACAGCGGTGTCCTGCTTCCATAGTACCCGACTTTAATGGCCTTAGACATCTGAGACCATATTCTAGCCATACCCCATAACATTTTCAATTTAATTTTTTGGAAAAACTTGGGGTTTCCAAATTTGAAAAGAAACCCTGACTGGCTTACCCCTTCTACATCCAATAACATAAAATAAGTGAACCTCACTCCATAACCTACTGGACTCTTTAATAGGATCCTAGCGTGAGATAGCTGGAAGGCCCAGGCATAAGCCTGGAGGTCAGGGGCAGCGAGCCCACCTTTTTCCCTACGCCTCCTGATTTTTTTCCAGGAGATTCTTGGAAGATGTTTATTCCAGATAAAGGTACTAATATAAGACTGCAATTTCCTGATAGAGGCGGGGTCAAAATATAAGGGTATCGTATTAAACAAAAAAGAAACTTTGGGCAAAATGGAAATTTTAACAAGGTTGACCCTACCCAGTAGGGAGAGCGGAAGATGGGCCCAGGTTTGGAGCAGCTTACGACATTCTTTTGCAACTTTTGAAAAGTTAATAATAGTAATCTGATCGAGGTCAGCTACAATATCCAAACCTAGATACCTCAACTTACACCCCGGCTGGATTTCAGAATTAAAGGTACATTGGTCAATATTCCAGGTCATCATCTCGGTCTTTAAAGTATTAATTTCATAGCCGGAGACCCTCCCGAACTCCGAAGCCAACTTAAATATTGCTGGGAGGGCCTCATGTGGTTCAGAGGTAAATATAAGAATATCGTCGGCATAGAGGGCCACCTTTCTCTCCCAACCCCTGTATGCGAATGCCTTGACGTTAACACTATCCCTCAAAATCTGGGCAAAAGGTTCAGCGTACAGATCAAACAGGAGTGGGGCGAGAGGGCAACCCTGTCTGGTGCCCCTCGAGATGTCAAATGGGTCAGATAAAATACCGTTAACCAATACACTGGCACTAGGGTTCCGATAAAGAAGACCAATCGCCTGATGAAATCTACCCCCACGCCGAATTTTGCCAAGGCCTCCAACAGATACAACCAATTGACTCTGTCGAAGGCCTTGGTGGCGTCCAGCGTGAGAACCGCCAAGGGCAGAGACTTCAAACATGCCACATCTATTGATCCAATCAAATCAAAAGTCAATTCAAAAAGCTGTCGCCCCTTAATAAATCCTTTCTGATCAGTGTGTAAAATAGTGGGAGTGACTAGAGCCAATCTCTTTGCAAGAATGGAGGCAAAGATCTTATAGTCTCCATTCAAAATAGAGATTGGTCTATAAGAACCACAGGCAGTTGGGGACTTCCCTAGTTTCAAAATTACAGTTATAGATGCGTTATCCCATGACACGGGTGGTCGCACTCCATCCAGCAAAATCTGATTAAACAGTGTGGACAGGAATGGGACAAGTTCCTGCTCCAAAGTTCTATATATTTCAGCAGGCAGGCCATCATGCCCAGACGCCTTTCCTTTCTTGGCATCCTGATCAGCCGAAAGACTTGGTAGATCTATTTTCCTAAGCCAATCATTGATAGTAGCAGTATCCAATTTCTTATCTTCATGGTAGATAGCTTGATAGTAGTCTCTAAATGCTGCTCTAATATCTGTATCTGAAGAAAGAGGGACGTTATTGACATTGATCTGGTTAATGTTATTACGGACCTGATCGGTTTTTGATTTCCATGCCAATAACTTACCAGCACCCTCTCCATACTGGAAATGTGCGATTTTACTGGCCTCCCATCTTTCCTGAAGCCGCCGGTTGAGAATCGAAGTCAGTTGGCCCCTTAGAGAAAGTGATTTAGCCCGCAGAGGTGTTAAGACATTATCTGTGGACGCTAAGTTGGCATCAATATCAATCTGCGTCTTAGACAACTTCGCCTCCACAGAGGCAATAGCTTCTCTGTATTCCCTCCTTCTATATGACACCTTGCCCGTAATAAGGCCTCTCAAAAAGGATTTAAGTGAGTCCCAGACCACACCGGGTCCAGCAGAACCCACATTTACCTCTAAGAAAGACCCCACCTCAGTTTTTAGAAAGGTGACATCTTCAGGATGAGAAAGTAAAGTGCGGTCAAAAGACCAAGACCTTCCCACGGCAGAAGTAGGTACCATAAGTTCCAGGAATACAGCAGAGTGGTCGGATAAGTGTAGCGGGAGATATCGAATGTCCTTAACAGTGTCAATTAAGCTATGGTTGAATAATATAAAATCTATCCTGGACTGATGATTATATTTATAATTTCTAAAAGAGACCCCCTGCTGCTGCCCGGCCCTTAATCTCCAAATGTCCACATATCCGTACTGTTTCATTACATCCAACAGGAAGGATCTTGATTTTATTTTCGAAGGGACACGAGATCTACTGTTATGAGATTTGTCCAGAATTGGATCTAAAACGATGTTGAAATCACCAGCTAATATCACTGGTTCCAAAAAGGACAAAAGATGGAAAAAAATCACTTCCAAAGATGAAGGATCGTCAAGATTGGGGCCGTAATATCCAACCACTGTAAAACGAGCACCCAAAATTGCCAGGGAGGCAATAACCCATCTCCCCGCAGGGTCAACCTTGAAATCTAGTACCCTGGCCCCAAGATGCTTTTTGAAAATCAATGACACACCTCGGGAGGTCATGGATTGAGAGGTCGATATTATGGAATGAATCCATTTGTTCCCTTTAACCAAGTTGTCAATTTCAGACTGGATCAAATGTGTCTCTTGGAGAATGATGACCTGGGCATCTGAATCCCTGAGGTACTGCATCAATGTTCTAGCCCTAGATTTAGTACGGAGCCCATTGATGTTCCAAGACATAATCTTTAAACGAGCCATCCCCACTGATCCAGAGCACAGCCAGTCTTGCCTTTATAAAACGACCAAATATAAACCGACCCACCTCCATTAGAAAATTTGCAGCACAATATGAAAACAGGACTAACAAAAATAGTAAAAAAATATAAGAGAGTTGGCTGATGAGAAATTTTATAAATTTTGCCCTTGAATCCCCCCCTCCCGCCCTTCCACCGACCCCCCTTGAGGAACCCGTGGTGTATCTAACCGGATCAAGTCCAGTAGATGGCACCCCTACCTCAGGCTCCCGATACTCCCCGCCCGAAACCCAAGGCCTGGGAAATAGAATAAAGAAAAAAGTGCTCCCACCTTAAGTGATACCATGAATATTATGTAGGTAAATAAGAAAAAACTCAATTATTTCTCTCCTTTTCCAAAAATGACTACATTTGCTATCCTTAGTGTTTGTTTTTTTTTCTTTTTTTTTCCATTCACCTTTTATAAAGTTCTCTCTTTTTTTTCCCCTTCTCTTCCTTCTTTCTTTTCCTTCCCTTCTTCCCTTCCCCCATTATCATTTACTGGAATAATAGATTCTAATATACTACAGTACCTACAAGCGACCACGACAGCTATAAGAGACCAAGAGAATTAAGTACTATTATTTACCAGATGACTTGTTACCTATGTCCAGAAGGAATTCATCGGCAACTTGAACTGACCTAATGTTTACCATCTTGTTATTATACATGACCCTCAGCAAAGCCGGCAACACCAATTGAGGTGAAACACCCAGCTTCCTGAAGGCCTCCAGCTGCCTCCCGAACTCCCATTGCTTCTCCAGCGTGACCCTAGATAGGTCAGACCTGATAAGGAAAGTAAACCCCTTACCAGGTAGGGACTTCTGTTTAAGAGCCACATTGAGGATCTGCTCTTTAAGGGTGTACGTATGAAAGTTAACAAGGATTTTACGTGGTTTTGGCCTTTGGGGGTTCTGTCTAAAGGGTTCCCTATGAACCCTCTGAATATCAGTTGCTAGCTGCTCCAGGGATTGATCCAAGCATAATGCTTCTTTCAGCAAGCGGACAACAAACTGCTTAACATCAGAGCCCTCAGATCCCTCTGGGACATTAGGGATATGAATGTTCCTTCTTCTTGCATTGTTTTCCAAAATCTCCATCCTGTCTAACAGGGCCTGGTCCTCTCTTTAAAGCTTGATAATGTCCTCTTCTGCTTTATCTAGATGTGCCGACATTGTAGCTAGCTTTTCTTCCAAGGCTCCTGTCCTTGTTGTCAGCCCATCAATCTTGTTATCTAATGACTGGCAATAATCCCGGATCTCCGTCTGCATAGCTGAGGATTGCTCGAACCCCCTTTTTATGTCCCGAGACAAAGTAGTAAACATCGCAAACAAAGAAGCTGCCGAGATATTTGCCGATAATTCTTCTCTGTCACAAGATAAAGTAGAAGACACAGGCACAGGCACTTCCATGGGTAACTCCATGGGTAACTCCAATACACTAGCCCCCTCCCTAGCTTCTGCTGTGTCACTCCTCACATCAGGAGTAACAGGTATTGCCCAGTCGCCACCCTCCTCACCGAGAGAGACTCCAATCGTGGGTATACTTGTAAGTGGGGGGGCTACTGAGACTACTGTGACTACTGAGGCAGCTGGGACTACTGGTGCTAGCTCCCCCACGGTCACCCCGGGATCCCCAAGAGCCAAAAGGGCAGGCGAGACATCTAAAGGAGGGGGGACTACAAGAGATGGGGTTAAGGTAGAAAAAATCGCTGGAACAGAGTCCTTTGGTGCGGTCATTGCCTGTGATTTGACGAGGTGCAGAACCTGTTGGACAACTTTAAAATACGAGCGAAGAGATGGTGTAAATTTAGATGCAGCTTCACCTCCTGCAGTAAAATTATGTGTTGCTTTCCCTCTGGTTCCCTTAGATTTCACCTCAGTAGATAGATAGGAAGAGGCTCTCTTACCTCTTTGGGGCGAAGTGGTGGCGCTGAATGAGTTGGAACTAGGGACAAGCTCCCTCGTATGTAGTCTAGCCGGCGCCTTACCTCTTCTTCGGCCACTTTTCCCACCTCTCCCACCTCTCCCCTCTATGCACTTGATGGTATTGAAAGTGCAAACCTTCTGAGTCATTTGATACCCCACAGGAAGGTAGTTCTGAATCTGACTCCTGTGCCTTCTTGTCTCTGCCGCTACGCCCGTTCGTTTCCGTTGTGTCTTCCTCTGTATTCACCACTGTATCCTGAGCAGTCACTCCCAAATGCCGAATGATGGGATCCTCAGCGCACACAGCATGCAACAAACTGCGTGCTCTCCTGCCGTGCAGCAGCTCCAGGGCTCCGAAGACCACGACCACCAGACCAGTGGATTGCTGGTGGAAACGAGAGAGCCTAGGCAAACAGCGACATTCACCGCTCCTCCAGGAATACCGAGGACGCCACCGGCAGGACCACTGCCGCCGAAGGTACGTGCCATTGAAAGGGAGAACAGACCCAGGTCGAGAGGAGGAAAGAGTTCCCACCGCACAGGCGTCAGCCTCCAACCTTGCAACCTGCTACATTTCGAGAAGCCGCAGAGGCTCCAAAAATGCCACAACGCCAAAACACCCCAAAAAGAGAAAACCGAGGACTCAAGGAGCAAAGCAGAGGAAAAAAAACGCACCGGTGTCCGCCATCAGGGGCTCAGACAGGGGAAACAGGAGCCTGACTCACGGAGCACCACGGCAGATCAGCCGTCTGCCGCCATGTTCTCCTGAAAGACCCCCAAAGAGGCATTATTTTTATATGCAAAACCCTATCTAGTATTATTCGTAGAAAGAATGTTTTCAACAGAAATAATGGATGGCTGTAGGATAATGCCCATGTATTACCCATTAACATCCTCCTAATGCAAAGCTGTGCAAAAGAGTGCAAAGTACTCCCTTGCGGTCTTTTAAACAACATTACAGTACAAGACAAAGAAGAGACAGAATACAAGGAAAAGAAGCAGAAATCCTGAAAGCAGAAAGTAAATATATGACCTGTAATTTGACTGTAGTTTATGGGATTCTAGTTACAAATAAATAACTAAGGGCTTCGCCATGCTGCTTTCAAGAGATAACAGACAAATGGAGATGGTGCTGATTTTATAAGGTTGAATAAGGGATTTCATTGTTGAGCAATATATTCCTTACATAAGGCTTGTCATATGGTTGTTCTGTGATTAATCAGTTACAGAATTGGAATCCGTTCCTAGGTTGCTGTGCCAAAAGACACAGAATACAATTTGGATGACATGTCTATAGCACAGAAATATGCAGAGAAGAGGGCCAAGATTCCTAATGGTGCTTAATGGGACCTCATAAATCCATGCACATATTAAACTTTGTGATGATCAGTGAAAATAAAAAATATTTTCATTGTCATAGCCTGTTATGACCTGTCAACCATTCCGTTTGTGACAGCATAAAAATACAATGCAAGAGAGCAAGTAAAAAAAAACTGGTCTTACCCCATCATTCTTCTAAAAGATTGATGAGAAAATGGTGAGAGGTAAGAAATGGTACTTAAATAGAACTGAATGGTATCAAATCAATAAATAAGTCCAACTCAGTTGAGCATTTGCTATATAATAAAGTGTTTATTCTGAAAGAAATCTCCTAATGTGCAAAAGACTAAACTCACAACAAGTAAGTGTCACGCATCCAAGATTCAGATCGAGGCCAGCACAGCAATAAAAAGCAGAAGTATGGGATCTTATATTTTTGCCAAATAAAATTAAAGCATTCCACTACTATTTGAGGTGTCTTAGGTAGCCTGGGAATTATTTAAAAAAAAGACCTGATCAATTTTAGCTACTTTTAACATATTGTGCAAATTATATGCTCTACCGATATTTTTTCTAAACAAAACTCAAACAATTTAAAAGCGCAGCATGATAGTAAGTTCTATACAAGAGCCATGCCTTCCTCCTCTTGAGTCAAATAAAGTACTGAAAACTTGACCCTGGGTCATTTAGACTTACGAATAACACTCTATGGTCTTAAAAAATGTGTTGGTAATTTTGTTCCGCACTTTTGAAAAAAACAGAGGTAATAAATGTATTTTTATTAGAGATATATGCCCAATGATTGTAAAGGGAAATGTATCCCACTGTTTAATTAATGCTCAAGCTTTGGCTAAGAGAGGTGCATATTTTAAGGCATATAAATCACAAATATTTGTAGTCACCTTAATCTCGAGATATCTAATAGGGTGTGTAGCTAGAAAGATCGACTGCATAATTAATGGAAGTATCTCAGGGGAGCTTTCGATTAATTAATTTTGTAACCGCTGATCACAGTAAATTCAGAGATTTTATTGAAAGCTCAGTGAACATTGTCTATATTCACAGCTAAGTATAATACAATATTGTCAGCATAAAGTTTAAAATTTGGGGCACCACTGAGAGGTGGCTTAATGGTTTGTCCTTGAGGAATATCGCAGGTCAATGGCTCTATAAATAGTGCAAACAAGATAAGGGACATATGGCACCCTTGGTGCAGGCCGTGTCTAATGCTTATGTCTCAAGCTGGCATATTATTCATGATTATAGTTGCCTTAGCTTCAAGTATAACATTCTCAGCAGGTGCATAACGTTGGCTGGACATGCAAATTAATGGAGGATTGGAAAGAGCACTTCCCATTAGAGTAAATCAAATGAATGTATCTGGGTCAAGCATTCTAGCAGTATCCTTAATATTCTGGAGATTATAAATCTACCATGAAGAAAGCCATTTTGATCTCTGTGAATCATAGACGATGTAACTGCTGAGACCATATTAGCCATGATTTTAGTAAAGAACTTGTAATTGGTACTGAGGAGACTAATGGGGCACTATGAGTTCAGCTCAAGCTCTGATCTTCTTTTTCTTAACAAACTGACCACTATTGAATCAGTAAAGGAGCTGGGAACAATACACCCCTGAAAAATCTGATTAAATAGACAAACAAAAAAAAGGTGCCAATTGCTGAGAAAAACGACTTGTATATTTCAGTCCTTGCCAAAGGCTTTAGCATTCGGATGTGACTCAATCATTATTTGCACCTCCGCCGATGTTTTGGTGTTATAATTGAATCAGAATGAGCAGAAGTCAAGATCAGAACTTTAATACCCCTTACCATTTTTTAATTGTCTCATGAGAACTCCATTGAGAACCAGGGTAAAATTTGACATAATGTTGGTAAAACATCTGAGCCATTTCAAATGGGTGTATTCAAGTTGTTTTACTCGGAGAGTCATATATTGCTCTAATACTGTTAATATTAGCTGTACGCATTGCAGACCAACCAAGATATTTGCCTTCAAATTCATTTTATTCATATCTTTGCTGGAGGTGATGAATGTTTCCAATTTAATTTTGTGATAAAAATAATCTTATGATTTTTCTCTATCCTCTGCCTTAGCTCTGTGCGTATTACTACTGGGGGTCAAGGTATAGGATATTGTGGCTTTGTTCACTCTCCTACTTAAAATTATACGTTGTATTTTCTCCTTTTGTCTACGAGCAAGCAAAGAGTAACAACTTGGCCTCAAAAATGTGCTTTTAATGCATCCCATATGACAAAATCTGCCACAAAGTCTATATTGAGATTTATGAATCCTCCAAATTGCTCTTCATCTGTTCCACTCAAGCATCCTCTGCTAAAAGTGCTTTACTCCATATTGTTCCCTGTAGAAAGGATCTTAAAAATGCAATTGTTAAATTGATCCGTGAATGATCCAATAAGGCATTGCTCAATATGTTTGCGTTTTCGCTAGTGAATATGATGTTAAAAAAATCTATATGTGATGCAGTGCCATAGCGCGTGGAGTGATATGTATTGTTGCAGTACCCCGTTCTGTGCATGCCACAGGTCAATACGTGTTGATGCTTATTTAAGTGATCTGTATCCAATGATAAATCCTGAATCAGATAAAAATCTCCTCCTGTTATTTTGTGACCCACCTCTTTTTGCAAAAGAGAGTGAAGCTTTTGTAGAGCAGAAGGTGAGTCCTCAATTGAGCCATACCGGCGAAATAAATTATATATTTACTTATCGACTTTATTTTAACTAAATTCCATCTAGCTCCTGATTCTCATACTACTTTAAGAATTTCAGACTGGATCGAATGTGACTTTAGCACAAATCATGGGTGACTGCAGGGCAATGACCATGTACTGCCCATGAACATCCCCCTAATAGAAGGTATTGCAAAACTGTGGAAAACACTGCTTTGCATTCCTTTCAAACAACATTCCAGTGAAAAATATTGGAGAAAAGGAATATGAGGAAAAAAATAAAAATCCTGAAAGCAGAGAGTAAAGCAATGACCTGTAGTTGACTGTATTGTTTTGGATCTTAGTTAGAAAGAAAGATCTTAGTGCCTCCCAATACTGCTTTGTAGCGGTAACAGAAAAATTGAGATAATCCTGATTTTAGTATTGTTTAATAAGGCTCTGGATTGTTGAGAAATAGGTTGCTGTGCCACTAGAATATAATTTGGATAACATGCCTACATCAGATAAGAGAGCCAAAGATTCCTAATTGTACTTAATGGGACCTGATAAACTCATACAAATATTAAACTATGTGATCACCAGCAACAATATACACATTACTAAGAGTATTTGCATTGTCCTAGCCTGCAGGACCTGTCAAACATTCCATTTGTGACAGCACAAAAATACAATGCAAAACAGCAAGTAATTGGAAGCTAGTTTTACCACATAATTGTTCTAAATGATAGATAAGAAAATGGTAAAAGGTACAAAATGGCACTTAAATAGGACTGAATACTAAAAAATTGCCAAATATAATCTGACACAGTAGAAACAGCTGAGCCCATTGACCTTTGAAAGCACAACTTGACATATTGAACTATATGCATTTCAATTTTTGGATCAACAATAATTGAGAAATCAACATTATTTAACAGAACCATACTGAAATTAAATTGTCGACAATATTTTGAATTAAAGAGGATGCATTGTTGTACAATAGTGTTCACCGACATCTGCAAAAATTGCATAAATATCTAAGACAAAAGTGTCCTAGTAGCCTCTGTCGGTGTCTCAGAATCAAATTTGCTATATATCATTGTGAGGTTGTTTCAGTCATTTACGGAATTCAAGACCTATCATTATTTCAAACAGCTGCAGCCTCAGTCCTGAGTAGTATTAATAAGCATAAACATATGATTTTAGATCATATTATTTGTCTGAACAAGTAATATGTGTTGCAACACTGGCATGCTCTTTAATAATACTCTTTAATAATACGTTAATTAGTTAAATATTGCCCAACACAGTTACAGGCCATTAAGATTACTTGAATCACTGGAGTTATACAATATGACAGCAATACCACAACTTGTGATGGACCACATTGGTTTATTACAATTGCCCCCTGCATGTTTCATATTTCTTGTTAGGGTGAGCACCACACACTATGTTTTTATAGACACTCCTTTCCTAAACATTTCACTTACAAATAAATTATTTTAGGTGTTTAGTCTAATTAGTTCACTAAAAGCACAATACAGTGAAAGAGCCAGAATGGACTAGGCTAACACACTCAGTCCCCGACTGGAAAGTGTATACAATGACCAGGATTAGGTCACTGTATTTCTTGTTTCACATTACCACACAGTGGCAAATATAATTTTACATCCAGAATTTTCAGCTGTTCCTAGAAGTAAAGCATCCATTATTTCCTTCAATAAAGTCACCAGCAACAATAATATCAAGTCTGAGTTATACCAATGGTTCCATTTACAATTTTCTTAATTATTTGGGCGATTTGAAGCTAATTGTTTATTGGCCTGACATTTTCAAGTTGCACAGGCTAAGGGATGCATTTTTACAACAAAGTGATAATGACATCCATCTTTGAGTTTGACTGGTATGAAAAAGTAATGAAACTAATTTCATAGAAGGACCCCAAATAATAGGTGTTCGTTCAGAGGCAACTCTCATCCTCAAGAGACACACTGACACAGCATTCATAGGCACATCTGTCAGTTTAAGCATTGTTAGGTTCTTCACTATAAGAGCTAAACTTAAAGAAGACAAATGGAAAAGGAGAGAAAGAATCCAAGGAACAGAAGCAGAATCTCTATCAAAAGAAAGTTTAACAGTGACCTCCAGTTTGGTGGCATGTTGCCATTGGTACTAATTGCTATTCTCTCCATTCCTTTGCATTTAGAGAGATTGTTAATAGACCTTAAATTTTCAAGAACACATAGCGCCTGAATACAACTTTGGCATTCCCTCTGTAGGCCGCCACGCCAGCGCTCTGTGGGAGGACTGCCAAAGCCGTACTCATAGCTCCTGCTGGATTACGATTGTAATCTTTGGCAGGCCGGTGGTGATGCAGTGGTGTCACTGCGGTGCCTGTCTAAAGGCCCATGGGGGAGCTTCAGACAGGCACCTCTTTGACACCGCTGTGGCACGTTCCTGCAAGGTGCAGCCATGACATGCTGCACCATGCAGGAAATGGTGTGCATATTCGCAGCGGGCACAATATAACCCCTAGGCCCTGGAGCAGCATTGTCAGCCTTTCCATGGCAGTCTCACTGCCATGGAAAGGCTGTGGTGAAGCAACTCATAATATGCTTGGGTGGTGGACTGCCAGTCTGGCAGTTCGTAGACCGCCACCACAGGTTTGGCATTCCAAATTGTAATCACCCTCATAGTGTTGAGCATGGATTATTTTTCAGCAAAGTGTTAATGCCTCCGTCTTTTAGTTCAGCTGGCATGAAACCCTCATAAAATGAATGAGCTGCAAGGATCTCAATATGGAGCAAAGTCGAAAGCAAGCGTCATCATGAGAAAGGCCGACATTGGATCCATTGGCACACCTACCAGTTTATGCATGCTGTGAACCTTCACAATAGCAACAAAACTCAACATAGAGAGATGGAAAGGGAGAATCCAAGGAACAAAAGCAGAAACTCTAAGAAATGAATGTTTATCAGTCACCTCTAGATTGCCAGTATGTTTTTGCATTTTAGGTAATAAAAAAAAAAACTCTGGGGCTCACAAACCCTCTATGTAGGAATAACAGATGGGTAGGAGTTTAATGGAGATATTGCTGATTTTATAAGTTTGACAGAAGCACTGAACTTACTATCTTATTACAAGTTTTTTATGATTGGACAGAATTTGTGCTGTGTTGTATTCCTCAAAGAATGCCAGGCATATGGTTCTACTGTGCTGCATTTGTTACAGTATTGCAATATTTTCCCAGGTTGCTATATCTCAAGACATAGAATACAATCCGGATGAAGTGCCTACAACACAAGAGTTGCAAAGAGAAGAGAGACAATATTCCTAAAGGTGCAAAATGTGACCCGATTAATACCAATAATTATATACAATGTTTCACATGATAAACAGCCACAATATAAATGCCACTAATGAATTGCCATTGTCTGATCTGTTAAAAGAATTCCACTTGTGACACCACAAAGTACAATGCAAGAAAGGGACTAAAAAACTGCTGATCTTACCCCATTCTTCTTCTTAAAGAGAAATCAGAAAACGATAAGAAATGTCATTTAAGTAACACTGAATAGTGGTAAATCAAAATCTAAATAACACCCAGTAGAAATACCTGAGCCAGCTGAGCTTTGAAATAACAGTATGAATCTTTGAAATAAATATCTGCAAATTTGCAGCTCAACAATAAGTGAGCGATTGACATGATTTAATAGGACAACATGGAAATCAAGATGCTGGCCGTATTTTGGATTGCAAAATATTTATTTCAGTACAGTAGCATTCACAAACGTCTGAAATATTTGCACAAATATCTAATCAAAAATGCCTCAATAGCTATTTGCAGTATCTCAGTTTCACTATCAGTCTAGCTATCTACCATTGTAAGGCTTCAGAAATCATACACAGATTTCAAGACAAGTTCCTAACAAAACAGCTGCAACCTCAACTCTGAGCAGATCAATACAAATATTAGTAAGCAAAAGTACATGATGTTAGATAATGTTGATTATCTGAACAAGAAACAGGTGCTGCATCAGAGACTGGATTTGTAATCAGACTTCAATCAGTGAAAAATTGCTCTTATGCCAAGCCAACATTGTCACATACAATTAATGTTTACATGAGTCATGGATTATGTTGGCAATGCAATTGCTTGTGCAGGACCTCCCGATGTTCTAGTTGTGTGTCTCTCATTTCTTTTTGATTGTTAAACACAACCCAAGTCCTTTTAGACAATATCTGTGGCACTAAACACTTAAATTGAAAGTCATTGTTTTTAGGGCTGTATTACGTACAATGAATTTGTGATGCCTCCAGGGCAGAGTCTTCAGTGAAATAAAGAGTGGCAGCTTCAAAGCCGCTCCATGCTTCTCCATGCAGGCTGTAACCCACCCGCAGTTTAAAGAGGTGTTATAGATCCCCCGGCAGGTGGATGCAGTCAGTGGACTTACCGACCTGCAGAGGGATGTCTGGGGGGTCAATGGGACCTCCTTTTCACCACAGCATGGAATATTTTTGTGGCATAGTGTTAGTGCGCCTCGTAAGGACATGTTTATCTCTGTGCCTGCTTCCATAATATGGCATAGCTGCAGATGCAAAGAGAAGCATCTGGCTAGATATGAACTGGGGTGGCGAAGTTAGCTAAAGAATGATGATGGATTCAACCCAGATCTGTTACTGGGGGTGAGTGTCTTGAAAGTTTCAGCGTTCCATCCATCATCTCCTTGTGTTTGCTTTGTTCACCCTAATCTGGCAGGGTATGCCCAGACGTGGGTCCCTTGCTCACTTTGCCACTGGATTCAAGCTAGCCTGGCTTTGGGGGTGATCCCCAGAAGCCGTTCCCAGGATGCTTGCTTCCGGTTCAGGGAAGAGCTTGCTTTGCAGTTCGGTCTGGACTGTTCCCATGAGGCACAGGGCAAGACTGATTTGCCTTGGCTGGTTTGAACTGGATTGGCGAAGTGAGCAAAGAATGATGATTGATTCAACCCAGATCTGTGACTGGTGGTGAGTGTCTGAAAGGTTTCATTGCTCCGTTCATCATCTCCTTGTCTTTGGGGTCCCATGGGACCTCCTTTTCACCACTCATGAGGCCTGCCCCCAGGGGGTGCACTGACAGCACACTATAATTTTGTGGTATACTGTCAGTGCGCCTCTTAAGGACATATTTGTTTCAGTGCCTGCATCCATAATATGGCACGGGTGCAGATGCAAAGAGTAGCATCTGAATCACTTTCTGTAATTTCATAGTTACCGGGAGTACAAAAAGCAGGTGCACATAAGAATTGAGCAGATAATATGGCATCAGGTGTGTTTGTTGAATTATATCATTTGAAGTGAAACAAGGCCCAACACTCAGAATGGGTTATGTTATCACTCCAAAGTCCAGACCGGAAACAGAAGTGACATAAGGATTGGAATTTCCCAGCAAAGGGATGTGGTTTATCAGGATCGGTAAGTAGGCACCTAACACTAGTAATAAGGCCAAAATCACAATAAAAGTTTCAGTCAAGGTTTCAATAAATGATGCCCTTGCTCAACCCTTCATAGCTGGCTATGAGAAGGCAGGCTTAACTTAGGAATCAGGTGCATTTAAAACACTAAAACATTTAAAAAGTAATACACAACAAACAATAAAAATCCAAAACTATTTTCTATAAATGGGAAATGTTTTCATTATTAAAATAACACCAACACAACAAAAATCCAATGTAAGGATCTGGAGATATGACATTTTAAAGATTAAATACTTTATGGTGCCTTAAAATGAAAATCACCAACTTGGGACATCTGACCAAGATTCAGCGTGGATCAGATGCATTGAGCGGTAGGCCCCGGTGAAGTCGACTACAACGGCTTGGTTCAGCACAAGGCCCCCGAGAAATTCTGGAAATTTGGAGCTACGGAACTTTTAGCGGGATGAACCTGAAATCCAGGCCAGGTCACGGTTTGACATCGGCGGCTTGAGTCTAGACTACGGGATCTTCTTTTACAAGATCCTTTTGAGGTTTCTAGGTGTCCACAACACTACTCCAACTGTCTAAAAACTCTGAGATGGTACTTGGGATGTTGGGGCTACATCTCCCAGAATGCACCTATCCAAATCCTTAAATGTATGGTGGATGCTGTCCAGGTTGGTTCTTCTTGGTGGAGATGATGCAAGTGGAGCTCTTGTAACCTGTTACTTTCAGGGAGTCAACTGTATCCCTTCTTGAAGCAAAGTAAAGTCCTTAGGATTGTAGTTCCAAATATGAAGCAGGAGCAGTCTTTCAGAGTGCAATCCTTTGGAGTGCAAGCCAGGGTTCAACAGGATTATTCTTTTTCTTGGAGTATCAGCCAGGAACCTGAGGTACTGGGCAGCTCTCTCATATTTATCCAGTGTTCCTGGGTGACAAGCAGAAGTGCACCCTGACTAATGGGATACAGAGTAACACCCAGTAGTATGACAACTTCCTCCAAAGTTTGGCAAATTCATGTTTCAGTAAGCAAGATTTCTTTAAAATCCATAATGGAGGAATTCCCTCCTAAAGGTTAGGATCTAGCTAATACAACCTATTGGCATGGATGTGTTTCCAGCCCCTATGTTAATTCAATTACT
Organism: Triturus cristatus; assembly: GCF_964204655.1. Classification (NCBI taxonomy): domain Eukaryota; kingdom Metazoa; phylum Chordata; class Amphibia; order Caudata; family Salamandridae; genus Triturus; species Triturus cristatus. The sequence continues at coordinate 1,122,295,208 of NC_140590.1, forward strand.
GGGGCTCCTGTCTGGATGGGTGTGAACAAAGTGGAGGTGAGACTGTGCCCAGTCCTAGCTGTCATTCCTTCTATGAAGACCAGTGTGGATACCCAGCCCCCTTCCTGCCTTTTCCTCTGCAGCTTGCAGATTTACTCCTACCTGATGTCCTTTGTTTCTATGCAATACACTTCACACCTCATCAGAGCAGTTTGACAAAGTCTGTCTAATCAGGAGAGGCAACTGGAAGACTGGATTTTAGTTCATCAGAAAATAATGTTCTATAACTTAGTTTCTGTGATTGCGATAATAAATCTAACCTTGGCAAGCTGTTCGATTAATTCTATAATTGTAAAACTTTGAAGTATATTTTAGCTGGCTCCAGTGAATATGTATACCTTATTAAAGTATTGACATGCTATCCTATCATCCAGGCACTACACCTGCACTCATGCAATCACCCAGGTACTACACATGCACTCATCCAATTTGCAGTTTCCCCATACCAGGGCATATAAAACCTCTTTTCAAATATCAAAGGCTTATAGTTGCAAGGCATCCAACACCAGGTTCACCTAGGGAAGAACTCATGAGTGACTTGTATGTAAAAATAAGGTAGGTTAAGACTTTTCAAATACCTTGAATTTCAAAGTCAAATTTGTATGTAATTTACTTTTGAAAGCAGCTTGAAAAACAGGGCACAGTAGGCAACACAGCAGTACACACTTAAGTGCATTTCATATGCATAACGTATGCTGGGCTTTTAAATCTACATGGCCTACCATATACTATGGGCTTAAAGGTAGGCTGTCATACCAATTGTATTTACACCTAATTACTGTCTAACTTTTACACAGAGCACAAACTTTGTGCCTGATTAGCAGTGCCCAGGGCACAATCAGAATCAGTTACCACCAGTATCAATCAAAAAAATGGGGGTGACCTGGACAAAAAGTATGACTTTGTCACACAGCCCTCTCCCCAGATGAAAGGTGATGGGTAACTAACCTACGCCTTGGTAGTCCTTATCAGCAAAGTATAAAAACCTGGAAAGTCTATCTGCATTGGCATGGACAGTCTCACATCAGTGTTCCCCTGTCAAGTCCATCCCTGTACGGAAATGGACCACCCCAAGAATTTAGACTTCTTTCCACTCATCAGCATGGGACACCAGAGAGGTCTATGGTCAGTTTGAACATGGAACAGGTATATCCTCAACATCTTCAGGGACCAGACCACATCAAAGGTTTCCCTCTCAATGGCACTACATATTTGTTCTCTTGGGAGAAGTTGCTTGCTAATGAAGAGAGTTGGCTGATTTATGCCCTTTTAATTTACATGTGCCAACACTGTCCCATTTCCTTGTTTTGAAGCATCTGTCTGAACCACAATTTCCTTTGTTTAGTCACGGGTCAGTAGCAATGGGGCCGAACACTTAGCCTCTCTCAAAGTGTCAAAGGCCTTCTGGCACTCTGGGGTCCAAATGACTTTCTTGGGCTGCTTTTTAGAAGTGAGTTCAACCAGGGGAGTCACAATGGTCTGATAGTTCTAAATAAATCTTCTATAGTACCCAGTCAGACCAAGGAATACCCTGACCTGTATCTGGGTTGTAGGAGCTGCCCAATTCTAAATGGTTTCTACAAGGTGGCTCATGTACATCACTGAACTCTGCCCTGCATGTCACAAGCTGGCCTTAATAGTCAGGCCTGCCTGCTGCAGGGCCTAAAACGTTTCCTTCAGGTAGATCCGGTGATCATCCCAGGTGTAACTCTACACAGCTATACCATCTAGAAAATAATCATTCAACTGTTACAACCCAGACAGGCCCCTCTTCACCAATGTTTGGAAGGTGGCAGGTGTATTCTTTAGGCCAAGAGGCAATACTTTGAAGTGGATGTGTCCCTCTGGTGGGGAGAATGATGACCTCTCCTTTGCTCCTTCACTGAGGGCAATCTGCGAGAAGCCTGAGGTCAAGTTAAATGTACTCAGGTACTCTGCAGCCCCTAACCTATCAATGAGCTCATCAGCTCTAGGTATAGGGTGAGCATCACTCTTAGTGACTGCATTCAATCATCTATAGCCCACATAGAACCTTCACTCCTTCTTTCCCCCTTCGGGGATTAGATTTGGGTACTGGGCTGGGCCATGGACTATCAGAATGCTCAATTACTCCCAATTCCAGAATCCTAGTTACTTCAGATATGATGCTGGCTCTGGCCATGTCAGACATCCTCTAGAACTTATTTTTGACAGATAGGTTGTCATCAGTGTCCACATCATGTATGCACCAATCGACAAGATATGGGTCAAGGAGATCAGACTAGCAAACTGCTCCAGCACCAGCTTGCAGTCTCTGTGCTGCTGGTCTGTCAGTTTGGGAGAGAGTACAACTCCCTTCACTGACCCATCTTGCCCATTGCTGGAAAGGAGGTCTGGCAATAGTTCAGACTCTTCCTCTCCTCATTCATCTGTGACCATCAGTATAGTCATGTCTGCACTCTCTTGGTGGGGTTTCAACTAATTGACATGCAGGACACTATGGGTATTCTTGGGATTGTTACAGTATACCAGGTAGGTAAAACACCCTTCTACTCTAGGATTGGATGGGGTACGGTCCACTTGCCCTGGAGGGCTCTCAGAGATACAGACTCCAAAACCCACACTAATTTTCATGACGAGTACTCAGGCATAATAGTCTTCTGGTCATTCCAGAACTTCATGAGCTCTGGCTAGCCTCCATTTCCTGCTTGCTTTGTACATGTAGTCTGCCATGCGAGATCTCAAGCCTAGTACATAGTCCAGAACATTTCCCTTGGCTTCTTTGAGAGGCAATTCCCAAGACTCTCTCACCAGAGACAATGGCCTTCTCACAGGGTATCCAAACAACAATTAATAGGGGCTAAAGTCAACCCCTTTTATGGGGCCTCTCTGTATGCAAACTGTAGGCATGGGAGACGAACATCCCAACTCCTCCTGAGTTTGTCAGAGAAACCCATGATCATGTTCTTTCATGGTCTTATTGAACCTTTCTACCAGACTATTAGTCTAGGAGTGATATGGGGTGGTGAGTTTGAAGGCAACATCGCATTCTTTCCACATCACTTTCAGATAGCTAAACATGAAATGTGTGCCTCTAGGTAAACCACCTCCTATGGGAAACCCACTCTGGTGGACACACCAAGTAGGGCTCTAGCCACTGAAGGAGAAGTGACTGTGCTAAGGGGTATTGCTTATGGATATCATGTGCATGTTCCAGTACCTCCAAGAGATATTTGTTCACTGATGTAGTTGGTAGGTCTAGGGGACCAAAAATGTCCATCCTCATCCTCTCACAGGGAGTCCCAACCACTGGCAGGGGCATCAAGGGAGCCTTTGTCTTACACCCTGTATTGCCACAAGCCTGACAGGTTGCACAGGAGCTACAGTACTCCTTCACTTTGGCAGACATGTTGGGCCAATAGAAGTGGTTTCCTAACCAGTTCCAAGTCCTCTTCAGACACATATGACCAGCCAAGGGGATGTTGCGGCTCAATGTGAGCATATTATATATTTATATTTGTGATACAATTTCTATATGTTCTATTAAAACAGTGAAAGAAAAGAAGATCACCGGTTCCTGGATGTGTAAATCATCACAATGTACAAAGGTTTTATAGTCAAGGTCGTTTCAAATGTTCCTTTCCTGGAGCTTTAGGTGCTTCATTACACCCAAACTGTGCAGCATTTTGTACTATTTCTTAGCTTTCACCTGGAATGCTCTCCCTGATTCCACTCTTCTTCCGATTGTGATGTGCTGTTGGATATGGGCTACTAAATGCATTCGCTCTCTGCCCATCCTAAGCTTAATATGCCCGAAGTTAGATATATGCTTACGCTAGTATGCTATCTTTTTCCTCTACGCCCTACATTACTCTGAGGAGGATTTGAGTCAGAGTGGACAACAAAGTCCAAGCTAGCTAACTGAGGCAATACACTGGCTGGCCTTACCAAAAAATTAACTGAAAATGAATTCACCAGACATGTCCGTTACCATATCCCAGTGGCCACAGCCCTCCCTGCCATGCTTAGTTGGGTGGACATGATTGCTTGGTACAAAATCTCAGACACACACCCATCTAAACATATTGACTAGGCAATGACCCTTGCTGTCCCTGTTAGTAAGGTGGCAAAATGCTGTATTAAAATGTGAGAAACTTTTGGAGTTGTGAAAATGCTTTCGTTACTGCTACATGACAATAGATTTCGGTGCACCTAGTGAACTTGCTGTGCTGCTTTGCATGCAGAGCAGAAAGCCTTTATATTTACAAAGATATAGAGCATTTCTGCTCTCCCCCTTGCTCTGGTGAACTCTGTGCTGCCTTTTGCCAATGAAGGACACCTTCAAACACTGTGCAAGGGCGCCTGCCTAACAGGCGTGATTGTTTTTGTGCAGGAAAGGATGCATTGGTATGCAAAAGCAATCCAAAGAATCATTGTCCTCTTTCTATGTCTGCTGCAGTACACAGCATAAATTGTTAAAGAATGTAACAAGAAGAAATAAAGATATTTCTCCTTGCTAATGCCTCTGTAGGGTGGGCACACCATTTTGGCGCAAACCCAGGTTTACTAGTCTTTGTAAATCTGGGTTTGCATCAAAATACGTGGGTGGATGCATGGGATAGCCCATGCGAAACCCATGTAATACCTACCTGATAAAAAGTAACACAAGGCAGCGATATCAGCTGAGCACTGTGGTGTTACTTTGTATTTAGTAAACCACACCAAGCCACTCAAATTGGCTTTATATTGCTTAGGTAAATGAATAAAAGTATTTAACGTAGGGGTGCACCACAAATGTGATGCAAACCAGGTGCAAAATAATGCTGCATAGGTATGTACATGATGTCTAACATAGTTTTTTTACTAGAAGAGCACCCTTGCAGTAAAAAAAGCCTAGCTAGACAAGCTTTAAAACTTTTACTTCTTTGGCATGCACTGTAAAGAGCAGCACTTATGCAATTCAAAATGTTTGAATAAGAGCAGCATGTATACTATTGATGCCACTCTCAAACAGACATTCTTTTTTAATGCAAAATCCTGTCTAGTATTGTTATTAGATGGGACGTTTTTGTCAGAAATCATGGGTGGCTGTAGGTTAATGCCCATGTACTACCCATGAACATCCTGCTAATGCAAAGCACTGCTTTTGGTTCTTTTAAACAATATTCCAATACAAGACAAAAGAGAGAAAGAATATGAGGATAAGAAGTGGAAATCCTGAAAGCAGACAGTAACGTATGCACCTGAAGTTTGACTCTAGTTTTATGTGATTCTAGTAACAAAGAAAGAACTTCAGGCCTATAAATATGCAGAGAAAAGGGTGAAGATTCCTACTGGTGCCTAATGGGACCAGATAAGCACATACAAATATTAAACTTTGTGATCATCAACATCAATATACATATTTCTAAGAATATTTCCATTGTCGTAGCCTGTTATGATCTGTAAACATTCCATATGTGACAGCACAAAAATACAGGGCAAGAGAGCAAGTAATAAGAAACTGGTCTTATCCAATCATTTTTCTAAAAGATGAATAAGAAATGGTGAGAGGTATGAAATGGCACTTACATAGAACTGAATACTAAAAAATCACAATATAAATTCGACGCAGTTGAGCCTTTGCCATCTAATAAAATTATTATTCCGAAAGAAATCACCCAATGTGCGAAATCCTAAAATTCCCGAACGAGTAAGTGATGGGCGTTCAAGACTCAGACCAAAGCCAGCTCAGCAAAAAAGTTTCAATTATAAGTGGAAATATGAGATCTTATAGTCTCACAAAATAAAATATTTGAGGCGTCCTATAACATGAGTGCTTTAGTAGCCAGAGAATCATTAAAATAAAGACCGGCTCAATTTCAGCTACTTTTAACATATGGTGCAATTAGTATATCCCGTACTGATGTTTTTTTTTTTTAAGCAAAGCTCAACCAATATAAAAATGTTGCATGATAGAAAGTTCTAAAGAAGTGAAGAACCAAGCCGTCCTCTTTGTGTGTCAAACAAAGTACTGAAACCTTGAACCTGGGTTGTTTAGACTTCCAAATAAAAGAGAGGATATCACCCTCTATAGCCTCAATACATTTCTTGGTAAATTTGATCGGCATATTTGAAAAGGCAAACAAAAACAGAGGTAATAAATTAGAGATATACACTCAATCGTTATAAATATATATTTTTCCCACTGTTTCATTAATTCTCGAGCTTTGGGTATGTTGTTTAAGGCATATAAATCACTAAAATTTGTAGTCAACTTAATCCTGAGAACTCCAATAGGGCGTGTAACCAGAAAGATCACCTGTATAGTTAATGGAAGATCACAGGGGTGCTTTTTATTAATTGATTTTGTAGCCGCCGGATGCAGTAAATTCAAAGATCTTATTGAAAGCTCTTTGAACATTGTCCTTATTCGCCGCTAAATATAAAACAATGTTGTCAGCATGAAGTTTATGTTTTGGGGGACCACTGAAAAGTTGGTTATTGGTTTGATTGTGATGAATAGCACAGGACAATGGCTCTATACATTAGATGGACAAGAAAGAGGACATAGGGCACCCTTGGCGCATGCCTAATCTAATGCTTGGGTCACCAGATGACAACTTTTTGATAGTTATAGTGGCCATAGCCCCCAAGTATAGCGTTTCAGTAGGTGCATTACAATTACTGGAACTGCAAATTCATGGAGGATTGCAAAGAGCACTTCCCATAAGACTAAATCGAATGCTTTTCCTGCGTCAAGCATTCTAGAAGCAGCCTCAATATTCTGGTTGGAAAAAAAGTCTATAGTTTCTACCAAAAGATTTGTTTTGGAGATTATACATCTACCACAGAGAAAGTCATTTTGATCACTGTTAATGATAGAGGATGTAACTGCTGTGACCCTATTAACCATGATTTTAGTAAACAACTTGTAATTGCTATTGAGGAGACTAATGGGGCAGTATGAGTTCGCGTCAAGCTCGGATTTATCTTTTTTCTTAAAATCCGACCAATATTGAATCGGTAAAGGAGCTTGGCAGCCCTGAAGAATATAATGAAAAGCACAAACTGAAAAAGGTGCCCATTGCTCAGTAAAAACCTTCTATATTTTAGGAGGCAGTCCGTCCTTACCACATGCTTTAGCATTGGGAATTGACATGATCGTTATGTGCGCCTCCGTCAATTATATTTGTGGTATAATTGAATCAGAAAGGGGAGAAGGCACGGTCAGAACTTGAATACCCCGTAGCCACTTCTCAATTGCCTCATTGGAGCTACATTGAGAACCAGTGCAAATTTTGGAATAACGTTAGTAAAACATCTGAGCCACTTCAAACGTGTGTATTCGAGTTGCTTTACTCAGAGGATAATATATTGCTTTAATACTGTTGATGCTAGCCGTACGCGCATTGCAGACCAAGCAAGATACTTGCCTTCAAATATACTTTACTCATATCTTTGCTGGAGGTATGATGAATAGTTCCCAATTTCTTTTGTGATAGAATAATACGAGTGATTTTTCTTTAACTTCTGCCTTAGCTGTGTGCGTATTGATACTGGGGGGCAAGGTAGATGCTATTGTGGTTTTGTCCACTCTTCTACTTTAATTAGTATGTTGTACTTTCTCCTCTTGTCTACGAGTAACTGAAGAGTAGGGCCGGACTGGCTACCGGGCATTTTGGTGTGCTGCCAAGGTGGGGGCTGATTTCATTGATGGGGTCCTGCGTGTGCTTAAAACCATTAGTTTTGCTTTGTTTAGTTAAAAGCAAAACGCCCGGTAGCCAGTCCGGCCCTGTTGAAGAGCAAACACTTGGACAGCTTCACATATGGCAAAATCTGCTGCGCTGTCTAAATTGAGATCTTAGAATCCTCCAATTTGTTCTTCTTCTTTTCCTCCCAACCATCCTCTGCTAATGGTGCTTTATTAAAAATCCATCTTGTTCCCTGTCGGGAGGATGTTACAGAAGCTATTGTTAAGCTGATCATTGAATGATACGAGTAAGCGTTGTTCAATATATTTGCGTCTTCTCATGCTAGTGCATTTGATGTTAAACAAATCTGTATGTGACGCAAAGCCGTAATGCCTAGAGTGAAATGTGTGTTGTTGCAGTACGCTGTTCTGCACATGCCAAGTGTCTATAAGAGCAAAACTGTGGATGAAAACTTGTAGGGCACTTATGAATTTGGATGTGGTTTGATACTTTTTGAACATGATGTATAGAATGATAATTCCTGAATCAGATTAAAATGCCCTCCTATTGTAATGTGACACACCTCATGTTGCAAAGGAGAGTGAAGCTCTTGTAGAGCAGAAGGCAAGGCCTCAATTGAGCCATCGTAGCTTATTAAATTATTGATTTCCTAATTGACATGTATTTTAACTTAAATACTTCTAGCTGCTGGATCTCATACTACTTTTAGAATTTCAGAGTGGACTGAACATGACATCAGCACAAATCATTGCTGACTGCAGGGTAATGCCCATGTACTGCCCTTGAACATCCCCCTAATACAAAGTATTGCACAACTGTGGAAAGCACTGCTTTTCGTTCTTTTCAAACACCATTCCAGTGCAAAGCAAAGGAGAAAAAGAATATGAGGAAAATAAGTAAAAATCCTGAAAGCGGAGAGGTTAGCAATCACCTGTAGTTTGACTGTATGTTTGACATTTTAGTTTCAAAGAAAGATTTTAGGGCCTCAATATACTGCTTTCTAGAGGTAACAAGAACAATGGAGATAATCCTGATTTTATATTGCTTAATAAGGCATTGGATTGTTGAGTAATATATTCCTCACATATGGCCCATCATATGGTTGTTCGGTGACGCACCTGTTACAGAATTGGAATCCTTTCCTAGGTTGCAATGCCACAAGACATACAATATAACTTGGATGACGTGCATATAGAACAGAAACATGCAGAGAAGAGGGCCAAGATTCCTAATGGTGCCAAATGGGACTTCCTAAACACATACAAATATTAAACCTTGAGATCATCAATGACAATATACATATTACTCAGTGTATATCCTTTGTAGTAGCCTGTTATGACCTGTAATACATTCCATTTGTAACAGCACAAAGATACAATGCAAGAGAGCAAATAGTAAGAGATTGGTCTTACCGCATCATTCTTCTAAAAGTTGGATAAGAAAATGGTCAAATGTAAGAAATGGCACTTAAATAGATCTGAATAGTAAAACTTAAACATTTAAATTCGACACAGTTTAGCATTTGCCATGTAATAAAATGATCATTCTGAAATAAATCACCCAATGTGCGAAAGCCTAAACTTCCCCAATGAGTAAGTGCTGGGCGTTCAAGTCTCAGACCCAAGCCAATACAGCAATCTAGTTTCCATTATGAGTGAAAATATGAGATCTTATATTCTCGCCAAATAAAATACTTGAGGTGTCTTATAACGTGTGTGCTTAGGTAGGGCCAAGGAATCATTAATTTAAAGACCGGCTTGACTTTAGCTACTTTTAACATATTTTGCAATTAATATATCCCCTACTGATGTTTGTTTTAAGCAAAGCTCAACCAATGTAAATGTGCTGCATGATAGAAAGTTCTAAAGAAGTGAAGGGCCAAGCCTTCCTCCTCTTGAGTCAAATACAGTACTGACAGCTTGACTCTGGGTCATTTCAGCTTCCAAATAAAGGAGCATTTATCACCCTTTATGGTCTCAAAGAATGCATTGGTAATTTTGAAAGGCACATTTGAAAAGGTAAACAAAAACAGAGGCAATAAATTAATTTTTAATAGACATATAAGCCCAATGTTGGTAAAGGAAAATGTAATTTATCCCACTGTTTCAATAATGCTCAAGCTTTGTCTAAGAGAGATGCATAGTTTAAGGCAAATAATTCACTAAAATTTGTAGTCACCTTATTCCCAAGAAATCTAATAGGGCGTGTAGCCAGAAAGATTGCATGCATAGTTAATGGAAGTATGTCTGGGGTAATTTTGATTGATTCATTTTCGAGTCGCCCGTTGCAGTAAATTCAGAGGTCTTATTGAAAGCCCTTTGAACATTGCCCTTATTCGCCGCTAAGTATAAAAAATATTGTCAGAATAAAGTTTAAGTTTTGGGGTACCACTGAGAGGTGGCCTAATGGTTTGATCTTGATGAACAGAGCAGGCCAATAGCTCTACAAATAGCATGAACAAGATATGGGACAATGGGTACCCTTGGCGCACGCTGCATCTAATGCCTATGGAACCAGACGGCAAATTGTTAATAGTTACAGTGGCTCAGCAGGGGCATAAAAATTACTGGAAATGCTAATTCATGGGGGATTGCAAAGAGCACTTCCCATTAGACTAAATCAAACGTTTTTCTGCGTCAAGCCGTCTAGCAGTAGCCTTAATAATCTGGTTGAAAAAAAAGTCGATAGTTTGTACCAAAAAATTTGTGTTAGAGATTATGCATCTACCATGGAGAAAGCCATTTTGATCCCTGTGAATGATAGAGGATGTAACTGCTGTGACCCTATTAACCATGATTTTAGTAAACAACATGTAATTGCTATTGAGGAGACTAAGGGGCGGTATGAGTTTGGGTCAAGCTCCGAGTTATCTTTTTTTTTTTAAACCGACCAATATTGAATCGGTAAAGGAGCTTGGCAGTCCTGAAGAATAAAATGAAGAAACACAAACCAAAATTAGGTGCCAATTGCTGAGAAAAAATCTTGGATATTTTAGGAGGCAGTCCCTCCTTGCCACATTCTTTGGCAATGGGAAGAGACTTGATCGTTATTTGATCCTCCGCAAATTTTATTTGTGGTATAATTGAACCAGAAAGGACAGAAGTCAGGGTAGGAACTTGAATACCCCCTAGACATTTCGCAGTTGCCTCATGGGACCTACATTGAGAACCATTGTAAAATTTGGCATAATGTTGGTAAAACATCTGAGCCACTTCAAACTGGTGTATTCGAGTTGTTTAACTCAGAGGATCATATTTTGCTTTAATACTGTTGATATGTGCTGTACGCATTGCAGACCAAGCAAGATACTTGCCTTTACATTCACTTTACTCATAACTTTGCTGGAGGTATGATGAGTGGTTCCCAGTTTCCTTTGTGATAAAAAAAAATGTGGGGGATTTCTCTTTAGCTTCTGCCTTAGCAATTTGTGTATTGCTACTAGGGGCTAATGTATATGCTATTGTTGCTTTGTCTACCCTCCTAATTAAATTAGTTTGTTGTACTTTCTCCTCCTGTCTCTGAGCAACTGAATAACAATTACTTGGCCTCTAAAATATGTTTTAACGCTTCTCATAGGGCAAAATCGGGAGCAGAGTGAATAGACCACTTTACAACGCATGTGTTTACAATGCATGCCATGTACAACATGGTCATTACAATGACTGCGTTGTTATATCACATACCATTACAACACAGGTCGTTACAACAACTTGCTGCAGGGAGGGTGCTGGATTTTGGAATAGTATAATTTACTATTCCAACTCCAGTCTGTGCCACAGTAGGGAAGGTGTCGGTTTTTAAATCCAACACCTTCTATGCCCCTACAGCAAGTCATTGTAACAACTTGCGTTGTAATGTATGCGATGTAACAACAGGGTCATGATAATAACCCCGTTGTAATGGCATGTGATGTATTGCATGCGTTGTAAAGGATGTTTCCCCAGCAGAGTCTATATTGAGATTTAAGAATCCTCCAAATTGCTCTTGATCTGTTCCACCGAACCATCCTCTGCTAATAGTGCTTTATTTAAACTCCATCTTGTTCCTTGTAGGCAGAATTTTACAAATGCAATTGTTCAGCTGATTAGTGAATGAACCTATAAAGCATTGTTCAATATGTCTGCATCATCGAATGCTAGTGCATATGATGTTAAAAGAAATCTATACACGACACAGTGTCATAGCGCTTATAGTGACATATGTATTGTCGTTGGACCTCGTTCTGCTTGTGCCAAGAGTCTATAAGAGCAAAATTGTGAACTAAAGCTTGTAAGGCACATATGGATTTAGGTTTGTTTTGATGCTTATTTAAGAGTGATGTATCCAATGATAAATCCTTCTTCAGATTAAAATCATATCCCATTATAATGTGACCCGCATCATTTTGCAAAAGAGAGTGAAACTCTTGTAAAGCAGAAGGTGAGTCCTCAATTTAGCCATAGTAGCCTAATAAATTATGTATTTTCTTATCGACTTATATTTTAAATAAAATCCATCTAGCAGTTGAATCTCATACTACTTCAAGAATTTCAGACTGGACCGAACGTGACCTCAGCGCAAATCATGGGTCACTGCAGGGTAATGCCCATGAATATCCCAATAATACAAATTATTGCAAAACAGTGGAAAACACTGCTTTGTGTTCTTTTCAAACAACATTCAAGTGCAAAACAAAGGAAAAAAAGAATACAAGGAAAAAAAGCAAAAATCCTGAAGACAGAGAGTAAAGCAATCACCTGTAGTTTCACTGTATTTATGTGGATTTTAGTTATAAAGACAGATCTTAGGGCCTCACAATGCTGCTTTGTAGGGGTAACAGATAAATGGAGATAGTCCTGATTTTTTATGATTCAATAAGGCATTGGATTGTTAAGTGATGGATTCCTCACAGAGGGCCCATCATATGGTTGAACTGTGATGCATCTGTTACAGAATTGGAATTCCTTCCTAGGTTGCTGTGCCATAAGACGTAGAATAGAATTTGGATGATGTGCCTATAGCAGAATAAAGGGCCAATATTCCTAATGACACTTAATTGGTCCTTATAAACACATGCAAACATTAAATTATGTGATCACCAGTGACAATATACATATTACTAAATGCACTGACATTGTCCTAGCCTGTTATGACCTGTCAAACATTCCATTTGTGACCGCACAAAAATGCAATGCAAGAGAGCAAGTAATAAGTAGATGGTCTTACCCCATAAGATTTCTAAAAGATGAATAAGAAAATGGTAAAAGGTAAGAAATGGCATTTAATCATTTAATAGAACTGAATAGTAATAAATTGCCATATATAATCTGACACAGTAGAAATAGCAAAGCCCATTGACCATTGAAAGCAAAACATGAATGATTGAAATATATACATTTCAATTCTTGGACAAACAATAATTGGTCAACCAACATTATTTAACACAACCATACTGAAATTAAATTGTAGACAATATTTCGAATTAAAGAGGATGTAATTTGGACCAATTGTGTTCGCCTGACATCTGCAAAATTGTATCAATATCTCATACAAAAATGCCTCAATAGCCTATGTTAGTGTTTCAAAATCAGAATCAAATTAACTATACATCATTGCGAGTTAGTTTTAATTATTCACTGAATACAAGACTGTCGTAATCTTCTAGGTTGTAGTTCTCCCCTTTCTACCTTTGGTACATTTCTCCTTTCCCCCCCTCCTCTTTCCTGCTTCCTTGGAATACTCCATGAGAGCTCAGGTTAGAATGTTGACACCGCCGTGAGAAGAGTGGATGATCAGAATAAAGCAGCTTGTTCTTACCTTCCTTGAGTCTGCAAATTCTTTTGAATTTCTACAATGGCGACGAGGATGGGATTTTTAGCCAGTAGCTTCTCCTGAACTCTACTGCTATTAGTGCACCTGACGAGTTGGTCCCTGATAAGGGAATCATTTAGGTCCCCAAACTCGCATAACTGAGTTAGTCCTCTTAAGGCTGCAATGTAATTATTAATGGATTCATTTTTTCCTTGTATTCTTCTAAAGAACGTGTGATGTTCAAGCACCACATTGACTTTGTCCCCAAAGTGCGTCTCTAATTTTCTGAGAGTGATATCATAAGCATCAGAATCATCATCATCTTCCAAGTCTGGCTCAGGTAATGTTTCATACACCTTGCGCCCATGGACACCTAAATTATGTAATAGTATGTGTTATTTGCGCATAGCTAAGAATTTTTCTCTCCCCATCGCAATTACGTACGATTCAAACAATTTGCTCCAGTCCTTCCAGTGAATTTCAAGGTCTCCACACTCATTTAGGAAGATGGTGGTTGGCTTATACCGGGAGTGCCCATAGTATACGATGGTGGTTACGTGTGAAGCAAAAGCCAGGAAATTGCACGCACTGAAGATGAGGGTTGAAATACACCGGAGGAGGTGTGTAAATATCTAACCTTGGAAGGCTGTATGTGTTACAGCAGAAGTTGACACACAGTGTAACTGCAGGGGTATGAAAGTGTAACTGCACCCCTGTTCTTACTAACTAGCAAGGAGTGTGTATCACTGCAATGGATTTCCAGCCGGAGGAAAAAGGGTACATGTGTCACCGAAGGTAACACACACTGAGGTGAGATGTTAAGCACCATGGGGAGGGCGTGTTTTTTTCCGGTCATTGATCTTTCGATGGCTTACCATCAAGTGGAGTTGCACCCAGAGTCTAGACCTTTGATGGCATTTTCATCGCCTTTCGGGGTCTACATGTTTAATCAGAATGCCGTTTGGCCTGGCCTCAGCTGCATCCATATTCCAAAAGATAATGCAACAAATCCTTGAAGGTATCACCAATACCCTGTGTTTTCAGGATGACATACTTATGTATGGTTCGACGGAAGAAGACCATGACAACATCCTTAACACAGTGCGCCAAAGACTCACAAGATCAGGGTTAACAGTGAAACTAGACAAATGTAAGATCAAAGTTAATTCGGTTGACTATTTGGGGCACAATAGTTCCCAAGATTGTTTTAGACCCAAGTACAGTCTAATTCAAGCTGTCAAGGATGCTCCATACCCAACCAACAAAGACAAACTCAAATCATTTGTAGGGTTGGTGGAATATATGTCCAAGTTCGTAAGAAATTTTGCTGATTTATGTGATGGCTTGCTTGACCTCCTGAAAAAGAACAAAGAGTTTGAATGGGAGGAAAAGCACAACGTAATGGTCGACACAGTAAAGCAACAAATTCTTGAATCGCCAGCTCTAGGGTCCTTCGACCCCCCCAAAAAACTGTGCTAACTACCGACGCGTCCAATAAAAGGTTAGGGGCGACGCTGTCTCAAAAAGGAGAGGAAGGAGAAGCTATAATAGCATTTGCTTCTCGTTCCCTTAGTCCCTCAGAATGTAACTACTCGGTCATTGAGAGGGAAGTATTAGCATGCTTCTGGGCGGTGAATCATTTCAAGTTTTTTTTGTGGGAATAAAATGTATTATACTCACTGACCACAAGCCATTAACTTACATGTTCTCACCCAAAAATGCTTAAAACAAATCTCCACGCATAACCAAATGGGTGCGGGGTCTAGAAAATTACTGCTTGAGGGTGGAATACCTACCTGGTCCTGAAAATGTAGTTGCGGACTATCTATCAAGGTCTCCACTTATTGTCAGTCATTGTGAGGACCAGTTAGACATTCCCATTCTAGCCATACACCTCCCCTCACTAACCAAAGAAGAATGGGATGAGAATATGAAGAAAGACAAGGACATGAATGTTCTCAAAGACTGAATTGTCAATGAATGACCTGAGAGTTGGTCTGAAGTGCCTGATTCTATTAAAGATTTTTGGGAGGTAAGGTATGAATTGACCCTCATGGCTGGTAGAATACATTGAAATGGGAAAGTGATTCCACCTAAGTATCTCAGGAACAAAATAATTGACCAAGCCCATGAAGGACACTTAGGCAGGAGCCTCACAAAAAGCAAAGTCAGAAGTTGCTTTTGGTTCCCAAAGATCGATTAAGTGGTAGAGCTCAAGGTCAAAGAATGCACCAGCTGTGCTAAAAGTCACAAAAGCAAAATCTTATGGAAAGCACCCTTATCGCCTGTTGAAGTGCCAGAAGTACCATGGACTAAGCTCGCCATAGACATAATTGGTCCAATGGAGGTACTCGGTCCACAAAAAAAGTTTATGTTTGTCCTCATAGACTACATCTCCCATTGGGTTAATTTCAAGTTTACACCCTCCACCACGACCAACAATCTTGTTTCTTTCTTGAAAGTTGTATTTGTCTACGAAGGCATACTTTCCATTCTGGTAACAGACAATGGGGTGCAATTTACTTTGGAGACAATGAGGAAATTCCTGGAAGAGCTAAGTATAAAGCATGAGAAAACTGCACTCTATTGTCCGAAAGCGAATGGACTGGTAGAGCGGGCCAATCGCATGGTGAAGGAACACATTCAACTGGCCATTACCAATTGGTTTAATGTTGAAGATTCCCTAAGAGAGTGTATTTGAGCATACCACACCACACCCAACCTTGTCACCCTAAGAGGGAGGGAACCCAGGACCAAGA
The DNA here is from genome assembly GCF_964204655.1 of Triturus cristatus. Lineage (NCBI taxonomy): Eukaryota > Metazoa > Chordata > Amphibia > Caudata > Salamandridae > Triturus > Triturus cristatus. Next base: position 1,122,311,469 of record NC_140590.1, read on the forward strand.
TGAATACCCGTTAGTTGGAGAGTGGAAAAAGGGTAGTGCCTGATCAAGAGCAGAGTAATGTGAAAATTCAACAACAAGAACAAAAATACAAGAGTTGGTATGACCAAAAACACGGAGTCAAAGACCATGAGTACAAGGCTGATACCCAAGTGGTTGTCAAGAAACCCATTCACGTACAACCTGGTTTAAGCAAATATCGACCTCCCCTACGAGTGGAAAAGGCTTGCAAGAATGTGGTCCGCCTGGAAAATCATCAGACATGGAGTGGTGATAGACTTGTGGACATATCCTAACCTTTTGTTTCTCCTATGTAATGAGATGTGTTGTAATCTTCTAGGTTGTAGTTCTCCCCTTTCTACCTATGGTACATTCCTAATTCCCCCCTCCTCTTCCCTGCTTTCTTGGAATACTCCATGAGAGTTCAGGTTAGAATGTTGACACTGCAGTGAGGAGAGTGGATGATCAGAATAAAGCAGCTTGTTCTTAACTTCCTTAAGTCTGCGAATTCTTTCGAATTTCTACAAAGACCTATCATTATTCCAAGCAGTCTCAGTCCTGAGTAGATTAATACATGTATTAATTTGCAAAAGCATATGATGTTAGATCATATTAAATGTCTGAACAAGGAATAGGTGTTGCAACACTCGCATCCTCTTTAATAAGGCTTTAGACAGTGAAAATTTGCTGTTATACAAATCTAACAACATTACAGGCCATTGCATTTACTTCAATCACTGGAGTTATACAAAATGACAGCAGTACCAGCACTTGTTATGGATCTGCTTGCGTGGTTTTACTTGTGTATGTTCTTGTTTCTTGTTAAGGTGGCCATCGCACACCAGGGTTTTATGAAGACTGTCTCTAGTCCTAAGCATTTCATGTAGAAATGAATGATTTCAGGTGTTTTAGTCTATTTCACAAACTTAAAGTACAAAAAGTGTGAAACAGAAGGAATGGATTTGACTAACACAGTCAGTCCCCTGCTGGAAAGTGTATATAATCACTCGGAAAGAGGTCACAATATTTTTTGTTTCTCATTACTACATAGTGGCAACTTGAACAGAATGCTCAGCTATTCTCATACAAACACTAAACTGTCTGTTCCTTGAAATTAAGCATCAATTCCTTTCCCTCAGTCAAGTCACCACCATCAGTAATATCAAGCTTGAGTTTTACCACGTGTTTCATTTACAATTTTCCTAATTATATTGGTCATTAGAAGTTGATTGTTCATTGACCTGACATTTTAAGTGGCAAAGGCTAAGGGATATATTTTTTCACCAAAGTCATAATCAGAGGCAAACCTCAAAGTTGCTGCACTGCGTGAGAAGGAAGGAGCATGAAAGCATCACATAAACTAGGGTATGGTACTGCCCTGCTCTCTATCTAGCACTGGAGCACAGTTATGCTGCCTAGTGCCATGCATAGATCTTTTTACCATAGTGCATAGGTGTGTGTAGGAAAGAAGGATCTGCTTTTATGGTTACCCCCACTTTTTGCCTGGTGCTATGCCGCTTCTGACTAGTCTGACTGGCATTCAGAAAATCAGAACCCCAGTCTCTCTGCTTTTTCCCCTACCCTTGGTATGGTAAGTACTTAGGTACATCTCAGATTGGATACTGGGGTACCCTTATAAGTCCCTAGTACATGACTAAGGTACTCAGGGCATAGGTACCCCAGTGGTCCCCCATGGGCTGAAGCATGTATTATTCCACCCATGAGAGACCACTCAAACTGTAACTACAGGCCTGCCATTGCAACCACTGTAAGCTGGTGCAAGCATCACTTACGAAAGATATAGGTTTCCCTATATGTAAGGTCACTGCACTTAAAACCTATAAGTCACCCATAAAGCAGGCCTTTGCAATTCTGAAGGCAGGGTGCTTGGTTCTAAGTGTGAGGGTGCCTCTGCATGAGCAGGACACCCATACAGCCTTCGGAGTCCAAGCTCCTGGGTTGTAAGTGAGACAGCAATATAACATATAGAGGGGCACCGCATCATTATGTAATGACTATCTTGAAACTGGCTGTAACGAACCCTGTCATGTTTGGTATCAAACATGTTGAAATCATAAGTATGGAAGGTATGATTCCAAGCACTGTAAAGGCCTTCTGCTAGGTCCTCAGTACTCTTGGTACCAGTCTTCTAGACCCAGATGGCACAACATGCCTGATGCCAACCAGAGACACCATTTTGCCCTCATGCTGCTGAGCCAAGCTCAAGCAGGGGAAGGCAACATGATAGAAATACTGTCCCATGGAGGTGTGACCTCCTTCGAGACAGGGTTAGTGTATTGGGGCTGAGTGGGACTGCTTGCCAGTGCCACTCATTATGCTTGAGGGTCAAATTTGGTACCCTCCTTGCATAGTCCAGTTCAAACCAGCTCAGGGAGAAATTAACTCCCACACTGGCTCAAAACTGAACAAATGACATGGGATTATCATCCCCACTGTCCAACCCCTCCCCTTGGAGGGAACGATGAATCGCCCAACCCTTTCCTTAGGCTACTTAATGTATTACCTGAGGGTGGGTCCCTACATTTGTCATGGGACACAATTTGATTAAAAAACCACTTCAATTTCAACCGTCTGGGCACTCTGGACTTCACTCTGGGCATCAATGCTGCAACTGGGAAGACTCCTACTGCTCCTGATCTATTTGCCCTGCATGTCTGCTGCAAAGTTTGTGCCTGTGCTTCATACAGGAAACCTTCCAAGGCCTGAGGGCATTCAAGACACTTGGACAAATCTCCCTTGAAGTGAAGGAGTCACTTCCCTGTATCTGCTGGCTCCACAACTAAGCTGACCTGTCTGCCGATCCTAGGCTCCTACGGAGTCCCAAAGGCTCAGCAACACAGGTGGAGGTTTTCCCCATCCCTCGAGATCTGTTGTGTCCTCTCGCCAAGTTTGAGGCCAGTATCCCTCGTCAGAGCCGCAGGAACTGAATCCATGTGCACCTCGTCGACTTGCCATTGCAAAGGCTTGCTTGCTTCCTTCCTTCAAGATCTTCGGAATCCAGGAAGTCCCAACCTCAAGCATCTCCATGACCAGAATCTTTGACCATTCCATATTGCTTGCACCGTTTGCCTGCTTCTTTGGTGAGCTGCTCAAGGTCCCCTTATGACTCCAGGGCCTCGGGCCTGTGGGTTCTGCTGAGGGTCACATTTGAATTGTTTGAGCTCTTGTGATTGATTTGGGCTTACCCTTATGTCTCCCCCATTGGTGAGTCTTCTGGACCCTGCTGGTTCCATCATTGGAACTTCTTCACCTTCCAAGTTGGTTGCAGTTGCCAAGGCTTGTTGGTACTCCCTCCGGACACCGTCCCCTCAACTCTTGTCATCCAACATAGGAGAGCTCATGTATGGCCCCGGGTCTTCAACAGCATCACCCGGCCCACACAACTGCAGTTCCAAGGTCACCGTCAGCTCTCCTGCAACAGCTGACATTGGTGGGCATTTGTCTTCCGTGCCTCTTGGCCACTCTTGAGTGGCAAAGACTCTGTATTCTCTGCTTGCAGCTTCTTCATGTCTTGAATCCAACTTTGGGTTCCACCGGACACTTCCCCCTTCTCCAGCAGTGAACCTTTTCTGAAGTCCTCCATTGGATTCGACAGAGGTTTCCGATGCCTCTTCACAACTATGCACCCGCCTTCCCTGGTGCAGGTTTCCTGGCCCCTAAGGTATCCATGGGCGGGTGGCTCTCCAACATCTTGTCTTCCACGGGTTTTTTTCAGGGTCCATTGGGAAGGGTCCTCTTTATTTAAAATTGCAACCGCGACTTACACGTTGATTTGTACGGAGAAAGTGGTTGTGTTCCTACACTGCAACCGACCTCCGTGGGGCTCCCAGATACTCACCTTAGGTGGTTCCTTGGGTCCCTGGCACTTCTACGTCCTCTGATTATTGTCTTGACCCGAGCTGTGGTTTGCATACCACTGTTTCAGTATATGATTTGGACTCCCCCGGGGACCACTGTGTATTCTGTACTACTTACCTGTTCCTATTGCAAAGTATTGTGTGCATTGTGTATATCTCCGGTTATGAGATATCTGTATGTGTTACTGAGTGTCTTATAATAAATACATGTTTTTATAAGTATACTGTGTGGTTCTTTTTCACTTAATCTATACCTATAAGATTATGTCCTGGTAAAACAAGCTGCTTTACACTCCTTCTGGACGAAGCCTGAAGGCTTCTCTCCACAGCCACCACATAGATAGCTTTCTAAGGTTGTCTAAGACTGCTAAAATCACCATAAGGGTTGTCTGGATCAGTGCAAGGTGTCAACTTACATAAGTGTACATCATATACTGAGCCAGCCTCTCATAGCATATATATGATGTCTAACATAGGTTTCATACTGGAAGAGCGCCCTTCCAGTACAAATTACTATGCCTAGACAAGCTTTAAAACTTTTACCACTTTGGAGTGCACTGTAAAGAGCAGCATTCATGCAAAGTCAAAAGGTTTGAAGTAAGAACAGCATGCCTGTTTGTAGATAGGACTCTTTGGATAGAATTCATGGGTGGCTTCAGGGTAATGCCCATGTTCCACCCATGAACATCCTCTTAATAAAAAGTATTGCTAAACTATGCAAAGCACTGATTTGCGTTCTTTTAAACAACATTCCAGTACAAAACAGAGGCTGTACTGTGGCTATTGTTTTATGGGATTTAAGTTACAAAGAAAGAACTTTGAACTCACAATGCTGCTTTGTAGAGGTAACAGAAAAATAGAGCTAGTGCTGATTTTGTAAGGTTGAAAAACGCAGTGCACTGTTGAGCAATATATTCCTTATATAAGGCCCATCATATGGTTGTATTGTGATGCATCTGTTACAGAATGTCAATCTTTTTCTTGATTGCTGTGCCGCAAGACATAGAAAATCATTTGGATGACGTGCGTATAGCACAAAAATATGCAGAGAAGAGGGTCCAGATTCCTAATGGTGCTTAATGGGAGCTGATAAACACTTAAAAATATTAAAATGTGTGGTCATCAGCGACAATATACATATTACTAAGAGTATTTCCATTGTCGTAGCTTGTTATGACCTTCAGACATTACATTTCTGACAGCACAAAAATACAATGCAAGAGAGCGAGTAATAAGAGACTGATCTTACCACATCATTTGTCTAAAAGATGGAAAAGAAAATGGTAAAATTTAAGAAATGGCACTTAAATTGAACTGAGTAGTAACAAATCACCAAATAATTTCAGCACAGTTGAGAATTTTCCATGTAATGAAATGAATATTCTGAGAGAAATCACCCAATGTGCGAAAGAATAATCTGTCCCAGCGAGTAAGTGCAGGGTGTTCCAGATTCAGACCGAAGCCAGCACAGCAATCTAGATTCATTTATGAGTTGAAATATGATATCGCATATTTTCTCGACAAATAAAATATTTGAGGCTTCTTCTAATGTGTGAGCTTAGGTAGCCTGGGAATCTTTATAATAAAGACCTGCTTGATTTTAGCTACTTTTAAAATATTGTGCAAATAATATATAACCTACTGATGTTTTTTTTAAGAAAAGCACAACCAGTGTAAATGCAGTGCATGATAGAAAGTTCTAAATAAGGAAAGAGCCAAGAATTCCTACTCTTGAATCAAATAATGTACAGGCAGCTTGACTCTTGGTAATTTAGGCTTCCAAATAAAGGAGCGGATATCACCCTCCATGGTCTCAAAAATGCCTTGGTAATGTTGATCTGCACATATCAAAAGGCAAACAAAAACAGGTAATAAATTATTTTTTTGAGAGATATACGCCTATTTTTTGTAAAGGGATATCCCACCGTTCCATTAATGCTCTAGTTTTGGAAAGAGAGAGATGCTTAGTTTAAGGCATCTAAATCACAAAAATTTGTAGTCAGCTTATCTCCGAGAATAGGGCGTGTAGCCATAAAGATCGCCTGCATAGTTAATGGAAGTATCTCAGGGGTGCTTTTGATTGATTTATTTTGTAGCTGCCAGTCGCAGTAAATTAAGAGATCTTATTGAAAGTTCTTTAAACACTGTCATTATTCACCGCTAAGTATCAAACAATATTGTCAGTATAAAGTTTAAGTTTTGGGGTACCACTGAGAGGTTGTTTAATGGTTTTATCTTGATGATTAGCACAGGACAATGGCTCTAGAAATATCACAAACAAGATAGGGGCCATAGGGCACCCTTGGCGCATGCCGCGTCTTATGCTTTCGTCACCAACTAGCAAATTGTAATAGTTATAGTGGCCTTATGCCCCAAGTATAGCATCTCAGCAGGTGCATAAAGATTTTTGGAAATGCAAATTCATGAATGATTGCAAAGAGCGGGGAACAACCTTTACAACGCAACTGTTACAACGCACTACACTTACAACGCATTTTTTACAATGCATAATCCATTACAACGCACTACACTTACAACGCATGACACTACAGCGCATTTTTAAAAACTACCTTTACAACGCATACCATTACAACGCCTACCATTACAACGCATAATATTACACTACACTATCCAACACTTACCCTACTGTTCCACCCCCTGGAGTTAGAATAGTAATTTTTACCCCTATACTATCCAACACTTACCCTACTGTTGCACCCCCTGGAGTTAGAATAGTAATTTTTACCCCTATACTATCCAACACTTACCCTACTGTTGCACCCCCTGGAGTTAGAATAGTAATTTTTACCCCTATACTATCCAACACTTACCCTACTGTTGCACCCCCTGGAGTTAGAATAGCAATTTTTACCCCTATACTATCCAACACTTACCCTACTGTTGCACCCCCTGGAGTTAGAATAGTAATTTTTACCCCTATACAATCCAACACTTACCCTACTGTTGCACCCACTGGAGTTAGAATAGTAATTTTTACCCCTATACTATCCAACACTTACCCTACTGTTGCACCCCCTGGAGTTAGAATAGCAATTTTTACCCCTATACTATCCAACACTTACCCTACTGTTGCACCCCCTGGAGTTAGAATAGCAATTTTTACCCCTATACTATCCAACACTTACCCTACTGTTGCACCCCCTGGAGTTAGAATAGTAATTTTTACCCCTATCCTATCCAACACTTACCCTACTGTTGCACCCCCTGGAGTTAGAATAGTAATTTTTACCCCTATACTATCCAACACTTACCCTACTGTTGCACCCCCTGGAGTTAGAATAGTAATTTTTACCCCAATACTATCCAACACTTACCCTACTGTTGCACCCCCTGGAGTTAGAATAGTAATTTTTACCCCTATACTATCCAACACTTACCCTACTGTTGCACCCCCTTGAGTTATAAAAGTAATTTTTACCCCTATACTATCTAATACTTACCTTAAATGCAATTACATATTATGCGTTGTAATGGTATGCGTTGTAATGGTAGTTTTTAAAAATGCGTTGTAGTGTCATGCGTTGTAAGTGTAGTGCGTTGTAATGGATTATGCGTTGTAAAAAATGCGTTGTAAGTGCATGTGTTGTAAAAGTGTGCGTTGTAACGTCATACATCCGCAAAGAGCACTTCCATTAGACAAAATTTAATGCTTTTTCTGCCTCAAGCATTCTAGCAGAAGCCTTAATATTCTGGTTGGAAAAGAAGTCTATAGCTTGTACCAAAAGAATTGTGTTTGAGATTATACATGTACAATGTAACTGCAGTGATTCTATTAGCCATGATTTTAGTAAATATGTTGTAATTGCCATTGAGGAGACTAATGGGGAGGTATGAGTTCGGGTCAAGCTCCGATTTATCTTTTTTTGAAGAAACTGACCACTATGGCATCGGTAAAGGAGCTGGGCAGCCATGAAGAATATTATTAAATAGACACAAAAAAAAAGGTGATTTGCTGAGAAATCAACCTTGTATATTTCAGGATGCAGTCCATCCTTGCCACATCCTTTTCAGCCTTTGAAAGGGACTTGATAATTTTTTGCACTTCCGCTAAAGTTATTAGTGGTATAATGTAATTATAATGGGCAGAAGTTAAGATCGGAACTTGAATACCCCCTATCCATTTCTCAATTGCCATATGGGAACTGCATTGAGAACCAGTGTAAATTTCAGCATAATGTTGGAAAACTTCTGAGCCACATCAAACGGGTGTATTCAAGTTGTTTTACTCAGAGGATCATATGTTGCTTTAATACTATAAAGATTAGCTGTACATATTGCAGACCAAGCAAGAGACTTGCCTTCAAATTCCCTTTCCTCATATCTTTGCTGGAGGTATGATGAATGGTTCCCAATTTCTTTTGTGATAAAAAATTTTGCAGGATTTCTCTTTAGCTTCTGCCTTAGCTGTGTGCGTATTGCTACTGGGGGGCAAGGTAGATGCTATTGTGGCTTTGTCCACTCTCCTACTTTAATTAGTATGTTGTACTTTCTCCTCGTGTCTACGAACAACTGAAGAGCAAACACCTGGACTCTTAAGTGTGATTTTAAAGCTTCCCCTATGGCAACATCTGCCACAGTGTCCATATTGAGATTTAAGAATCCTCCAAATTGTTCTTCATCTGTTCCACCCAACCATCCTCTGCTAATAGTTCTTTATTCTGAGCTGGTTTGAACTGGACTATTCAAAGAGAGCATCAAATATGCCGCTCAAGCAGACTGAGTTGCGCTGGCAAGTGCTCCCACCCAGCCCTAATATACTAAACCCTGTCTGAGAGGTGGTCACACATCCATGTGACAGGATACCTATTGTTCTGCTTTCCCCTGCTCGAGCTTGCCAGAATCGTGTCTCTGGCCGGCAGCAGCCATGTTGGGCTGTCCGGGTCTTGACTGGTACCAGGAGGACTGAGGAGCTAACAAAGGGCCTTTTCAGTGCTTGGAATCATACCTCTTACACTTATTATTCCAACAATTTTGATACCAAAAATTACAGGGTTTGTTACAGCCACTCTCTCTTGTTCCATGTAGAGAGGATGTTACAGAAGCAATTGTTAAGCTGATCAGTGAATGATCTGACAAAGCATTGTTCAATATATCTACGTCTTCGCATGCTAGTGCATAAGATCCTAAAAAATATATATCTGAGATGCAGTGCCATAACACTTAGAGTGACATGTGTTTTGTTTCAGTATTCCATTCTGCGCGTGCCAAGGGAGTATAGGAGCAAAATTGGGGATGAAAACTTGGAGCGCACATATGGATTTAGGTTTGTTGTGAGGCTTATATAAGAGTGATGTATCCAATGATAAATCCTGGATCAGATTAAAATCATATCCTATTACAATGTGACCCACCTCATATTGCAAAAGATAGTGAAGCTCTTGTAGAGCAGAAGGTGAGTCCTCAATTGAGCCATAGTAGCTTAATAAATTATGTATTTCCTTATCAACTTGAATTTTACCTGAAATCCATCCAGCCGCTGAACCTCAAACTACTTTAAGAATTTCAGACTGGACAGAATGTGACATCAGCACAAATCATTGGTTACTGCAGGGTAATGCCCATGTACTGCCCATGAACAGCCCCCTAATACAAAGTACTACAAAACAGTGGGAACACCGATTTGTGTTCTTTTCAACCAACATTCAAGTACAAAACAAAGGAGAATAAGAATATGAGGAAAAAAAGCAAAAATCCCGAAAGCAGAGAGTAAAGCAATGACCAGTAGTTAGACTGTATTGTTTTGGATTTTAGTTAGAAAGAAATATCGTAGTTTCTCCCAATACTGCTTTTTAGAGGTAACAGAACAATAGGGATAGTGCTGATTTATATATGATTGAATGAGGCATTGGATTGTTGAGCAATGTATTCCTCACATAAGGCCAGTTATATGGTTGTACTGTGATGCATTTGTTACAGAGTTGAAATCCTTTCCTAGATCTCTGTGGCACAAGACATAGAATATCATTTGGATGTTCTTTCTACGGCAGATAAGATGGACAAGATTCCTAATGGTGTTTAATGGGACCTGATAAATACATACACATATTATGTGATCACCAATAACAATATACATATTAATTAAGTGCATTAGCTTTGTCCTAGCCGGGATGCTTGTACTGAACCCTTAGCTTTGAGGGGTGTTATTGAGACACAACCAATTCTTACAGCCCCCCCACCCGTCCATCTTAATTATGAAGAGACTGTTCCAAATATCGATAACCAGTTCAAAGTTCTTAGCTGGAACATTGCGGGTCTTGCTACTAACATTGGCAATCCAGAATGGTGCTCCTTTATTGACCCCTTTGGAATTTGTCTCTTTCAGGAAACCTGGTCAACTGAACCCATCCATCGATTAGGTTATACTACTTATATGCTTCCTGCTGTAAAGGGACATCGCGGGAGGCCTTCGGGGGGCTTGTGTGTTTGGGTAGGCACTCATCTTGGTTTTAATATCAAGAGGGTTGATATAATAAGCTCCGATATACTGTGCATTCTTTTGTTACATAAAAAGATTCCTAAGATTGCACTTATTAATATCTATTCGCGAAGTACTCAAGGATGTGGTCGTTCTACCACTATAGATTCCCTGTCACAACTTCTGGAATCATTCCATGACGAGGTAGCGTTGATGATTGGTGGGGATTTTAATTGTCACTTTGAGCCTTTGTCTGGAGTGACTTCACTGACAAACGTAGAAGATGAGGCTAGATTTATACCTCCCATTAATATGTATCCAGTTAAAAACTGGACTCCGAAGGCCCTTCAGCTAACTTCCCTTACTTATGCTTTCTCTATGAGAGCATGTAACGGTCGATTTGGCGGTGATACCCCAGGACAACCAACTTATAGGGGAATGGGACATGAATCTGTGATCGACTACGTTTTGGTGAGCCTAGATTTATGGCCCAATATCCTGGATTTTAAAGTAATTAGACGCACAGAGAGTGACCATGACCCCCTGACAGTTGCTTTAAACTTTTATTTACTGAACTCAGGGCTAGATACAGCTATTCCTCCAGCGGGTAATTTAAGAATTATACAAGGGGGGAAGAGGATTCGCTGGCAAACTATAAAACAGTCCGAAACAGCAATAGCCAGCTTGTACTCTGATATTCTCCCCCTACTTGACAGGGTGTTTAAGGGAGAGACTAATAGCAGTGCAGATGATGAAATCTTAGATATGGACAAAATTCATAAAGATCTAGTAGCTATATTGGGCGGTTCCTTTTATACCTCAGGTCCGCCCAATATAAAGATGTCAGGCAAGTCTAATTCTTGGTTTACCAAGAAATGTAGGTTAGCCAAACAGGAACTACTTCAGGCCATTAGAGGAGGTAACCCCCTACTTATCAGGGAAGCCAGGCGAGCTTATAAAAAGCTAATTTCTGCAGCTAAGTCTGAGTGGGAAGAGCAAAGATGGGTCGCAATGAGGCAAGCCCTCGTGGCAAAAGACCCAAGAACATTCTGGAATCTTGTCCACTCTGGAAGCCCTGAGGGCAATACCATGATTGACCCAAATGTCTCCGAGGATGCTTGGGCTTCCCATTTCGAAAAACTATATTCGATTAACACTAGTAGGTGCATCGATCCCCCAGCCATCATAATGTTAAAGGATCCTTCCTGGCTGGCACCCCCCTGGACCCTACCAGAAGTGGACTTGGCTTTGGACCTGCTTCAAGCTAATAAAGCTCCGGGGTTGGATCGTATTCCAGGGGACCTTTACAAAGACGAACCAAAGGTTTGGGCCCCTTATTTCCAAATTCTCTTCAATTCCATCCTACAAGGCTCACCGATCCCATCTACCTGGACGGGTGCGGAAATTATCCCTATTTATAAAAAGAAATCCCCCCTTGATCCAGGTAATTATAGGCCTATAAGCCTAATAGATGTGAGCCAAAAAATTTACTCTAGGCTTCTTCTCCAACGCCTACAGAGTTGGATAGAAGAGAATAATATACTAACCCCACTTCAAGCTGGATTCAGGGCCAAAACGTCCACTATGGACCAACTATTTAGGCTCCAGTTGCTCCATTGGAAACATGTTATACTGGACGGGGGTAGCCTATATATGACCTTTGTGGATTTGAAATCCGCCTTTGATATGGTGGATCGTAACCAGCTATGGCACCTACTGCTGGATATGGGAGTCCCGCCTTATTTATGTCATCAATTGAAGATTCTCCATGACGGGACCTATGCTAGAGTCCGCTACGGAAAAGTTGGAAATCTGACTGGCCCTTTCCCTGTTGTTAAGGGAGTTCGACAGGGCTGTGTACTTGCCCCAACCTTGTTTTCCCTCTTCCTCAATGGCCTTATTGCCGATCTTTTAGATGCCATTGACATTGATGCACCGAAATTGGCCTCCAGAAAATTCCCTGCCCTCATGTTTGCTGACGACACCCTGCTGCTGTTCAAATCCCCAATGGGCATGCAGAGGGTGTTGGACCAGTTCACAAGCTTTTGCAAACAAAGGAATTTGGTGGTCAATATTGGCAAAACAAAGTATATGGCTTTCAATGTAAAATCCTCTAATTACCCACATCCTAAAATGGAAGGAGTCGCTTTGGATCGGGTTTCTATCTTTGAGTATTTAGGCTTGACCCTAAATGACAAGATGGGTTGGTCCCCACAAATTTCTAAAGCCAACTTAAAACTCAATCAGGCGGTGGGGGGCATCCTTAAAGTTCATAAGAACTGTTGCTCAAAAATTATAAGTGCCCCTCTAGAAATTTACTGTGTCCAATCTAGATCCTCTACACTGTACGGGGCTGAGCTATGGGGTTTTAGTAGCACAAATGATCTGACTATCACTGAAAATAATTTCCTGCGGAAACTATTATCACTTCCAATCAATACTCCGCTCATGCCATTGAGGTTGGATCTTAATATCCGTCCTATTTCTGAGGTCATTGCCATACGTCCGGTGATGTATTGGAAAAGGCTTTGGAGCACACCAGAGTTGGCATGTTACAGAGACGAATTGAAGGTAATCTTGGGTTTACTTGGGGCTGATAAGATTCCCTGGCTCCAGTATGTTAGGCAGTCACTATCCAACATTGGCCTTGCCCATCTCTGGACTAATCCAGAGAATTGTTTAGGCATCACCAAAAAAAGTCTTGCCCTTACACTCAAAGACTACTTTCTCACTAAAGCTTACCGTCTAGTTAGGCCTTCTAGCCTGACTGATCAGTTCTTGGACGTTAAGTGTAATTACGCCTTTGTACCTGACCTCGACGTTATCCAGCCCACTTTAGCAAAGAAGCTGTTTCTACAGTTCAGATATGGGACCCTTCCTTTATATTCATTTACTGATAAATGGGTGGGTGTCCTTGAGCACAATTGTCCGGGGTGCTCATCTGAACAGGAAACTATGATTCATGTTATGCTTTTTTGCCCAGCATACGCCAGAATTCGGAAGAAATGGATTATTCAGCTTTGCTTGAATCTGGGTATTAGGAGCTACCTTGATTTTTTCAGGGTCCTGCGAAGTGATTTAAATCCACTTGTCGTGGTAACAGTTTCCAGGTTTCTACTTGCAATGTGGCTAATCCGTACGAAACTGATATGTAACAATACAGATTGATCGATTGCTATAAATTAAATGGGGGGTTTTATTTGTTGATAAAATAGTAAGTCACCTTTATTTCTATTATGGGTATTGTACTGATTGAATACATTACTATAAATTGTTTTATTTATGTACTTTTATGATTTTAAACAATCGAAATAAAGGTTTTTTGAATTGAATTGCATTAATTAAGTGCATTAGCTTTGTCCTAGCCTGTTATGACCTATCAAACATTCCATTTGTGACAGCACAAAAATACAATGCAGGATAGCAAGTAATAAGTTGTCTAAAATATGGATAAGAAAATGGGAACATGTAAGAAATGTCACTTAAATAGAACTGAATAGAAACAAATTGCCATATAAACCTAACGCAGTAGAAATAGCTTAGCCCTTTGACCTTTGAAAGCACATCATGAGATATTGGAATATATGCATTTCAATTTTTGGATCAACATTAATTGAGCATCCAACATTATTTAACAGAACCATATTGAAAATAAATTGCAGACACTAGTGTGAATTAAACAGGATGTATCTATGTATAACATTAGTCACAAACATCTTCAAAAATTGCATCACAGTCTCTGACAAAGCTTCCCCAGTAGCCTCTGTCAGTCTTTCAGTTTCAGATTAGCTAAACATAATTGTGAGGTTAAGTCAATCATGCACAAAATAAAAGACCTATCCCAATTCCAAACAGCTGCAGACTCATTCCTGAGTAGATTAATACAAGTATTAAAAAGCAGAAGCACAAGATGATAGAAAAATATGCGTAATTTCTCTTTAGCCTTCTGCCTTAGCTGTGTGCGTATTGCCTCTGGGGGGCAAGGTAGATGCTATAATGGCTTTGTCCACTCTCCTACTTTAATTAGTATGTTGTACTTTCTCCTCTTGTCTACGAGCAACTGAAGAGCAAGCACTTGGAATCTAAAATGTGCTTTTAAATCTTCACATATGGCAAAATCTGCTGCACTGTCTATATTGAGATCTTAGAATCCTTCAATTTGTTCTTCTTCTGTTCCTCCCAACCATTCTCTGCTAATGGTGCTTTATTAAAAATTAATCTTGTTCCCTGTAGGGAGGATGGTACAGAAGCTATTGTTAAGCTGATCAGTGAATGATACGAGAAAGCATTGTTCCATATGTCTGCGTCTTCTCATGCTAGTGCATTTGATGTTTTAAAAACAATGTATGTGATTCCGTGCCAGGAGGCTTATAGTGAAATGTCTATTGTTGCAGTACACTGTTCTGCACATGCCAAGGCTCTATAAGAGCAAAATTGTGGATGAAAACTTGTAGGGCACATATGAATTTAGGTTGGTTTGGATGCTTATTTAAACATGATTTATCAAATGATAAATCCTGAATCGGATTAAAATCCCCACCTATTATAATGTGACACACCTCATGTTGCAAAGGAGAGTGAAGCTCTAGTAGAGCAGAAGGCAAGGTCTCAATTTAGCCATAGTAGCACATTAAATGATATATTTCCTTATTGACTTGTATTTTAACTAAAATCCAACTAGCTGCTGAATCTCATACTAGTTTAAGAATTTCAGAGTGGAGTGAACATGACATAAGCAAAAAGCATGGGTGACTGCAGGGTAATGCCCATGTACTACCCTTGAACATCCCCCAATACAAAGTATTGCACAACTGTGGAAAAATCCTGAAAGTGGAGAGGTTAGCAATCACCTGTAGTTTGAATGTGTTTTGGGGATTTTAGTTACAAAGAAAGATCTTAGTGCCTCAAAATACTGCTTTGTAGAAGTGCCAAAAAATGGAGATCATCCAGATTTTATATCTTTTAATAACGGATTGGATTGTTGAGTGATATATTCCTCACATAAGGCCCATCATATGGTTGTTCGGTGATGCACCTGTTACATAATTAAAATCCTTTCGTAGGTTGCTGTGCCACAAGACATACAATATAATTTGGATGATGTGCATAGAGCACAGAAATAAGCAGAGAAGAGGGACATTCCTAATGGTGCCAAATGGGCCCTGCTAAACACATACAAATTTTAACCTTTGTGATCATCACCGACAATATAAATTTTACTCAGAGTATTTCCATTGTCGTAGCCCGTTATGACCTGTAAAGGATTACATTTGTAAAAGCACAAAAATACAATGCAAGTCAGCAAGCAATAGGAAACTGATCTTACCCCATCATTCTTCTAAAAGATGGATAAGAAAATGGTAAAATGTAAGACATGGCACTTAAATAGAAGTGAATAGTAACAATGTACCATGTAAATTCAACACAGTTGAGCAATTGCCATGTGATAAAATGATTATTCTGAAATAAATCACCCAATGTGCAAAAGCCTAAACTTCCCCAATGACTAAGTGCTGGGCGTTCAAGTCTCAGACCCATGCCAGCAAAGCAATCTAGTTTCCTTTATGAGTAGAAAAATGAGATTTTATATTTTCTCACCAAATAAAATATTGGAGGCATCTTATAACGTGTGCGCTTAGGTAGCCTGGGAATCATTAATTTAAAGACCGGCTCGATATTAGCTACTTTTAACATATTGTGCAATTAATATATCCCCTACTGATGTTTTTTTTTTCAAGCAAAGCTCAACCAATGTAAATGCGCTGCATGATAGAAAGTTCTAAAGAAGTGAAGAGCCGAGCCTTTGTCCTCTTGAGTCAAATAAAGTACTGACAGCTTGACGCTGGGCCGTTTAGGCTTCCAAATAAAGGAGCAGATATCCCCCTCTATGGCCGCAAAAATGCATTGGTAATTTTTAAAGGCACATTTGAAAAGGTAAATAAAAACAGAAGCAATACATTTATTTTTATTAGATATATACGCCCAATGGTTGGAAAGGGTAATTTATCCCACTGTTTCATTAATGCTTGAGCGTTGGCTAAGAGAGATGCATAGTTTAAGACAAATAATACATTAAATTTTGTAGTCAACTTATTCCCAAGAAATCTAATAGAACGTGGAGCCAGAAAGATCGCCTGCATAGTTAATAGAAGTATCTCAGGGGTGCTTTTGATTGATTAATTTTGTAGCCGCCTGTTGCAGGTAATTCTGAGATCTTATTGAAAGCTCTTTGAACATTGCCATAACTTTAAGTTTTGGGGTACCACTAAGAGGCGGCCTAATGGTTTGATCTTGATGAACAGCGCAGGCCAATGGCTCTATAAATGGTACAAACAAGATTAGGGACATAGGGTACCCTTGGGGCATGCTTCTTCTAATGCTTATGTAACCAGACAGCAAATTCTTAATAGTATAGTTGCATTAGCCCCCGAGTACAGCATCTCAGCAGACAGTGGTGGCTCGCAGAGATAACGCTGTGGGGTGGCGGGCTGGGTGGAAGATAGTGGATTCCGACATAAGAAGGCAATGGTGAACGTAAATAAATAAATATCTGCCGTCGTATGTTGGACTCCACTACACCCCGACCCAGCCCACGCCATCGCCCAACAGCGTTACCTCTGGGAGAGGCCACTGTCAGCAGGTGCATAAAAATCACTGGAAATGCAAATGGATTGCAAAGAGCACTTCCCATTAGACTAAATCAAATGCTTTTTCTGTGTCATGCATTCTAGCAGTAGTCTTAATATTCTGGTTGAAAAAAAATTCTATAGCTTGTACCAAAAGATTTGTGTTGGAGATTACACATCTACCATGGAGAAAGCCATTTCGATCCCTGTGAATGATATAGGATGTAACTGCTGTGACACTATT
Source organism: Triturus cristatus (assembly GCF_964204655.1). Classification (NCBI taxonomy): domain Eukaryota; kingdom Metazoa; phylum Chordata; class Amphibia; order Caudata; family Salamandridae; genus Triturus; species Triturus cristatus. The sequence goes on from NC_140590.1 coordinate 1,122,328,650, forward strand.
AACCATGCTTGTAGTAAACAACTTGTAATTGCAATTGAGGAGACTAATAGGGCGTGTATGACTTTGTGTCAAGCTCTGATTTATCTTTTTTTTTTAAACTACCACTATTGAACCGGTAAAGGAGCTTGGCATCTCTGAAGAATATAATTAAAAAAACGAACCAAACTAAGGTGCCAATTTCTGAGAAAAAACCTTGTATATTTTGAGAGGCAGTCCGTCCTTGCCACATGCTTTAGCAATGGGAAGTGACTTGATCGTTATTTGAACCTCCGCCAATTCTCACTTGTGGTATAATTGAATAAGAAAGGGCAGAAGTCAAGGTAGTAATTTGAATACCCTGTAGCCATTTCTCAATTGCCTCATGGGAACTACATTGAGATCCATTGTAAGATGTGGCATAATGTTGGTAAAATATCTGAGCCACTTCAAACTGGTGTATTCTAGTAGTTTTACTCAGAGGATCATATATTACTTTAATACTGCTGATATTTGCTGTAGGCATTGCAGATCAAGCAAGATTCTTCCCTTTACATTCACTTTACTCATAACTTTGCTGCAGGTATAATGAGTGGTTCCCAATTTCTTTTGTGATAAAAAGATTTGCAGGATTTCTCTTTAGCTTCTGGCTTTGCTGTGTGCGTATTGCTACTGGGAGAAAAGATAGATGCTATTGTGGCTTTGTTCACTCTCCTGCTTTAATTAGTATGTTGTACTTTCTCCTCCTGTCTATGAGCAACCAAACAGCAATTACTTGGCCTCTAAAATGTGCATTTAATGCTTCCCATAGGGCAACATCTGCAGCAGGGTGAATAGACCATGTTACAATGCATGCGTTTATAATGCATGCCATTACAACATGGTCAATTCATTGACTGCGCTGTTATATCACAAATCATTACATCACAAGTCGTTACAATGACTTGCTGTAGGGAGAGTGCTGGATTTTGGAATAGTATAATTTACTATTCCAACTCCAGTCGGTGACAGTAGGGAAGGTGTCGGATTTTAAATCCAACACCTTCTGTGCCCCTACAGCAAGTAATTGTAACAACTTGCGTTGTAATGTATGCGATGTAACAATGGGGTCGTGTGATGTATTGCATGCGTTGTAAAGAATGTTTCCCCAGCTGAGTCTATATTGAGTTTTAGGAATCCTCCAAATTGCTCTTCATCTGTTCCACCCAACCATCCTCTGCTATATTTAAACTCCATCTTGTTCCTTGTAGAGAGGATGTTACACATGCAAATGTTAAGGTGATCAGTGAATAAACCTAGAAAGCATTGTTCATTATGTGTGCATCAACAAATGCTAGTGCAGATGTAGTTAAAAGAAATCTACACACAACGCAGGGCCATAATGCTTACAGTGACATATGTATTGTCGCAGGACCTTGTTCTGTTCGTGCCAAGGGTCAATAAGAGCAAAATTGTGGATTAAAGCTTGTAAGGCACATATGGATTTAGGTTTGTTTTGATGTTTATTTAAGAGTGTATCCAATGATAAATCCTTCTTCAGATTAAAATCATATCCCATTATAATGTGACCTGCCTCATGTTGCAAAAGAGAGTGACACTCTTGTAGAGCAGAAGGTGAGTCCTCAATTTTGCCATAGAAGCCTAATAAATTATGTATGTCCTTATCGACTTATATTTTAAATAAAATCCATATAGCTGATGAATCTCATACTATTTTAAGAATATCAGACTGGACTGAACGTGACCTCAGCACAAATCATGGGCCACTGCAGGGTAATGCCCATGAATATACCACTACTACAAATTATTGCAAAACAGTGGAAAACACTGCTTTGTGTTCTCTTCAAACAACATTCAAGTGCAAAACAAAGGAAAAAAAGAACACAAGGAAAAAATCAAAAATCCTGAAAGCAGATAGTAAAGCAATCATCTGTAGTTTCACTGTATTTATGTGGATTTTAGTAACAAAGACAGATCTTAGGGCATCACAATGCGGCTTTGTAGGGGTAACAGATAAATGGAGACAGTCCTGATTTTTTGTGATTCAAAAAGGCATTGGATTGATAAGTAATGTATTCCTCGCAGAGGGCCCATCATATGGTTGAACTGTGATGCATCTGTTACAGAATTGGAATCCTTTCCTAGTTTGCTCTTTAATAAGACATAGAATAGAATTTGGATGATGTGCCTATATCAGAATAAAGGGCCAATATTCCTAATGGTACTTAATGGGACCTGATAAACACATGCAAACATTAAATTATGAAATCACCAGTGACAATATACATATTACTAAATGCATTGACATTGTCCTAGCCTGTTATGACCTGGCAAACATTCCATTTGCGTCAGCACAATAATGCAATGCAAGAGAGCAAGTAATAAGTAGATGGTCTTACCCCATAAGATTTCTAAAAGATGGATAAGAAAATGGTAAAAGGTAAGAAATGGCATTTAATAGAACTGAATAGTAATAAATTATATATAATTATATATCTATTATAAATATATAATCTGACACAGTAGAAATAGCAGAGCCCATTGACCTTTGAAAGCACAACATGAATAATTGAAATATATGCATGTCAAATCTCTGACATTATTTAACAGAACCATACTGAAATTAAATTGCAGACAATATTTTGAATTAAAGAGGATGTAATTTTGACCAATAGTGTTCGCCCAATATCTACAAAATGTCATCAATATCTCATACAAAAATGCCTCAATAGCATATGTTAGAGTTTCAATTTCAGAATCAAATTAACTATACATCACTGCGAGTTAGTTTTAATTATTCACTGAATACAAGACCTATAATTATTCTAAGAAAGTCTCAGCCCTGCGTAGATTTATACAAGTATTAATATTCAAAAGCAAATCTCTAGTCCTAAGCATTTCATGTGCAAATGAATGATTTCAGGTGTTTTAGTCTAATTCACAAACTTAAAGTACAAAAAGAGTGAAACAGAAGGAATGAATTTGACTAACACACTCAGTCCCCTGCTGGAAAGTGTATATAATGACCAGGAAATAAGTCACTATATTTTTTGTTTCTCATTACTACATAGTGCTAACTTGAACTTACCAGTCAGAATGCTCAGCTATTCTCATACAAACACTCAATTATATGTTCCTTGAAATTAAGCATCAATTTCTTTCCCTCAGTCAAATCACCACCATCAGTAATATCAAACTTGAGTTTTACCACTTGATCCATTTACAATTTTCCTAATTATATTGGTCATTAGAAGTTGATTGTTCATTGACCTGACATTTTAAGTGGCAAAGGCTAAGGGATATATTTTTTCACCAAAGTCATAATCAGAGGCAAACCTCAAAGTTGCTGCACTGCGTGAGAAGGAAGGAGCATGAAAGCATCACATAAACTAGGGTATGGTACTGCCCTGCTCTCGATCTAGCACTGGGGCACAATTATGCTGCCTAGTGCCATGCATAGATCTTTTTACCATAGTGCATAGGTATGTGTAGGAAAGTAGGATCTGCTTTTATGGTTATCCCCACTTTTTACCTGGTGCTATGCTGTTTCTGACTAGTCTGACTGGGATTCTGCGAACAAGGCCCCAAGTCTCTCTGCTTTCTCCCCTAAATTGTTATGGTAAGTACTTAGGTATATCTCAGATTGGATACTGGGGTATGCTTATAAGTCCCTAGTGAATTGTACTAAGGTACCCAGGGCATAGGTACCCCAGGGGTTCCCCATGGGCAGAAGCATGCATTATTCCACCCATTAGGGACCTTTCAAACTGCAACTACTGGCCTGCCATTGCAGCCTGTGTAAGCTGGTGCTAGCATCATTTATGAAAGATATAGGTTTCCCTATATCTAAGGTCACTGGACTTAAAACCTATAAGTCACCCTTAAAGCAGGCCTTTGCAATTCTGAGGGAAGGGTGCTTGGTTCTAAGTGTGAGGGTGCCACTGCATGAGCAAGACACCCATACAGCCTTCGGAGTCCATTCTCCTAGGTTGTAAGTGAGACAGCAATATAACATATAGAGGGGCACCACATCATTATGTAATGACCATCTTGAAACTGACTGCAATGCACGCTGTCATGTTTGGTATCTAACATGTTGAAATCATAAGTATGGAATGTATGATTACAATCATTGTAAATGCCCTCCGTTAGGTCCTCAGTGCTCTTGGTACAAGTCTTCTAGATCCAGACAGCACAACATGCCTGCTGCCGACCAGAGACACGATTCCACCCTCCTGCTGCTGAGCCAAGCTCGAGCCGTGGAAGGCAACACAATAGGATTCCTGTCCCATGGAGGTGTGACCCCCTCCCAGACAGGGTTTAGTGTATTGGGGCTGAGTGGGAGCGCTTACCAGTGCCACTCAGTCTGCTTGAGGGTCACATTTGGTACCCTCCTTGCATAGTCCAGTTCAAACCAGCTCAGGGAGACATTGACTCTGGCTCGAAACTGAACACATGAAATGGAACTATCCTCCCCACTGTCCAAACTCTCCTGTTGGAGGGAACCATGAATCACCCAACCCTTTCTTTAGGCTACTTAATGGATTACCTGAGGATGGGTCCCTAAATTTGTCATGGGACACAATTCGATTAAGACACTACTTCAATTTCAACCGTCTGGGCACTCTAGACTTCACTGGACTTCGCTCTGGGTATCAATGCTGCAACTGGGAAGATTCCTACTGCTCCTGATCTATTTGCCCTGCTTGTTTGCTGCAATGTCCGGGCCTATGCGCCATACAAGAAACCTTCCAAGGCCTGAGGGCATTCAAGACACCTGGACAAATCTCCTTGAAGTGAAGGAGTCACTTCTCTGTATCTGCATGCTCCACAACTAAGCTGACCTGTCTGCCGATCCTAGGCTCCAATTGAGTCCCAAAGGCTCAGCAACACAGGTGGAGGTTTTCCTCATCTCTCGCGATCTGCCCTGTCCTCTCGCCAAGTTTGAGGCCAGTATCTCTCGTCAGAGCCGCAGGAACCAAATCCATGTTCACCTCGTCGACTTGCCATTGCAAAGGCTTGTTTGCTTCCTTCCATCAAGATCTTCGGAATCCAGGAAACCCCAACCTCAAGCATTTCCATGACCAGATTCTTTGAACATTCCACATTGCTTGCACCGTGGGACTATTTCTTTGTTGAGCTGCTCGAGATCCTCTTACGACTCCAGGGCCTCTGGCCTGTGAGTTCTGCTGAGGGTCACATTTGAATTCTTTGAGTTCCTGTGATTGATTTGGGATTACCCTGACTTCTGCCCCATTGGTGAGTGTTCTGGACCCTGCTGATCCCATCATTGGACCTTCTTCACCTTCCAAGTTGGTTGCAGGCTTGTTGTTACTCCCGCCGGACATTGTCCCCTCAACTCTTGACATGCAACATAGAACAGCTCGTGTATGGCCCCGTGTCTTCCACAGCATCACCCGGTCCACACAGCTGCAGTTTCAAGGTCACCGTCAGCTCTCCTGCAAAAGCTGACATTGGTGGGCATTTGTCTTCCGTGCCTTCTGGCCACTCTTGAGTGGCAACACTCTGTATTCTCTGCTTGCAGCTTCTTCATGTCTTGAATCCACCTTTGAGTTCGACCGGACACTTCCCCCTTCTCCAGCAGCAAACGTTTTTTGAAGTCCTCCATTGGATTCAACAGAGCTTTCCGACACCTCTTCACAACTATGCACCCGGCTTCCGTGGTGCAGGTTTCCTGGTTCCTAAGGTATCCATGGGTGGGTGGCTCTCCAACATCTTGTCTTCCATGGGGTTTTTATAATAAAGACCTGCTCGATTTTAGCTACTTTTAAAATATTGTCCAAATAATATTTACCCTATTGAAGTTTTCTTTATAAGCAAAGCACAACCAGTGTAAATGCACTGCATGATAGAAAGCTCTAAAGAAGGAAAGAGACAAGAATTCCCACTCTTGAATCAAATAAAGTACGGACAGCTTGACTCTAGGGAATTTAGGCTTCCAAATAAAGGAGCGGATATCCCCCTCTATGGTCTCAAAAATGCCTTGGTAACAAAAACAGAGGCAATAAATTAATTTTTATTAGAGATATACGCCCATGAATGCAAAAGGGCGGCTGGTCACTCAGCCGAGCGAGCGCTCGTAGCCTGACCTCCCTGAGCCCCCCGGTGTGAAACGCTGGATCGGCAGGCACACCTGAAAGAAGTACTAACGAGCTACTAACTACCCGCTGGAATGCTGTGGGACTTACTTCTGTCAAAATACTTCGTAGAGGGTTGCCCGCGATAGTTGCGTCTCCTTGGCTGTGGAGGTGTTTTCTGGCTGGTGCCTACGGGATGAGACAGGATTTTTAGCAGGGCCATGATGCTGCCGAAGAGTGCAAGAAGCGGAAAGACCTACGGCGCAGGAGGAAACGTTGTGCTGAGCAAGCCCCCGGAAAGCGTCTAAAACAAACAACGACGTGGAGCGGCTGAAGATAGTAACATTAGCCCGATCAGTAATACCGATAGTGGGAAGAGAGTGACTCCTGCAATCTTTATGGCAGCCAGTAAAGGCAAAAAGCTGACTCTGGGACAGGACACCTCTGAGGAAGCTGCTGCATTAGGAAGTTCTGCTAAGGTGAGCGAGGGAGATGGTGGGATTACAGGATCCGCTGTGACTAATACAATGTTAGGGAGAGAGGGGGACTCTGAGATATGTTTCAGTCCTGTAATGCAAAGACAGATATCACAGCCTGATGTTAGGAGGGAGACTTCGCCAGCCGTGGTGACTTCTGAAGCACCCATAAGCCTGGAAACAGAAGTATTGTTGCCATCTGGTAGCAGGGTGTTTGCAAACAAAAGAGATGGCTCTAATGATGGTATAGACAGTGAGGGTGTAAATGAGCTGGAGACAGATGCAGAAGGACCCTTCTTCTCACTCTTGGATCATTCTAGTTCATCTGGTGATGAATCTCTACAGATATCTGGGGACCCTCTCAGTTTAACAAGTTGGCGGTGAAGCGAAACCAGCAGTATATGCAAGGAGGAGGAGACCCCTGGGAAAGAAAACAGGGTGTCTAGCTCCGTGACTGTACATAACAAAACTATATCACATGCATCACAGCGTATTGATTTGCAGGCCGCTCCAGGTCAAACCCCAAAGGAGAAACTGGGTAATGGACCCAATAATGAGCCTTTACTGGGGGGACAAGACCAACACAATTCAATGGAACGCACAGAGGGCATTTCGCTAACAGTCATATATGAGACAATGATGGCACATAGAGAAGAAAGCCGGGCGGAAAGTAAGAAAACTCAAGACACATGTAGGAAATTGCAGAATTCGAATCAGCGGGTGGCTAAATCCTGTTCAGAAATTGGGGAAAGGATATCCGAAGCCGTGAATCAAATTTCTACTCTTGAGGATGAGATGGTTGCACAGAAGATAGCCACTGACGCGTTGACAACACACACGGATGACCTATCCTGGAAGATTGAGGATATGGAAAATTGCCTTTGGCAGAATAATTTAAGAATTCTTGGCTTACCTGAAGAGATCAAAGGCTCAGACCCCCGGAAATTTGTCATTAAACTTTTTACTGAGGCTTTCCCGGAACTGGTCCAGTGGACATGGGATACTGAGATACAACGAGCCCACAGATTTCCCTTTCAAGTGAAACAGAATCAAACTAATATGAGGCCCAGAGCCATACTGATATGCTTGTCTCATTGTTTGTCCAGGCAGGCGCTGTACTATCTAGCCAGGCCAGATAGACAGAGAAAAGCGGCTGGAGTAGAGTTATTTGTTCGTCCCGATTTCTGTCCCACTACTGTGGAAAAAAGATGGCAACTACTGAAGCTAATCAAGCCGTTTCAGGATAAGGGTGCACAAGTATTTCTTCTAAGTCCAGCTAAGTTGAAAATAATATATAAAGAGAAAACGAGATTTTTTACATCTGAGCTGAAAGCAAAAGAGTATCTACAAGAGATCAAGCCCTAGGGAAAATAAAACACAAAAGTGAGGGAAACTCCGGCAGGAGTAATGTTTGTAATTACTATATATTTTTGTAGATTTATGCTGATCCGCATGCTAGTGAATTCTTTTTTTTTCTTCTTTTGCTTATACGTTTTTTATTAGTGTTTGCTATATGTTTGTGTTAGGGGTATTATGCACTCGGGGGACATGGGGGTACAGGGGTTGGTACGAGGCTCTCCATCCCTGTAGACCGTTGGGTCTATCAGCCTCTTTGTTGGGGAGGATAGGGGGGCCTCCATTGATAGAGGAGGTAGAAGTGGGGAGGAGGGGTGATGCTCCGGTGTAGGGAGGAGGGTGGCTACAAAGGGGGGTGGGGCTGGGAGGGTAAAAATTATAAAAAAGCCAGCAGTAATTACAGGACTCATGAAGGAAAGAGAGATGATGTTAAGAGAGACAGGAAATGATATCTGCTTTTTCAAACCAAGACAAAATGGCATTTTTAACTGTGTGTACATTTAATGTGTGGGGCCTTAATGTGAGGGGGAAACGGCAAAGAGTGGCACGTGAAATAAGGAATATGTCACCCGATGTAGTCTGTATCCAAGAGACACATGTCCCTTGGAACAAACACAGTAAATTGAAGGAGCTAGGTTATGAGTTGCAGGTGTGTACTACCCAAGGGACTACCACTAGAGGTGTCGCTATACTTGCGAAAAAAGGCCTTTTAAAAATCATGAAAATGTTAGCAGATAAACATGGGCGATGGGCCATGATTGAATGCATCACAGCTAATGAGAAATGTACAAGATGAACAAAGAAAGCATATCCAGAGGGTAGGAGACGTCCCCCTGCGCACAGCACGAAGCCCCAGGACAGGGGTTGATGAGGTTTCAACAATCAGTGTTCATAATTTTGAAAGAATAATAAACGGAAACTTTGGTTGGATATCAAAGTCGATATTTTAGTAAATCATATCGATAAACGATCATCCATATGTATTCAAATGTTAATCCATGAGGAGATTGGCCCAATGCATTTCGGTCCCGAACGGACCTTCGTCAGGGGACGTATCTAAAAAGTATAGTACAGCGAAAGAGTCAGGAAGTAAACTGACAGTAAGTTAACTATCTATGATTCAATTAGCTGAAAGTGATAATGTGCTCGGAAGAATAACGCCATCACCTTGGATGACAACAATGAATACTGGCTATGTACTGTTGATGTGACATCCTTGTATACATCCATTCCACACGACTTAGGCATTTCAGCCATTGAACACACCCTCTTACATTCAGACTTGGACCCTCAACTGCAATTGTTTCTTTTGGAACTACTATGCTATACTCTCTATCACAGCTATTTCAAATGGCAAGACCAATGGTACCTGCAGCTCACCGGTACATCAATGGGCAATTGTGTCGCACTGGCATACGCCAACATCTTTATGGAAAAATTTGAAACTGAAAATATACTGAACAACAACACATGGAAAGAACACACCATCATTTTTCTCAGATATATTGATGATATTTTTTTCATTTGGAAAGGTTCACATTTTGAACTCATGTCAGCACTCAATGCTTTGAACACCATCAATGAAAGAATACACTTCACCTTTGAAATGCAAGTGTACACAGCTACATTTCTTGACGTCAAGATCAGTCGTATTAACAACAAACTAGAAACCACTATATACCGCAAAAAACTGACTGTAACAACCTGTTACACTTCAACAGCTTCCACCAATCTGCACTTAAAAACCATCTATCCTACTCACAACTACTTCGCGTGAAATGGATCGTATCACAGCCAGATATTTGTACCCAAGAAATGGAAAAGATGCTCAATAAATTCTCTCAAAGAGGTTACCCACAACAGATTTTAACACAAGCCAAACAACGTTGTTCTACAATTTCCCGTACTCAACTCTTAACCAAATCGGCCAAACCCACCTGCCAACGAGCAGTCGTGGTATCAACATTTTCAACCATGAGTAACCACTACAAAAGAACCATCTTACGGCATTGGCCAATATTGGCCATAGAACCCGACTTCAGAGGTTTATTCAAAGACAAACCCATTTTCGCTTTCAGAAGAGGGAAAAATCTCAAGGAAATCCTCACTCAACCCATTGACATACCCTTACCTATGACATACAAAGGAACCAGACCTTGCTATAACTGTAGCAACTGCAACAATGTGATCACTGGTCCCTTCATCAATCACCCCATGAAGGGCTACAAAATTAACCTCAAAGTTAATGCTACATGCAATACCACCAATGTTATTTACCTTCTCAAATGCCCTTGCGGGTTTGTTTACGTTGGCAAAACTGAAAGAAAAGTGAAGACTAGAATTTTAGAACACAAGAGCAACATCCGTACCAACAACGCAAATTCTACAATAGCCACACACTTCACTGAATTCCATCATAATATCAGTCAACTTAAATTCATGGTACTTGAAACCGTGGAACCCAAAGAAGGAAGAGACATTCACAATCTGCTTCTCCAAAGGGAAAATCATTGGATCAAGCTGTTGAATTCCATGAAGCCGAACTGACTCAATGATCGCATGGAATTTTTGTGTTATCTGTGATTTATTCTCACTTAGTTTCATATGTTACTGCATTGTCTGATGCCTTTTTGCTTACAGTCACTTTTCACACTTTGTCCATTTACTTTCACTTCATTTTCATTCATCAACTTATCACCCCATTTTCTACTATTCTACATCTGTTTTATACTTTTCACCGTTTTTCTTTCATCGATTTTACTTATTCGCATTCCTCATTTCTCCAACTATACTCTTTTCGTCACTTTTTTGTACCTTTAGATATTACAATATGGCGCCCGTCTTTATTTGTTGACATCAGTCCTTTCTTTATGTTTACCTGTCACGTTACTAAAGCCACACTCGAAGCGCGTTTCCGCGTTCGTTCTAACGTCAACCACGAGACAGTCGGAGCACTATGGAAGCACACCGCGTTTCGTAAGTTTCCTTTCATTTATCCGTCTCAACCGTTATACTCTGTTGTTTCCACTCCCGATTATATAGATCACACGTTTTTTTGTGTTTGAATTCACGTTAATTTTAACACATCACCGCGTTTTTATTTCTTGAGCACCATATCTTTAACATCCAGTAATTTTGACCGGCACGTAATCGTTTGTGCATGATTCTCTTTATGCTTGGATTATCGCCCCTACCCATCTTAACACACGTTATGACTAATGAACTCACCATTATTTTTTCTGGCCACGTCGTTGATTTCGGTTTACCTTCCACACTTCAACACTTACGGATTAACCGGACATCTCAGTTTTGACAAGCAGACGCTTTGTTATTTCTCACCTTGCACTTTGGACTTCCATATGAAGTGCCGCACGGTTATTCTTCCAAGCACATTATCACTTTCAGCTAATTGAATCATAGATAGTAAACTTACTGTCAGTTTACTTCCTGACTCTTTTGCTTTACTATACTTTTTAGATACGTCCCCTGACGAAGGTCCATTCGGGACCGAAATTCATTGGGCCAATCTACTCATGGATTAACATTTGAATACATATGGATGATCGTTTATCGATATGATTTACTAAAATTTCGACTTTGATATCCAACCAAACTTTCCGTTTATTATTCTTTCAAAATTATGAACACTGATTGTTGAAACCTCATCAACCCCTGTCCTGGGGCTTTGTGCTGTGCGCAGGGGGACGTCTCCTACCCTCAGGATACGCTTTCTTTGTTCATTTGCTTTGACACTCTGGATCAGAGAGTGATACCCCAGCAGCACGCCACAACCTCATAAACTGTTTTAACTTCGGTTAGTGCGCTTATCTATATCCCGTCCAAATGTACAATATGGTCTGTATATGGCTCAAATCATGATGAAATGCAAGTCATTGAATATTTGAATACAGAAGTGGCCAACTGGTCAACCCCTCTAATATTTATGGGGGATTTTAATATCCAATTGGGAGAAATGACTCATGGGTTGGGGGGAGATAACTACTTTGGCAAGAAACCTAAGGTATAAAAAACCTTACAGCAGATTCTTGATGAACATGGCCTGGTCGATGTATGGCCCAGGTTTAAACACCCAGAACCAGGGTACATGCACTATTCCTGCCCCCATTAAAAGTTAACTAGATTAGATTATTTTTTTGTAACAAAAACGTATCTAAAAGATGCACACATACAGATCTTTCCTCGAATAACCTCGGACCACAACCCTGTCCTATTGAAACTTGTAATGCATGGCTTAATACGACCCAAAAGTACATTTTCCTTTGACAGGAAGTTACTGCTTAATGAAGAGTTTATTAGTCATGTACGAAAATGGGTAACCCAATTTCTGGCTATAAATCGTAACTCTACTAAGTATGGTATGGTCTGGGATGCAATGAAAGCAGGACTTAGGGGTGAGATATTAAGCTTTGGACTACATGTACCGAAACAACTTAGACAGCACCAAACGGTGCTATATGAGGAACTACGTCATTCCGAGTGCAGTTTGGTAGAATCAGTACAGGGAAAGCTAGATATTGCACAGGCACAAACAGAGGTGGCATCGTGCAAAGCTAGGATAAATGAGGAATGAGCCAAAGATATTGCAAAGAAAAATCATCTTTTTAAGAGAGAGTGTTACGAATTTGGAGAGGCAACTGGTAGATGTCTTGCGAAAAAGATCAGATGTAAAGAGGTGAAAAACTCTATTGCGGCAATTGAGGATTTATCAGGGATCATAGTAGAAACATCGGAGGGGATTCTAGAGGTATTCAGGGTTTTCTATGAGGGACTGTACTCAGAAGACTGTGACACTCAAAGAGGAGGGGAAGATTTATATAGAGATCCTCACAGGAAAAAAGAGAATGTTAGAGGAGCCTATTTCAATGCAAGAGCTTATAGACGCTGTAGGCTCACTAGCTACAGGGAAAGCTGCTGGCCCCGATAGGCTTCTATTAGAACTATATAAACTTCTATTGCCAGAAATACAATCAGACATGCTAGCTGTTTTTCGGGAGGCACAAGAGGGCACTGCCCCTGCATCCTGGGATGAAGCTAGTATCATCATTTTTCTTAAAAGAGATATATCTCCCACACTTCCAGGGTCATTCAGACTGATATTGCTTATAAATTGCGATGGAAAAATCTATGCAAAGGTATTAGCATCACGACTCTCTTGTGTGATTACACCCTTAGTCTCGGTCCATCAACACAGATTCATACCAGGTAGAGGCACGGTCAACCATATAAGTAGAGTTATGACAATGCTGGATATCGCCAACACACGTAAAATTGCCATGTGGGGTGATACTATTGGACGCAGAAAAAGCATTTGACCATGTCTCCTGGGAATTTTTATGGGCAACAATGAGGTGGTATGGGTTTGGAGCATGCTTTATTCAGGCAATTAAAACAATGTACAGATCATTAAACGTGCAAGTTTGTGCGTTAGGGTTAGAATCGAACCCTGTATCCATATCAAGAGGCACCCGGCAGGGTTGCCCCTGCTCTCCCCTGCTATTCACGCTATACATGAACCCATTCTTAAACCTATTGGAACAAAGGCTAAACATACCACTACGAGGCCCATCAACAAGAACGGGTTAAAATATTTGCATACGCAGATAATATAGCAATAGTCTCACCGGATCCTGCCACTACATTGGTAGAGACTGAACAACTTGCATCAATTTATGGGAGGAGCTCTGGGTACAAACTAAACCTAGCGAAGACACAGCTTATATGTACTGATCAAGCACATTTTAATGACCCAAGAGTCATGGAGGAGTCAACATATTTGGGAGTGCGCTTGAATGAATGCCTTGACTCGATGGTCATGTCTAATTGGGAGCCTCTGCTATGCAAGATAAAAAAGGAATTGGATAGGATGGAAGGTCTTCACTTATCAATGCTGGGAAGATGTAATGTTCTAAAAATGAACATATTACCAAAGGTTCTTTATTTTTTTAGGGCAGTCCCACTTGAAATTACAAGAAAGCAGATTCAGAGACTGCAGTCTATCTGCAGTAGTTTTCTGTGGGCACAGGGAAAACCTCGTTGAGCGTGGAAATTTATGACCCTTCCATGTGAATGAGGAGGCTGGGCAGTTCCTAACTTCCAGTTTTATTATTGGGCTTGCCTATTGCAGTATGTGGGAATTTTATTACTTGGGGCAAATAAGGAAAACATAGAGGAAGCTCATCATATTTTTCAGCTGTTACTGGGCTCTACGGCAGAGAGAACTTTCTTTAATATCCTCGAGCCCAGTTACTATAAAAAAACTTGATTTAATGTGCTTCAGGCCGCCCATAAGGCCTGGCTTCAGATTAGGCGACATCTGAAGAACGGCAGGATTAATTATTACACCCCTATGGTTGCCACAGCTTTATTGCCAGCTATTTTCTTGGACGGCATCATGAACAGATGGAGAAGCAAAGGAATTTTGATTTTAGGAAACCTAGTAGAGAGTAGTGGTACTAGGACATGTACTTCACTAATGGCTAATTATGATCTTCCCAAAGCAGATTTTTTCAAATATTTACAGATTCGGGACTATCTGAGTTAAAGAGGGGATGCCTCACGCCTAGCACAGAAAAATAATCTGCTAGAAGTTGTGAAGGGCCGGGGGGAAACTGGTAATATATTTCAAGCACTTATGGAAATACAAAAGGATAATGTGGAGGCACAAAATGTTAAATGGAATGCCAGGCTGTCTGTAGAGGGCAATATTTTACAAGAATCTATTACATTAGCTGACAAACTTCTTATATCTTCCAACCTAAAAACACAGCAGTATAAAACTATGTTTAATTTGTATTATACACCAGCGAAGATTGCACGTCGGGGGGATAAATGAGGATAAATGTACCCGGTGCGGGAAGGATCAGGCAGATATAGTTCATATGTTTGCCACATGCCCAGATCTAAAATCATTGATGCAGGATGCAGATTTTTCTGATGGAAGCGACAGGGGTGCAGATAGAGATAACCCCAACAGTTATGTTGCTGGGGGTGGTAGAGGATGATATGTCTGCACAGGGAATGTATACAATCAGATATCTAATATATATTGCTGCCGCTGTGGCAAAATTGTGTATAGTCTCACTGTGGCACCAGAAGGAACCCCTACGTTTGAAATGTGGAGAGGAAGGCTATTTTCTATATGCAAACTAGAAACTAACCTATATGCTATCAAAGGGTTACAGAAGCAAAGACTGGGCATTAAAATCTGGGGGGCCTTAAATGAATTTATGACACCTGCAATATAAGATCATATGTAGATTCCGCTTTTCGGAAGGATCCTAATCTGCCTGGTTGTTAAATTCTCATGTTCCCCCTGTAAATGTAATTGTAGGCTACTGGCAAACCACTATTTATTTTCTCTATCCTTGATTATTGGTACCTAGAATTTAATTAATGTGCAAGGGGCTTCTACTTCAAGGTTGGATCCTACATATGTATATATGTTTATTATTTCAGATTGTACAAATGTTATGTTTCTCGCATGTCCTCCCACTTGACGATCTCTCTCTTGAGTTTTTATGTCTTATGTTTGCTATATTTTTGATGCTTTCTGTAATTGTCTACTGGCTTAATAAAAAAATAAAAAAATGATATATACGCCCATTGTTTGTACAGGGAAATTTATCCCACTGTTTCATTAATGCTCGAGTTTTGTCTCAGAGAGATGCATTGTTCGGGCATCTAAATCACAAACATTTGTAGTCAGCTTATCTCCGAGAAATCTAATAGGGCGTGTAACCAGAAAGATCACCTGCATATGTAAATGGAAGTATCTCAGGGGTGCTTTTGATTGATTTATTTTGTAGCCGTCGGTCACAGTAAATTCAGAGATCTTATTGAAAGCTCTTTAAACACTGTCATTGTTCACCGCTAAGTATAAAACAATATTTTCAGCATCAAGTTTATGTTTTGTGGCACCACGGAGAGGTTGCTTAATGGTTTTATCTTGATGATCAGCAAAGGACAATGGCTCAATAAATAGCACAAATAATATAGGGGCCATAGGCCACCCTTGGTGCATGCCGCGTCTAATGCTTTCGTCACCAGCTAGCAAATTGTTATTAGTTAAAGACCAGTTTGTATGACACACCCCAGCGTTCAGCACAGCATCAGAGGGTTGAGCGGCTTACCCCTGTTTGGCTTGTTCTGTGCATGCTGGTTCGTTCTGGAGTGGGTAGTTTGAATGTTATGTATGAGAGTGACATGTATGTAGTATGCTCAGAGGCGTACATGGTGTGGGGATATCTTTCGAATTAATGTCAAGAATTGTATGTTTTTGATAAAAATGTCTTCGTCTCATTTTGTATTAACTTTGGTTTTCTAATGCCAAAGCATATGTAAAAACTTGGTATACATTTTTGCACAGTGAAAATAGTTTTGTACATACAAAAAGGAGAAATAATCATTTTTGTATGGTTTGTTTTTTCAAAAAAAAGAGATGAATTTTACTCATATGTGAGAATAATGTAAAAAGAAATTAAAAAATGAATAAAATAGAAAAACAAATATACATATAAAGTTGTTGTACTTTTTCCATGCGAACCCACAAAAACTAAAAGAAATTTAGGTCTAGAGGGATACTGTATATTATAATTTGTTGTTCCTTGTTCCCCCTGTTCCCTGACCTTAAATTAATCCACTAGGGGGTCACCTTATCTCATTTGCATAAAGATTACTGGAAATTAAAATTCATGAAGGATTGCAAAGAGCACTTCCCATTAGACAAAATTGAATGCTTTTTCCGCATCAAGCATTCTAGCAGTAGCCTTGATACTCTGGTTGAAAAAGAAGTCTATATCTTGTACCAAAAAAATTTGTGTTTGAGATTATACTTGTACGATATAACTGCAGTGACCTCATTAGCCATGATTTTAGTAAACAACTTGTAATTGCCATTGAGGAGACTAATGGGGAGGTATGAGTTCGGGTCAAACTCCGATTTATCTTTTTTGAAGAAACAGACAACTATTGAATCGGTAAAGGAGCAAGGCAGCCCTGAAGAAATTATTAAATAGATAAACCAAAAAAAGGTGCATTTGCTGAGAAATCAACCTTGTATATTTCAGGATGCTGTCCATCCTTGCCAAATCATATTTAGCATTTGAAAGGGACTTGATAATTTTTTGCATTTCCGCCAAAGTTATTGGTGGTATAATGTAATCAGAATGGGCAGAAGTTCAGATCGGAACTTGAATACCCCCTAGCCATTTCTCCATTGCCATGTGGGAACTGCATTGAGAACCAGTGTAAATTTCAGCATAACGTTGGTAAAACATCTGAGCCACATCAAACGGGTGTATTCGAGTTGTTTTACTCAGAGGATCGTATGTTGCTTTAATACTGTTGATATAAGCTGTACAGATTGCAGTCCAATCAAGAGACTTGCCTTCAAATTTCCTTTCCTCATATCTTTGCTGGAGGTATGATGAATGGTTCCCAATTTCTTTTGTGATAAAAAGATTTGCAGGATTTCTCTTTAGCTTCTGCCTTAGCTGTGCGCGTATTGCTACTGGGGGGCAAGGTAGATGCTATTGTCGTTTTGTCCACTCTCCTACTTTAATTTAATTAATATGTTTTACTTTCTCCTCCTGTCTACGAGCAACTGTAGAGCAAACACTTGGACTCTTAAATGTAAGTTTAAAGCTTCCCATATGGCAAAATCTGCCACAGCGTCTATAGTGAGATTTAAGAATCCTCCAAATTGTTCTTCATCTGTTCCACCCAAACATCCAAACATCCTCTGCTAATAGTTCTTTATTCTGAGCTGGTCTGAACTTGACTATTCAAGGAGAGCATCAAATATGCCCCTCAAGCAGACTGATTTACGCTGGCAAGCGCTCCCACCAAGCCCCAATATACTAAACCCTGACTGAGAGGTGGTCACACATCCATGTGACAGGATACCTATTGTTTTGCTTTTTCCTGCTCAAGCTTGGCTCAGCAGTAGGTTTGCAGAATCATGTCTATGGTCGGCGGCAGCCATGTTGGGCTGTCCAGGTCTAGACTGGTACCAGGAGCACTGAGGACCTAACGAAGGGCCTTTACAGTGCTTGGAATCATACCTCTTACACGTATGATTCCAACATGTTTGATACCAAAAATGACAGGGTTTGTTACAGTCACTCTATCTTGTTCCATGTAGAGAGGATGATACAGAAGCAATTGTTAAGCTGATCAGTGAATGATCTGAGAAAGCATTGTTCAATAGCTCTGCCTCTTCACATGCTAGTGCATAAGATCCTAAAAAATATATATCTGAGACGCAGTGCCATAACGCTTACAGTGACGTGTATTGTTTCAGTATTCCATTCTGCACGTGCCAAGTGACTATAAGAGGAAAATTTGTGATGAAAACCTGTTGGGCACATATGGATTTAAGTTTGTTGTGAGGCTTATTTAAGAGTGATGTATCTAATGATAAATCCTGGATCAGATTGAAATGATATCCTATTACAATGTGACCCTCTGTCAGAGCCACATCGATAGAACATGCACAGAACAGAGATGCCTTTTCCCGATACCACCCCTGGGAACCACCAACGCACTACTGTAGAATAAATGCGTTAAATGTCTCCGCGGGGGTGGGTAGGGGGATTGGAGAAAATAACAAAGGAGAGAAGAGACTGCAATAGTTATCTGTTTTCGCTCCAATCTTCATTTGGCTATTCTTGCTTCTGTTTGGGGCATTCAGGAGGCTAAATAACGATAACACTCATTATTTCTTATTCTCACTAAACTCTCTCTGATCTCCTTCTAACTCTCCATACTCTATGTATAATGTACCAGTATAACCTTCAGCTTGTGCCTCTCTTCTATATCATTGGTCAGTGGATATGTCTTATTTTGCCTTTTCCTTTTCTGTCATAAAACATCAACATCACTTATAATTAAGGCATATTCAATATTTCTTCACACACTAATATTATCTAAGTATATGTTAATATACCCATCTATGTCTTTCTCTTTCCTTAGTATCATTAATATATATTTCCTTTCCTCTTTAGTGTACAGATCTTGGTGGAACAATCTCAGGTGAGTATCAATTCAATTACTTATTTAAAATCGATTTAAATGTTAGTTCACTCAGACTATATCTTTAAAATGTCATGATTAAGCTCATTGTGATGGCTTGACAACTGCTCATCTGATAGTCTCTCCGTCTGGTTTTTCCTCTTGAATCTCTTCTGTCTACGTATGTAACCGCGTAGCAGTCTTATTGATGTCTTGTTCAGTGTGGACTGCGCATGAGCTCAAAAATAGACGCTACCTCAGAGGAGAAAAAAAAGCCACACGGAAAACGCGCACTGAACACAGAACTGGATGCCACAATAGGCGGTCTCCGAACACAAAAATGCAGGATTGAGGGCAATTACATTGGGGAAATAATCATGACTAAGCTAACTCGGGACACAGAGCGAATGCAACCCAACGTGTCTCGAATTCAGGACATAGAACATGATTCGGATGATGAGCCTGCAGCACAGGAGTTGCCAGGAGAAGAGGACAAAGTTTCCTAAAAGTGCTAAATGGAGCCTGATTAATACCAATAACTATATACAATGTATCACATGACAAACAGCCACAATATACATGTCACTAAATGGATTGACATTGTTCTACCCAGTCATGACCCGTCAGAAATTCCATTTGCGATAACACAAAGTTCCAATGCAAGAAAGTGACTAAACAAGTTGGTCTTTCTTCATTCTTCTTGTAAAGAGGAATTAGAAAGCAATAGGAAATGCTGCTGAAATAACACTGAATAGTGGCAAATCACCATCTAAATAAGTCTCAGTAGAAATAACTGAGCTTTGAAAGAACAGCATAAAACTTTGGAATAAATGTATGCAAAATTGTAGCTCATCAAAAATTCAGCGATTGACATGATTTAATAGGACCATACTAAAATTAAAATGTAGTCCATCTTTTGGATTACAGGTGATTTATCTCAGTCCAGTAGTATTCACCAACATTTGTAATAATTGCACAAATGTCTCAAAAGCCATTGGCAGAGTCTCAGTTTCACCATCAGTTTTCGCTCTCCATCACTGTGAGGCTGCAGCAAACTTGCACAGAATACAAGACATGTCCCTAACAAAACAGCTGCACAGGGAACAGGTACTGTATCACTGACATGATTTTTGATAAGAGCTTAAGCTTAATTAGTGAAAAATTGTTCTTATGCCAAACCAACATTGTCAGATAAAATTATTGTTTATATTACTCCTAAATTATGGTAGCAGCACCATCACTTGTGCACGACCTCCCAATGTTCCAGTTATGTATTGGATGTTATATATACATAACTATATATATATATATATATATATATATATATATTATCTACTGGCGGTTGCCAGTAGATAGTTATAGTTACAACCTAGTTTCCATAGGAAATCTCAAAATTCTATTTTGAATAACATTGGCGCCGGTTGACGATTCCTCACGAAATTTTCAAAACTAATGGGGCGCTCCGTTCAGCTCCTACCCTGAAAGTCTCGGAGTGATTCGTCAAGCGGGGGCCGAGAAAAAAGGGGATCCCAAAAAGCGTTTTCCCCATGCATTTTTCCATAGGACCTTTAGACACAGCTACAGCCCGAACGGCTGAACAGAATTACTTGAAATTTGGCAGAGAGGTAGCCATAAGGTCAGGGAAGTGCCTTTTGCAGGTCTGGTGTAAATCTGTTCAGTATTTCCTGAGAAAATAGCATTTATAAGCATATCAATATCTATACGCGCGCACCGTGCGCGCACTGCGCGCGCACCCTGCCGTGCGCGAGCGCAATTCTGATTGGTTGTAAGATGTCGGTAAACATTCGAATCGGTCTAAACCAGGAAGTGTCAGCCGCCATTTTGTCTCTCGCAGTCTGAGGGGGTGAAAATCAAAGGTGGAGAACGTGAAAAGGGGGCAGAGTGGACAGTTCCTGACCCCCTAGCCTTGGTCAGGGGGTCACAGAAAGACCCCAAGGGAAAAAAAACAAATGTGTTTTTTTTTTAAATCGCGGGGTGCGCGCACCCTGTGCGCACTGCGAACCGTGGGCGCTCGGTGCGCAAAGCGCACCGAGTGCCCACAGAGCGCGCACGGTGTAAAACCTGAAAAAAAAAAATCTAATAAAAACATAACTTAGCATTTAAAAAACCGTACAAATTCACTGAAAAAAACATAGGTTTCACACACGTTATAGTTACGAATTAGCATTTAAAAAACCTTGCAAATTCACTTAAAAAACCATAGGTTTCACACATGTTATAGTTAGCTGGACATTTCACTCGTACAAAACCAATGAAATTCCCCCGTTATAGTTACTGCAGGCAACTATAACTCACGCGACCGCAATCCTCTGCTGATGACGTCAGATATTACATCACTGATGACATATGTGTCTTTCTGAAAAATAAATATTTGTAATATATGTATAGCTAAAGATTAATGGAAGAAGACATGGGTAAATAAGTGTCTAAATACAGTGATGTAATATCTGACGTCATCAGCAGAGGATTGCCGTCGCGTGAGTTATAGTTGCCTGCAGTAACTATAACGGGGGAATTTCATTGGTTTTTTACGAGTGAAATGTCCAGCTAACTATAACATGTGTGAAACCTATGGTTTTTTAAGTGAATTTGCAAGGTTTTTTAAATGCTAATTTGTAACTATAACGTGTGTGAAACCTATGGGTATTTCAGTGAATATATATATACACACATACATACATACATACATATATATATTATATTTATTTATATATGTATATATATATTTATATATATGTATTGCTCCAACTCGCCTTCACTTCTCTTCCTCAAGAACAAACAAGCGTGGACGCACGAATCCTGTGCATATTCTTTATTCAGCCAATAACGCGTTTCGGGCGATCCCGCCCTTGATCACAATTCATTGGCAATTTTCCACGCTTTTTAAAGTGCAAGTGCAGATAGCATTGTCATGGACATAGGAGAAACACTTCCATAATAGCTGTATCCAACGGCCATTAATACAATACATGAATGTGCAAACATGACCACTAAAAAACCTCAGCCCTGCCAAATCTAAAAAGGCAAAAATATACATCTAAATATACAATGAATAATAACAGCATAAATGCATAAATCATTTCAGTTCCTCACTATGTCCAACCAGTGAAACCTAATAAAGTGCTTAACAAAATCAGTGCAATACAATTCCTAGTGAATCCCATAAAAGACTTAAAAACACTTAACAGGTCCGGATTCCAGTAAGGCGACCTCCTTAAATCTCACATTCTCTACCACATGATCCTACAATTATCAGTTCAAAGCAGCGCATGTGGTAGACACCACGTCTACTATGAGCGGATAAGGTTTGTGCAAATTGCATCAATCTCTAAAGTGCAAAAAGTTTCCAGGACAATAGTAAATATAATCAAAATTATAGGTAGATCCATCAGAAAATCACAAAATATATATGGAAGCATAACAATACACTTTCCACTAATGATTCCTAAAATCAATCCTTAAATATCATATATATATAAATACTATCCTAAAATTTGCAAGATAAAAATTCATGAAAGGTGTAACCAATCAATATTCGTCATATCATGAGTTAAAAAAAAAAAATATATATATATATATATATATATATATATATGTTATATTTTGGAAACTGTCTCCAGCTCTAAACTTTTCTCTGTGTCTGCATCTATTATTTATCTAATATCGTAGTGCACTGGGGTCACAGAAAGCAGAAACACATGCACATTTAGCCCTAGGCGCACTATCTGTCTTAAAGCATCAGGTCAAATTATATGAAATAAAGTAAAACAAAACGTAACACTCAGAGTGTGTTAAGTTGTCAAACTGAATTCCAGACTAGTACAAAAAGTGACATATAGCACCATCTTGGAGTTTGGCTGGTGTAAAAGCCTCTTAAAACGAATCAAGAGGAAGAACCTCAATACGAGAGGCAAAATCAGAGGCAAAGCTACACTGACTCTTCATCCAATGCACATCTGTCAGTTTAAGCATGCTGAGAATCTTCACTATAACACCAAAGCCCAGCATGGGCAGTTGGATACAGAGAGAAAGAATCAGAGAAATAGAAGCAAAATGCATTTTAACACTCACCCCCAGTTCAATGACAATTCTTTACATTTATAGGTATGAAATAAGAACCCAGGGACTCACAGGGCTACTTTGCAGAAGTAGATATGGGGTAGTGGCTAAATGGCTATACTTATGATTTTATATAGTTGAATAAGGGACTAGGTGTGCAAGCATAAAATACGCTTTTTTGTAGGAATGGACTATTTGTTTTGGAGTGATATATGCCTCAATGAAGGCTTGTTATATGGTTGTACTGTGCAGCATGCCTTACAGTATTACGATCCTTTACTAGGTTTCTGTGCTACAAGACATAGAATTTTATGTGGATGACATTTCTGTATCACACAAACTACACAAAGAAAATGACCAAGACTAATTAGCTATACATCATATGACCACCAGTGATAATATACATGTCAGACAAAGTGACAGCTGGTATTACATAGAATTTCGGATACTGAGGGACTACAATTTAGGAACAAATGAAAGCTGTCTATTCTTGAAAGTTATTGCAGCTGAAACAAGAAAAAATAGTGGACATACTCCTAGCACACCTTAGGAAAAGGTAATGATATGGACTCTGTGGATGCTACAGGGTGTGTGAGCATGAAGACACCACTGTGCCTGCATGCTGCTGCTCCCTTCCTCTGAGCAGCTTAGAAAATTGCAGGATCTAATAAACAAAAGTTAACACATCCTGACAGGTACCATTTATAGAACTGGCAGCATTAAATTCAGATCCCTGGTGACTTCTCATGGCGGTGTGAGTACTGCTTTTTAGGTCCACCACACACATTCTGTGTGATAGAGAGAATGTATATCACTATTTGACATATCTATTTTCTTTCAGGTCTCAAGGAATAATGTATGATTGTTTAGTATAGCCTTTTGTGATGTAATTTTTCTATATTGACATTCACACATTTGGTCGTCTGTTCAAGGGTTACTCACAAGAAGTATAAGGGGTCAGAGTATAAGTAGCACCTGGTTCTTTGGGTCCTTACACCTGCCACTCAGACATTAGGGCATTAATGGTAGGAACATGTTGATTGCTTGATGAGACACAAGGGAGAATAAATACCTCTATGTCATTTCCAGCTATTAAATTTTGCCGCAGGGACATTTAATAAAAAAAATGCTGTGGTTCACCTTATGTTAATTTTAGTTGTTCAAGGGCCCTCCATTTGTAACATGTCTGTCTACAAAATCTTAAATATTTTTTAAAAGATAACTTTTAAAAGCTCCTGTTCTTCGAGCCAGTTAATGGTAATAGATTCCATGATCCACCCAGCGAGGAGTATAGCCAAGTGATGAAGCATGTCACATGAGTGGGTGAGGGTTCTTGCATCTTTAAAGAACAACCCTCAGACCTAAATTTAAAGTCTGTCTCTCTTCCTTAGTGGACGTTATACCTTTTGCTTTATTTTGTGCACAAACTTTGTTGTGAGACGCTTCCATGATTACTGTCCATCTGGAGATAACACACTAGCCAATTTGGTAGGTGCACTGGAAGGAAGAGGGTATATTTGCTACCCTTCTTCTTTCTTTATTTCTTGAGGCCCTAAACATCTTTTAGATGGATATCATGATCTAAAACAGGAATTATCTAGGATTACCTAAAACTCAAAATAACTATTATCATTGGTCCGTACTTTAAATAAAATCTGTAGTCTATTTTAGGGGATGTGTATTTGCAATAGAAGTACATGCCTGAGGCAGCATAATTAGTTTCTTCCAAAATGCATCACAAGGCTCACATTTAATTGAATGTATATATGTATCAACAGATTTGCAGTTCTCTCTAAATACATGCATCTTCTTTTATTAAATAAGAGTGAGACAACTTGAGGCAGAATTTGAAATATGGAGAATTCATCTGATAGCAGGAGGCAACATTTTACGGCACTGAAATAAAATCAGGGTAAGAAATAGCTTGCTCAAGGGAGACCTGTTTTGTAACTAGTTTTTATTTGTAGATTATAATGTTGATTTGTGATATGCTTTAGATATATAGTTCTGTGGTAACATTGTCCAGAGGAGGCCAGTAAATGGATCTATGACCGAATCATGCCAGCAATACTAAATGGGGCTTACATTGTAAATGCAAAAACAGGAGACATCATACATTTTATCCAAACGTACAGTATATGATTTCTTTCGCAAATGCAAGATTCGATTTGGCAGTTCACATACACATGAAATGCTTTGTTGTTCAAGTATAACAGCTTGCTAGAAGGATTATCCCTTAAAATAAAGTAACATTTCTAAATGAGTACATATTTTTTTTAATTTTCCTATTAAATTTTTTCACATGTGTTTTGTGTTTGGAAATAAAAATAACATAATTTTTCTGTATTATAAAGTGGCTTTATTGACCATTTCACTACCGAACTTCAAGAAGTAGTGACATTAGATCTGGCTCTGTATAAAAATATGTTTAGAATCTTTTATCATGCACTGGACATGGTGCAGTACCTGGCAGGGATATCTGTCATGGCGAATAGGCAAATACTGAGCAATTTCTAACAGAAGTCCCTGCTTGGTGTTTCACTGACAAAAATGTCACAGGAGAGGGAGGGGATGGTTATGGTACTGAGTCCTCAATGCTTGCCACTGAAATGGTGATGTACAATTGAAAATAAAAGATAATAGCATATACGTATGAAAATCAAACAGCTCAACTGGATCCATGCAATTATAGTTACTTCCATGCACTCCTCAAAAAATAGGCAATAGCTTTAAGTGTCTACGTGCATCTTTATAATAATAAACTATGAAGTTAACTACACAGGATTCTCTGTTTTGTTGAGCTAAATACTGGAACCGCCTGACATTCACCATCATGCCATGTGTCTAATTGACATCAATGTCAAACATTACCAGTTGGTTCAATCTGTAATGGACAGGGTGTAAAATAACTGAGAGCCTAATTACGATGTTGGTTGGATGAGGGTCTAACCCACACTGTTGCGGAATGGAATTTCCCAACCATAGGTTAGTGGTTCCGCTGGATGCATTTGGATGGAACTGCCCTATGGGCAGTCAGAAACATACATTTTTCAATTCCAGCTTGTACAGTCTAGCTGAAAAGAGCAGCAGGACAAGCTACAATTGTCAATGGATGTTTAGAAACATCCCTGCACCTTGTGTCAGGCACCCTGTTGTGCCTGCCACACAGATCAGGGATGTTTAGGAGTGCACTACAGGTGCCCCCCAGGCCATATAACAGAGAGCAAGAGGGAAGAGGGCCCTGATAGGGGCCCCCAAAGTCACTTTCTGGCTGCCTTTTCATGGCGGGCGGACCGCCATGGCTGGGCAAGTGGAAAGCGACATTGTAACCCTCATGGCAAAGCCTAGACTAGCTCCGCCAACCATTATGGGATTATCATTCCGCCCGCTGCCCCGACAGGATCTGTGAGCATGTCGGAAATGGAGTCGAATCCCCCCTGCAGGTTTTCTTCTGACCACTAGTATTGTAATACAGTGGTTGGACGGAAACAACTGACGTCAGGTATAGATTTCTTAAGTCTCTGCTTGAGAAGTCTTTAGCTGCAGAGGCTATTTCTAAGACAAATGAAGACTATGGGCCCGATTCACAGAACTAACTTAAGACAAAATCCTAAACTTACTACCATTTTGGTATTCACAGAAGGCGCTTACTCATTTTGGTATTCACAGAAGGCACTTACTCATTTCGGTATTCACAGAAGTTAGGAGTCCTAACTTTAGGACTCCTAAATGCCTTCTGTGAATACCGAAAGCCTTAAAATTAGGATTTTTCTCAGTTTAGTAGTAGTATAGTTAGGACTCCTAACTTTAGGACTCCTAAATGCCTTCTGTGAATACCGAAAGTCTTATAATTATGATTTTTCTCAATTTAGTAGTAGTAAAGTTAGGACTCCTAACTTTAGGACTCCTAAATGCCTTCTGTGAATACCGAAAGCCTTAAAATTTGGATATTTCTCAGTTTAGTAGTAGTAAAGTTAGGAGTCCTAACTTTAGAACTCCTAAACTGAGAAAAGTCCTAATTTTAAGACTTTAGGTATTCACAGAAGGCATTTAGGAGTCCTAAAGTTAGGACTCCTAACTTCTGTGAATACCGAAGTGAGAAAGTGTCTTCTGTGACTACCAAAATGAGTAAATGCCTTCTGTGAATACGAAAATGGTAGTAAGTTTAGGATTTTGTCTTAAGTTAGTTCTGTGAATCGGGCCCTATGTCCATAGTTGTGAGTATGAACATGGCTAAGTTTGCTCATTAAAATGGGCAGGATACTTTTTTTGCTGAGATGATATATGGAAGATCATTCCACAGCATAGCTGTATAGTCAAATAAGCCCTAATGACTATGCTTTCCACGCATACTTCTTTAAAAACACAGCATGATTTAGTCTGCTTATCTAAGATGACTTAAGGGTTGATATTTCTTACAGAGTTGTGAGAGAAAGTGAGCTACCTCAGACAAAGGGCATTAATGGCCAAACAGAGCAATTCAAATTGTATTCCATCCTTTACTGGGAGCCACTGCAAGGTTTTCCATGTAGGCATTTCATGATCAACATGATTTTGCTAAAGACTCTCAGGTGGGGCTCTCATTGCTGCATTTTGAACTTGCAGTAATTTTGACTTAAAACACTTATTATTTTCTTGCATACACTGTAGGAGAAGTGTAGATGAGATGTTACAATTGTATACATTGTGTAAACATTTTGTGTGAACTTTAAGTACAAAAGGATTTACTACTGTAAATGACTGAAACCACTTTTCCCACTGATAAGAGTTTCCTTATAGACAGTTCAGTGTCCATCAAAATTCGAAGTTTCTTGCCTTGAAGGTAGGTGTCTGGTGAGAGTGTAAAACATCCAATAAGAATTAATTTGGTCTGGCCCAATTTTAGTCACTACCCCACCAGCATGTTCTCAGTTTTGAAGGAATTTAATTTCAGATGGCTTGTGTATATTTATCTATCAGAATCATGAATGTGGGCCACAGACCTCTGCTTTCCCTCGGAAATACAGGGTATGGATTTAACCTCTTGAGTGCCCATGACGAGATGGTCTCGTCATGGGCCGCGGTTGCACTGTGCCCATGACGAGACTATCTCGTCATGAACCCCGCCCGCTAATGAAAGGGCCGGCACAGGGCGGGGAAAGGGCGGGGCACTCAAGGGGTTAATGACAAGCAGTGGATTATCTTTATTAGTATTGAAGGAATATTTCATAATTTAATAAGCTGCAGAAGAGAATTGAAATAGATAGTAAAAAGAAATGATGATCACGCACAAATGAATGGTATGAGGAAGTGGCACTTTTTGCATGGTCACCTCCATTTTACGCTGAGTTGTATTGCTGTTTTTTAGCTTTGAACATAGAGGCACTTTTTCCCAGGCCCCAATGTATGTATTCTGACCCCTAAAACATGGTAAAATTGGCACATCCCCTGTATATATATTTAACTTTACCTTATTGACATAGTGAAGGGGGAGAAAAAGACCACAGTGGTATAGAACATGAAATTTCAACTGTGGACTTCACCACTTATTGTGCCTTCCAGTAGAGTGAGTTTAGCCTCACTACCACAGCTTTAAAATATATACGGGTACACATTTTTATTAGAAAAGAAACATACTTTTAAATATTAAATAAGTTACTCCTAAGGTAGAGCTTGTAGCCCACAAGGTAGAGTGCTTAATATTCAAAAATTCGGTCTTGTCATGTATCACGGTGACTAGCCCCCATTACCTATTTTCCCTGTAAAGGCTTATACCCATTGTAAGAAAAAATCTAAGACTGAGAATAAAATCACAAAAATGCAATTTTACCAGAACAAACCAACCACTTGTTTTAACGTTTATTAAAAATCTAGGTGTGAGGTAATATTTTTATAAATATTTAGTAAAAGTGACATCTAAAAATGTAGTGAAGAAAATGAATATCATTTGCGTTATGTATCGTTGTAAAAGTCTGTCTACTTTACCCTTGCTAACCAGTAGTTAAGTGTCTGTGCTCCCTCTTTAAATTTGGTTGAATTTGCATAACCTTAATTGGCATGTTTTACTTACCAATACGTCCCAAGTATATTGTACAAATTGTATGCCAGTTGAATGCCAGTAGGGGACATCAGCACCCAGTGCGCGATCCTCTACAGTGGTACTACAAAATTGGCTCCAGGCTTACCATTGTAGTCCAACTAAAGGTGTTTTCAATCTACAATTCAACCTAAACCCTTTTGATATCTCTAAACCTTGCTTTTACATACAAATAATTCACCCCAAATAGGGCCTATAGTCTAGAAGGCAGGGAGCATGATGCTTAAAAGTAGAACTTGCGGATATTTAATATTGAACATGTCCTTATGGAGAGTACCAAATTAAAGCTATTTTTATTATAGCAATGCTGACCATTTCATTAGGAAATATTGCGATGCACTATTACATTTAATAATGCTATATTCGGCTAGAAAGGGGCTACAAATGTCATTATTAGATGCTGTACTGTTAATTAAAAGCTCAATTCATTGATGGAGTAAGATGTTTAATAAATAATAAAGAGAGGGTACTTTTAGAAAACGTTCTTCTTCCTGCTTAAGCCTCTTGAGGCTAATTTGCATTAGTTTCTTGCTACAGCCCTCTGACTGCTCAACCATGAATGAAGTGTGAAAAGCTGACCCCATGGTAGAGGCAAAGACGTGGGTCTGGGAGTTCTTTCTGCTCCTCCTGCAGGATGTCCATTTTTGGCAGGGCCCAGAAACTTAACTAACTTCAAGGGTCTTTCCCTGTCTCAGGCAGATGCCAGGTGACACCTTCCCAGGCCCAATCTTTGTTCCCCATACCATTCAGGCTCCTATCACAGTGTAGAGGGATTTGTCACCAGATTGGACAGAAGTGGCCATAGAGTAGGGGTTGCTCACTTCTATTGCCACACTTCTGGAGTGGGCACACAGTCTCTGCACACCGGGAGAAGGGTTTTACATCATGGTATTAGGGAGATAGGGATACTCTGAGATTGTTTCTAGTGAGGCACACAGGAAATGCTGTAAAAGTGGGCAGAACAACCCCTGGGAACATTTACCTCTTTGGTTGGAGACAAGCCATCCATAAGCTGGTACGAGTCATAAAATTGGCATCGCAAGTACTCCCCTCAGATACCTTTCTGGCACTGAAGAACAGAAGAAGACTGGACTTGCCATCTATGACCGGAGAGGAGACCTGAATGACTAGGCCTGGTCCAGGACAAAGATGTAGACTGCAAGGTTCATAAGCCTGGCCTCCTGTTTAAGCTACAGGGACACAACAAGCTACAAGAGACTTTTCTTCAGATGCCTAGGTGACCAGTTCTAATTGTACCGGCCTTAGATCTTGCTGGTGGCTTCTGCTGGTGTGAGTCCTAACCCCCAAGTGTTATAAATGATGTCATGGAACCTTGACTGTATCAAAGCTTACTCCTCCTAACTTTCTCAAAATCCGAGATTTAGAAACTTCATGGCTCCAAAGACATGCGAAGAATCAGGGCAAAACATCCAAGCTGATTCAATCGAGGGTTGCTGCTGCTGGGCTGAAGATTCCGGTTTTCCCCTTTCAGAGCTTTTATGCAGCTGCAAACTCTAGTCAGCTGGATCTCATCAAGGAGATATCTGGCCTCTTAGAGCCCCCTTGGTGCAAAGCCTGCAGTATTGTCCCGCAGGAGGAATATGAGCTCCAAAAAAGTGACTGAGTTTGAACAAAGAAATCTTGATGCCAAAAGTATCTGGCTGGCAATGGACCTTCTTTAAGCTTGAAATTCAAATTTCTCTCACTCAGCGCTTTCAACCAGAAACCAACAGCTTCAATACATTGTCTGATGGTTTTCTGACTTAGTAGAACCCGTATCCTCCTTGGCTACAGCCCATGGCCTTGCACCGCTGAAAATGTTAGACTTGCATTTTTTTGATTTCTGAGGTAAAGTGTTAAGGGCCAGTTGTGGTCAACTGTTCACAGTAGACTGGGACCTATGTCCGATTTCATTGGAGTGAGTATGAGATACAGAAGCCAGTTTAGACCTAGTCGTAAGTTATCGTTAATTGTTATTGTTAATTGTGACTTGCAAAGCTCTTAATACCAGCAGTTCTCTAAGCGCTGTGAGAAGAGTAGCTACAGTCCCCCGGGTGAGTGTAACCCCAGACTAAACTGTGTTATGCCCGAGAGTCGGTGAAGAGGAGAGTCTTCAATTTCTTCCTAAATGGCAGGAGGGCTTTCACGCCAAAAAATCCCTCCTGCCATTTAGGAAGTCTAGAAGTCCAAAAAGTCCTGCTTCAGAAAGGGACATTTCTTCTAAGTTCTAATGCAGAAGAATACTTTTTCACTTGTTCAGGAGAAAAATCCTCCCTGAGCATTCTGCTGCTAATGTGTAGCTGCTATTGTGGAACTGAAGACTAGATACTAGAAACAAGCTGGTTCTGCTGAAGCTTTGGAGATTTCTCACTGAAGATTGTCAAAGTCCCAACACAGAATGTCATGTTTTTGAGGTGCGGGGAGCCTTGAGCATTACCAAGTTAAATTTGAATCTGACATTGTAGAACTGTGGATAGTTTACATTTTACTGGCAGGTTCCGCTGAAGCTCCTGATGAAACATTTTCAGTAGTTCCCAAACATTCTTCTGGTTTCCAAACAACCACAGAAGCACACTTTTAAGGCCCCCAGGGCCTAACAGGAGGCACTTAGACACTTAAAGGATGTCTGGCAGAGGAAAACAACATGGTCCTCTCCAGTACATGTCCAATAGCCATTGGCCAGCGGGGAATTTAAAGGAAAAGGCCTCTTACTGCTTGTTGTGTCCTTGAAGCAAGACAGAAGAACAATCAACTGACCATTGGAGTCTACTTCTTTGTCCTAAGTATAAGAAAGAGAAGGTTGAGTCTTTGAGGATCCTCCCAAGGTTACTGACAGCAGGTCTGTTCTGTTTCTGAGGTTCTTCTGGTCCAGTAAGTGTTCTGAGGAGGTACCTTGGGGTGCAACATTTATGTCTGTCACTAGCTGTTGGTTGGGGTGACTACTGGCTCTTTCCTAATCAATAGGGTAAATGTTTCTGGGGACAGCACTACCTACATTTAAGCAGTTTCTATTTGGCCTGCTACAACAATCCCACAGTGTACCTTATTCTCAAAATCCAAAATGGGGGAACCCTTCTCGTCTTGTGCAGAGCTGGTGTTTCTCTCCCAGAGGTGTGGGCAGGGTAATGAGCAGTCCCCACTTCTGTGGTCAGTCAAAACTGATTCCAAGGGTAGCATTCCAACCACTGGGTTTGCTACCAGTCTGACTATGGGTACAAAGGGCCGCTTCCTTGAGGTCCCCCCTTATATTTTCTCATGAAACAACAGGTCACCTTTCAAGTTGATTAAGTTCCTGAATCCACCCTAAATGGTCTTCCTGGAAGGAAAAGAAAAACACTTCCCCACAAAGTGGCCATCGTCAATGCTTTGGGAGACGTTTTCAAACTTATTTCATTTAGGACAAATACAGAGTGGGCTTTTTTTGCAAAGATATGGGCATTAGCCTCAAGAAGCTTCAGGCAGGTTAAAGGTAAATTTCTAAAAGTTAAATTACCCATATATTTAATAAAAAACGTACTTTACTATTTTATTGTATTTTTATTAAATATTAAATAAGTCTAAAGGTTAAAACCTCTAGATTAAGATTCTATAGTGTGATGTTTCCAATGTGCTGGTTATAGCCTGACCAGTGACAATGTTTTGGGCACAGTCACGGGAGGAACATGCCACTTCCAGTGTCAATCATGTTCCACTTTTATGTGTGATTTAGTTATTATTTGAAATCATGTTTTTATGCCTTTCAAAAGGGTGATTTTGAAACGCATGCGCAGCAGGGCTCCAGGTGCTGCTGCCAAGCTACTCAGGGTAGGCCTAAAGTCATGTTTTCACTGCCACTATAGTGGATGGCACATTAGGTGCTGAAGTCCACAGTTGGCATTACCTTTCTATGCCATGAGTGCAGATTATACACCTTGTACTGTGGTTTAATAGGAGATTCAAATAAGTTAATCATGGATTAGCCAATTTTTGTATGTTGTAGAAGTCCGAGCCCATACTCTAGGTACTGGACAGCAGTATCCCATGACCAGAATCTAATAAACAGCAATAAAATTTAGGTTGACCATACAAAAAAGGAAATGTATTCACACCAAGTATTTGAAGCCCCATCTAACCACCATCACAGGGTATGTAGGACATGTGTTTAGCAGACAAAGTACTTCAGCATTGATACTCTATTTGGAGTTGGGTGATCCGCCATGTTTCTGACAGCTGTGCCCAGCAGGCTCTGACATCTTAAACCCTACTCAATTAGCCCAAATGTGTTGGGACCCTTGGAATGGTTGCATCAGACCATATGAACTATTTAGTATTCTTTTTTTACCACACTGGCAGCCATGAACTGATTTTTTTTTTAATGACTTACACACCCTACTAGACAACTCCCAGGGTGTCAAGGGAATTTGTTTTTGAAAAACAAATCATTTTGTTTGAGTGGCTTTCTCAAAAAGGTAGCTTCTCAGCAATCTTTCAGTGGCTTCAAGGGAGCTGTCAAGGTGGTGGCTGCTCCAAAAGCAAAGAGATTTCCATAGGGCCACTGAAGTACTCAAAAACAAGGTGAGGGTTAGTGTGGTCAGGATGGCAGAGGTAATGATCTCTGTCACCATAATAGATCGCTGCCTCACTAAATACACTGAATAAGGCCACTATTGTTTGGCTTCAGCACTCAACCAGTTAGTGGTTAGTGGACTGTTTACTGACAGTAAATAGAGAGCTCTGAGTACCTACTGTAGGTGTTCATGAGCTGCAGTATTCTATCTAAAGTCATCTCTGTATGTGCTACATAAAGTAGGATGTCATCAGAATAGAGGGAGATTCTATCATTGTAAATGTTATACTGCCTCAGTCCCCTCACCAATGCACACACCCTGATTGAGGAGACCAGGGTTAAAACCCATTGCAAAGTTCATGGGAGATAAGGCTGAACCCTGTCCAATCCCTATCGCTAGTTCGAAATATTTTTACATTAAGCACAAAGCTGTTCAATTAGGGTCTCTTGATGTGTCTGAATCTGACCCAATAACTCTTTCAAATCTAGGGAGAACTCTGCCCAGCTCTGCTCCTTCAAATTTAGTGAGAGAATGAATAAGCCTAGGCCCAGAGACTAAGTGCTAAGACCAAACAAGGGGCAGGGACCATGGGCTGCACGCATATGCTTTACCTCAAAATCTGAACGGGAAACAGCATTTACAACACTGCCATTACATTGCATTCCTTTTACAATTCGGTCGTTATAAAGACCGCGTTGTTAGAGCTTGATGCCTTAACATCGCAAGTCATTAGATCGACTTGCTGTAGGGGCGCTCTAACCTAAGGAATAGTATAATTTACTATCCAAACACCTTCCCTACTGTGGCGCAGGCTGGAGTTGGAATAGTTAATTATATTATTCCTAATTCCAGCATGCCCCCTACAGCAATTCGATCTAATGACTTGGGATGTAAAGGTATTGTGTTCTAACAAAGCGGTTGTTGTAACAACCGCGTTGTAATAGAACGTGATGTGATAGCATGCAATGTAACATGCTATATTCAATCTGAACCAGTGATGGCAGAAACCAAGACAAGGGGAAGCACCCACAAAGGGACAGGTGGCGTGGTATTTGGATAGGTCCACAAAGCCCCCCAAAAGCACAAAGACTCATGCTTGTGAATCAGCTATTCAGGTGCGGCTCCTCAGCTATGGCAGAGGTGCGTCGCCCCACTGCTTTTAAACAGTGAGAAACATAAAATGACAATAACTTAAAGTTATTGTCATTTTATGTTTCCTGTCCTGCTGCTTTGCAGGGGGAGTGTGGGTGGGGCTACTCAGCTCTGCAAGCAGGGCAGGGGCAGAGTGGTTTCCCCACTCCTGACTGCGCAAAGACTGTTTGGTCGGCCTTCTCAGGCTGCCCAAAACAATCATGCACACTACCCTGTTCTCCATGCAGGCTGCATTACAGCCTGCACAGGGAACATGCCCATCTGTACAGCCCCTGGCTGAGCACCGTGTCACTGCACTCAGACCAATCACAATGCTCCATTAGAGCATTGGCATAGGGGAGGGAGCATGGCTGCCTGCTTCCTGTTCCTGTCAGAGGCAGGAGAGCAGAAAAGCAGGAGCACATAAGATGCAGGATCTGGCCTCAAGGCTAGTTTTATTATTTAAATTTCCTATCCCTCCTCCCCCTATCAAGCAACATCCAATTCCCTCTCCCCCGTGATCCCTCCCCCACCCCACACCGGACCCCCACCCATGGGCCATTCCGTTCATGACTGAAGCTATTTGGGTATTACTGAATGTGTAGTAGAATTCTATGTATTCTGTGTAATAAATATATTGTTTTGTATAGACAGAGTAACACTGGA
The DNA here is from genome assembly GCF_964204655.1 of Triturus cristatus. Lineage (NCBI taxonomy): Eukaryota > Metazoa > Chordata > Amphibia > Caudata > Salamandridae > Triturus > Triturus cristatus. The sequence goes on from NC_140590.1 coordinate 1,122,364,087, forward strand.
CTGGACATTAATCTTATTGTGCTTCTGGTGGCGTGCTACTGATTCCTGACCCATGGTGACCCCACATTATCCTCTCTGAGATGTCTGTGACTGCTCTCCCTTGCTGCCATGGAGAATCAAGAGTGAAAAGGGTTGTACTTGGCCCAATTTGCAGAGCCTTAGTGAGACAAGCCTTGAAACAGCAGTGGCAAAAAGCCTCAGCCCCCAATCTATATACATTTAAATACAATATGTCCATGAATTTCAATGTGGTCTTTTAACCACCAGTCGAGATTTTAGTGTTTCAGTACATAGGTGTTAGGACATAGGGATTCTTGAGATGTGTTGCCATTCATCTTTGGTGAAACAAACATTTAGGGCCTAATTTAGGGCTTAACAGACGGGTTACTCCATCACAAATGTGACGGATATCCCATCCTCTGTAATACAAGTGCAATGGAATATAATGGACTCGTAATACGACTGAAGGGATATCCGTCATGTTTGTGACTGAGTAACCCAGTCCACCAAACTCTAAATCTGGCCTATACTGATTGAGCCCAATCATATTTCCGTACACTGTTAATTCCCAGTAATGAAAGCTTCGTCTCCTTTCAGTGTGGCACAGATTTATATAATATGATGCTTTGACTAGAATCAATATTCTATGAAGAACATCAATGGATATTCGGAGGTCACATAAATAAATTTACAGCTGCAACAAAAGTATTAGTATTCAAGCAGTAATTGATACATATGAAATTCAAAATATTAGGGAAAAAATAAGTTCTAACCCCTAAGTCCTGAAGGAAAGAGAGAACGTGAATTTAACAGTTAAAATATCAATATTCAAAAATAAAGGATAATCAATACCTGGTACTAATTTTTTTTTCATTCTTAAAACAGGAACACCACATTCTTTCCACAATTATATCAGCCAATATATCAGTGTTTATAAGTGATCTTAATTGTGTTGCCTTACATTTCTTTGATTTTGAAATGAACATAGGCATCCCCATACTGTAACACATTGGGGTTGATTTTTCAAAAGGCAGGGATTCTATCTTCTACCAACCCTCATGTTTGAAAATTATAGTTTTGTGAATGAATGTCCTGTTTGTTCATGTAGTGCTTATTGATTCTAATTTGGCAGTTGTTAAATGACACAAACAATTGGATAACTAAGGTAAGACCCTGTGAACATTCAGGTCTTTTTCACTACTTAGGTCCTGAAGAAAGCCCGTTTGACCCCTCGGGGCATAAGTAGGGCTGAAACATGTCGACCTTTTTATGGACACTTTTTTAGAATGCACAGGGTCCTAACTAACCCCTAAGTGCACACTAAAGATCTACAAAATTTCCCTACATCCAGTACAATTAAAGATTTTTTACTGGCTCTGTGGGCTTTTAATAATATTCTTTTTCACCACTAATCACTTCACTGAAATTTACTCTCCTTTTTTATCTACGATCACTACCAATATAACCAGTGGTATGTTCTCCAGGTGGAGAAAGCATTACAGCAAAACCCAATGATGATGCTGTCACGTTACACATAACGAAGCGGAGAATGAAAATATACCGCTAACATCGATCTCTGGATAACGTGATTGAGGGTTTTTTACAGCACCTTATACTGCCTCTACACACCCTGGTTCTCTTGGGACTAGTGATCCACTCTCCTATTGATTTTTTGATCACAACATTTACCTCCATTGAATTATAATTAAGATTGAATGAGTCATCTTAAACAGAGCTATTTGGCTATTGACCGAAGGTAATACCACGATCAGTATTGCAAGATGACTATGTACAGACATTTGAACTGTCCAAGCTAATTCCACTAACGGGTCTACCTTTTGGAATTCCTTACAGTAGCTGATTCAGGTCATCAAGGTGACAATTCACACCTCATCTTTTTAAAGACTTCCCTGTTGAAATCGTTGTGATATCGACCTAGTGAAGGTTTATTAGCTGCAATTGCTTTTTCCCATCTAATGTTTTATGACATCGTTGTAAGCTCAAGGGTTACAATGACATATATCATGCAGTCACTTATTAAATGTAGGAATGCCACAAGAAAGCGGAAGCCATGGAAGAAAATGTGTGTTCTGTTGCTCTCTTAGTTGAGAGCAGTAGCTGCTCCTGGAGGGAGTGCTGCCGGGCGGTGACACAGGGCTGAGAAGGGCCAGGGTGGGGAGTAGTACACTCCGGATTATGGCCGAACGGAGGTAAGTATACAAATGAATAAATAAAACAAAATTCATTGCGCGCACTGCATTGCATTTGGAGATGCAGCGTGTGCAACAAAATTTGTTTTATTTATGTATTTGTATACTTACCTCCATTCGGCCATAATCCGTAGTTTACTACCCTCCTCCCCGCCCCCTCCCCCACCCTGCGTAACGGCCTGGCAGCACTCCCTCCAGGAGCCGGTACTGGTTAAGAGGAAGCACTGACTGGATTATTGAAAAAACTTGACACAAGACTCTATCCACTTCCAGTCAACAGTGTTAAATTCCCTTATCCAACCTCTTCATTGAGCTCACACAATCATTTAACACTAAAATATGCTGGTGTTAATTGGAGTGATGCAGCCAATATCCTCTGGCTCCTGAAAGCTTAAGGTGGGCCTGCCCTTCTTCTGCGAATGTGTACTTGTGATTGCTAACACTGCACGAGGCTCAACTGCAATAAAACATTAAAAAGCCTATACCAGTTTGTCATGGAAGTGTGTGAGTAAGTAGTGGTGGCAGATCCCAGTGGGCTGGGATTGCAGATCTTACCAGTACTGCTGTAGCCGGGGTCTGCAAGAAACTGTCTGCACAAATTCAAATATGGTCTCAACCTCTAGCTTCTCAAAGAAAAGGCAGCAATGATGTCTAGTTTAGGGCTTTGCTCAGATTCAAAGTGGCTGTGTTGTAAATCTCTTAGGAGTCATCCAAACGTTCAATATGTACAATTCCAGACACTAAATAAAAAATTATGCTTACTGTTGTTGCCTGAAAGAGAGATAAGAAAGTGATGGTAAATATTAGATATATCAATTACAATCATTAGAACTTCGAACATTTAACTCACAATTTGTGAAAACCACAGAAATGCTATTTTACATGTTAACAAGATATATCAAAATTAGAATTCTCATTTAGAAGCAACCAAACTATAGTTGATAATTGAATTGATGCAGACAAGATTGGCCTTGATAGGAACAAGTGCACATCTAACTGAATATGAGTGTAGCCAGTGCTATTTAAACTTTCACAAATGCACTGTAGATAATCAAGTACATTTGTTTAGAGTCATTTTTGCTTGTCCATCGCCTCATTTTCACAACTATATAGCAGATAACCCATGTTTTGTTTTAAGTGTGTTCATCTTCTTTCCTGTTACTTTGAAATATCAGTATAATACTGATTTAAAATACCAAGGAAATATGTGGTGAGCTAAAGTAATTATGGCATATTCTATTGCAATGCATCAGAGCTGTATTTTTTATAAACCATGGAATGTATGGGCTCAAAGACTCCAAGCATTATCTTTGGCTACAAGGACAAAACAAATACCAAGATTCTTTTTCCTGATCTGCCTAGCTTAATTCTCATAACTGGGCCTGAACTGAACCATGCTGGGAACTTCTGCTGGAGTGGGAGCTGCATTCTAAGTGCTGTGCCTAAGTTCCTGTAAGCTTTAGATGTGACCAAGAGGAGATGTTCCTGAAAGTATGCAAAGTTGTGACTGAGAATATTTTTGGACCTCCAAAATGTTTAGAGTTTCTGCAGACCTCTTTGAAGCATTGCCCGGTATTTAGAAGGTCTTTCACAGATATAACTACAGGTTTTTCCAACTAGAGGATATTTGAACTTGAAGAAAAAGACAAAATGCTTGTCTAACAGTGTGGCCGATAGGTTGCTCAATCAAAACATAATTTATGTACTGTCCAGGTTATAAGAAGTGCATTAAATCCACATGCAATTGTAATAGGCCAAACAAGGCATCGATCATGCTTGTAGTGTCATACCTATCTACCAAACCTTAAGTCAGGCACTAGGTCCAGAGGCAGAAATCAGGACGGAACAAAGGTGCTTTAATTATCCCCAAACATGTCATGACTCCGGTTGCCACTAATTTAAAATTTCTCCCAAAACAAAGCTTTTTCCAACATGACCAAATGCGTCAGCAGGAGTTATCCCAGCAGCTCCCAGCAATGAAGAGAACGTCTGCGGATATGGATTGCAACAATCCCTAGCTAAAGGATTTCAACTTCAATTTCAGAGACTAAATGATAAGGTTGAAATATTTAACTGGGATTAATCTGCTTGGTGTATCTGACCCTCATTCCATATAGGCTGGACGAAAATCACATCAAGAAGCCGCATATTGTGCCGATACTTATCATTTGCACTTCAAGACTTTACTGATATTTTTGACATGCATTTTTACGTATTTTCAAATCTGGTTTAGCTAATTAGATTATGTTGATTACAATTCACCCAATGTGTCTGATTCTTTTAGGTAATTTTATTGTTTTCGTGTTTTGACTTTATTACTGTTTGCTATCGCACCATTTTTTTGACATAATTTAGCCACTTTAGCGTTCACCCTGACAAGTTAAGTTTATTATTTCTTTCACAGGTTGACAGCCTACCCAAAATAATAATTCACTTAATTGGGATTAACCAATTGTTTTGCTTCTAATAATTTGACAAAATTCATTGTCTTTTCAATTTTTGGTTGAAAGAATGAAAGCCAATACTATGATTTTATGATAGTTCTCAAGAGATGATGAATACAACCCATCACAATTCAAAGACCACATCGAGGAAATCAGGTCCCACAAAAATACAAAAATGTACTCAATATGGCAAAATGTCCAATTTCATTGACTAGGCAAAACACATTTAGACTTACTTCTCCTGCCTAGAGGAGCAATAAGAAAGAGATGTAAACATTTAGACATATATTATCATCATGAAAATAAACAAATAAGTCAACCTTTAGAAAATGCAGAATTATTCATGTCATTTATATGTTAACAAAAAATATTGAAAAACCACTCTCATTTAGAAATCTCTGAGGAGTCACTCAAAAGTTTAATATGTACATTTCCAGACACTGAATTAAAAGGTAAACTTACTGTTGTTGTCTGAAAGAGAGATAAGAAAGTGATGTTAAATATTAGATATATCATTTACAATCATTAGAACTTCAACAATTAAACTCAAAATGTGTGGAAACAACAGAAATACTACTTTACATGTTAGCAAGATATAGCAAAATTACAATTCTCATTTAGGAGCAACCAAACTATACTTAACAATTGAATTGATTCAGACACAATTGGGCTTGATAGGAAGAAGTGCACATCTAACTGAATATGAGTGTAGCAAGTGCTATATAAACTTCTCCAAATTCACTGTAGATAATCAAGTACATTTGTTTGGAGTCATTTATGCTTGTCCATCCCCTAATTTTCACAACTATATTGCAGATAACCAATGTTTTACATGAGGTGTGTTCATCTTCTTCCCTGTTACTTTGAAATATTAGTGTAATACTGAATTAAAAAACCAATCAAGTATGTGGTGAACAAAAGAAAATATGACATATTGTATTGTAATGCATCAGAGATGTAGTTTTTAAAAAGACTGGAATGAATGCGCTCAAAGAACCCAAGCATTATCTTTGGCTACAAGGACAAAACACGTTGCAAGACTCTTTTTCCTGATCAGCCTGGGTGACTTGACACAACTGGGCCGGAATGGAATCATGCTGTGAACCTCTGCTGTAGTGGGTGCTGCATTCTAAGTGCTGTCCCTAAGTTCCTGTTAGCCCCAGAAGTGACCAAGAGGAGATGCTCCTGAAAGTATGCAAAGTTGTGACTGAGAATATTTTTGGACCTCCAAAAGGTTTAGAGTTTCTGAAGACCTCTTTGAAGCATTGCCCGATATTTAGAAGGTCTTTCACAGATATAACTACAGGTTTTTCCAACTAGAGGATATTTGAGCGTGTTGAAAAAGATAAAATGTTTGTCTCACAGTGTGTCCGATAGGTTGCTGAATCAAAACATAAATTATGTAGTGTCCATGTTATAAGAAGTGCATTAAATCCACATGCAATTGTAATAGGCCAAACAAGGCATCGATCATGTTTGTAGTGTCATACCTATCTGCCAAACCTTAAATTAGGCACTACGCCCAGAGGCAGAAATCAGGACGGAACAAAGGTGCTATTATAATCCCCAAACATGTCATGACTCCGGTTGCCACTAATTTAAAATTTCTCCCAAAACAAAGCTTTTTCCAACATAACCAAATGCGTCAGCAATAGTTATTCCAGCAGCTCCCAGCAATGAAGAGAGCATCTGCGGATATGAATTGCAACAATCCCTAGCGGAAGGATTTCAACTTCCATTTCAGAGACTAAATCATAAGATTGAAAAATGTAACTGGGCTTCATCTGCTTGGTGTATCTGATCCTCATTCCATCATGGCTGGACGAAAATCACATCAAGAAGCAGCATATTGTGCCAATACGTATCATTTGCACTTCAAGATATTACCAATATTTTTGACATGCATTTTTACGTTCTTTCAAATATGGTTTCGCTAATTAGATTATGTTCATTACAATTCACCCAATGTGTCTAATTCTTTTAGGTAATTTTATTGTTTTCGTGTTTTGACTTTATTACTCTTTGCAATCGCACCATTTTTTGGACATTTCCTGTAAGTTGAGCCTATCTTCTCTGTATCATATTTATCAGGTGGTCAAGCTTAAAATTATTTAGCAACTTTAGCGTTCACCCTGACAAGTTAAGCCAATTATTTCTTTCACAGGTTGACAGCCTACCCAAAATAATAATTCACTTAAATGGGATCATCCAATTGTTTTGCTTCTAATATTTTGACAAAATTCTTTGTCTTTTCAGTTTCTGGTTGAAAGAATGAAAGCCAATAAAAATATTTTATGATAGTTCTCAAGAGATGATGAATTCAACCCATCACAATCCAAAGACCATATGGAGGAAATCAGGTCCCACAAAAATGCAAAATATTACTCAATTAGGCAAAATTACTATTTTCTTAGACTAGGTACACAACATTTAGACTTATTTCTGCTGCCTTGAGGAGCAATAAGAATGAGATGTAATATTCAGACATAGATCATCATCATGAAAATAAACAAATAAGTCAACCTTTAGAAAATGCAGAATTATTCATGTTATTTATATGTTAACAAAAAATATTGAGATACCACTCTCATTTAGAAATCTCTTAGGAGTCACTCAAAATGTCAATATGTACAATTCCAGACACTGAAATAAAAGGTAAACTTACTGTTGTTGTCTGAAAGAGACATAAGAAAGTGATGTTAAATATTAGATATATCATTTACACTCATTAGAACTTTAGAAATTAAACTCAAAATGTGTGGAAACAACAGAAATACTACTTTACATGTTAGCAAGATATATCAAAATTACAATTCTCATTTAGGAGCAACCAAACTATACTCAACAATTGAATTATTCAGACACAATTGGTCTTAATAGGACAAAGTGCACATCTAACTGAATATGAGTGTAGCAAGTGCTATTTAAACTTCTCCAAATTCACTGTAGATAATCAAGTACATTTGTTTGGAGTCATGTATGCTTGTCCATCCCCTAATTTTCACAAATATATAGCAGATAGCCAATGTTTTCTATGAGGTGTGTTCATCTTCTTCCCTGTTACTTTGAAATATTAGTGTAATACTGATTTAAAAAAACAATGAAGTATGTGGTGAATAAAAGGAAATATGACATATTGTATTGTAATGCATCAGAGCTGTAGTTTTTTAAAAAGCCTGTAATGTATGGGTACAGTGGAACTACAAAATTGGCTCCAGGCTTACCATTGTAGTCCAACTAAAGGTGTTTTCAATCTACAATTCAACCTAAACCCTTTTGATATGTCTAAACCTTGCTTTTACATACAAATAATTCACCCCAAATAGGGCCTATAGTCTAGAAGGCAGGGAGCATGATGCTTAAAAGTAGAACTTGCGGATATTTAATATTGAACATGTTCTTATGGAGAGTACCAAATTAAAGCTATTTTTATTATAGCAATGCTGACCATTTCATTAGGAAATATTGCGATGCACTATTACATTTAATAATGCTATATTCGGCTAGAAAGGGGCTACAAATGTCATTATTAGATGCTGTACTGTTTATTAAAAGCTCAATTCATTGATGGAGTAAGATGTTTAATAAATAATAAAGAGAGGGTACTTTTAGAAAACGTTCTTCTTCCTGCTTAAGCCTCTGGAGGCTAATTTGCATTAGTTTCTTGCTACAGCCCTCTGACTGCTCAACCATGAATGAAGTGTGAAAAGCTGACCCCATGGTAGAGGCAAAGACGTGGGTCTGGGAGTTCTTTCTGCTCCTCCTGCAGGATGTCCATTTTTGGCAGGGCCCAGAAACTTAACTAACTTCAAGGGTCTTTCCCTGTCTCAGGCAGATGCCAGGTGACACCTTCCCAGGCCCAATCTTTGTTCCCCATACCATTCAGGCTCCTATCACAGTGTAGAGGGATTTGTCACCAGATTGGACAGAAGTGGCCATAGAGTAGGGGTTGCTCACTTCTATTGCCACACTTCTGGAGTGGGCACACAGTCTCTGCACACCGGGAGAAGGGTTTTACATCATGGGATTAGGGAGATAGGGATACTCTGAGATTGTTTCTAGTGAGGCACACAGGAAATGCTGTAAAAGTGGGCAGAACAACCCCTGGGAACATTTACCTCTTTGGTTGGAGACAAGCCATCCATAAGCTGGTACGAGTCATAACATCGGCATCGCAAGTACTCCCCTCAGATACCTTTCTGGCACTGAAGAACAGAAGAAGACTGGACTTGCCATCTATGACCGGAGAGGAGACCTGAATGACTAGGCCTGGTCCAGGACAAAGATGTAGACTGCAAGGTTCATAAGCCTGGCCTCCTGTTTAAGCTACAGGGACACAACAAGCTACAAGAGACTTTTCTTCAGATGCCTAGGTGACCAGTTCTAATTGTACCGGCCTTAGATCTTGCTGATGGCTTCTGCTGGTGTGAGTCCTAACTCCCAAATGTTATAAATGATGTCATGGAACCTTGACTGTATCAAAGCTTACTCCTCCTAACTTTCTCAAAATCCGAGATTTAGAAACTTCATGGCTCCAAAGACATGCGAAGAATCAGGGCAAAACATCCAAGCTGATTCAATCGAGGGTTGCTGCTGCTGGGCTGAAGATTCCGGTTTTCCCCTTTCAGAGCTTTTATGCAGCTGCAAACTCTAGTCAGCTGGATCTCATCAAGGAGATATCTGGCCTCTTAGAGCCCCCTTGGTGCAAAGCCTGCAGTATTGTCCCGCAGGAGGAATATGAGCTCCAAAAAAGTGACTGAGTTTGAACAAAGAAATCTTGATGCCAAAAGTATCTGGCTGGCAATGGACCTTCTTTAAGCTTGAAATTCAAATTTCTCTCACTCAGCGCTTTCAACCAGAAACCAACAGCTTCAATACATTGTCTGATGGTTTTCTGACTTAGTAGAACCCGTACCCTCCTTGGCTACAGCCCATGGCCTTGCACCGCTGAAAATGTTAGACTTGCATTTTTTTGATTTCTGAGGTAAAGTGTTAAGGGCCAGTTGTGGTCAACTGTTCACAGTAGACTGGGACCTATGTCCGATTTCATTGGAGTGAGTATGAGATACAGAAGCCAGTTTAGACCTAGTCGTAAGTTATCGTTAATTGTTATTGTTAATTGTGACTTGCAAAGCTCTTAATTCCAGCAGTTCTCTAAGCGCTGTGAGAAGAGTAGCTACAGTCCCCCGGGTGAGTGTAACCCCAGACTAAACTGTGTTATGCCCGAGAGTCGGTGAAGAGGAGAGTCTTCAATTTCTTCCTAAATGGCAGGAGGGCTTTCACGCCAAAAAATCCCTCCTGCCATTTAGGAAGTCTAGAAGTCAAAAAAGTCCTGCTTCAGAAAGGGACATTTCTTCTAAGTTCTAATGCAGAAGAATACTTTTTCACTTGTTCAGGAGAAAAATCCTCCCTGAGCATTCTGCTGCTAATGTGTAGCTACTATTGTGGAACTGAAGACTAGATACTAGAAACAAGCTGGTTCTGCTGGAGCTTTGGAGATTTCTCACTGAAGATTGTCAAAGTCCCAACACAGAATGTCATGTTTTTGAGGTGCGGGGAGCCTTGAGCATTACCAAGTTAAATTTGAATCTGACATTGTAGAACTGTGGATAGTTTACATTTTACTGGCAGGTTCCGCTGAAGCTCCTGATGAAACATTTTCAGTAGTTCCCAAACATTCTTCTGGTTTCCAAACAACCACAGAAGCACACTTTTAAGGCCCCCAGGGCCTAACAGGAGGCACTTAGACACTTAAAGGATGTCTGGCAGAGGAAAACAACATGGTCCTCTCCAGTACATGTCCAATAGCCATTGGCCAGCGGGGCACTTAAAGGAAAAGGCCTCTTACTGCTTGTTGTGTCCTTGAAGCAAGACAGAAGAACAGTCAACTGACCATTGGAGTCTACTTCTTTGTCCTAAGTATAAGAAAGAGAAGGTTGAGTCTTTTGAGGATCCTCCCAAGGTTACTGACAGCAGGTCTGTTCTGTTTCTGAGGTTCTTCTGGTCCAGTAAGTGTTCTGAGGAGGTACCTTGGGGTGCAACATTTATGTCTGTCACTAGCTGTTGGTTGGGGTGACTACTGGCTCTTTCCTAATCAATAGGGTAAATGTTTCTGGGGACAGCACTACCTACATTTAAGCAGTTTCTATTTGGCCTGCTACAACAATCCCACAGTGTACCTTATTCTCAAAATCCAAAATGGGGGAACCCTTCTCGTCTAGTGCAGAGCTGGTGTTTCTCTCCCAGAGGTGTGGGCAGGGTAATGAGCAGTCCCCACTTCTGTGGTCAGTCAAAACTGATTCCAAGGGTAGCATTCCAACCACTGGGTTTGCTACCAGTCTGACTATGGGTACAAAGGGCCGCTTCCTTGAGGTCCCCCCTTATATTTTCTCATGAAACAACACCCTAAATGGTCTTCCTGGAAAAAAAAGAAAAACACTTCCCCACAAAGTGGCCATCGTCAATGCTTTTGGAGACGTTTTCAAACTTATTTCATTTAGGACAAATACAGAGTGGGCTTTTTTTGCAAAGATATGGGCATTAGCCTCAAGAAGCTTCAGGCAGGTTAAAGGTACATTTCTAAAAGTTAAATTACCCATATATTTAATAAAAAACGTACTTTACTATTTTATTGTATTTTTATTAAATATTAAATAAGTCTAAAGGTTAAAACATCTAGATTAAGATTCTATAGTTTGATGTTTCCAATGTGCTGGTTATAGCCTGACCAGTGACAATGTTTTGGGCACAGTCACGGGAGGAACATGCCACTTCCAGTGTCAATCATGTTCCACTTTTATGTGTGATTTAGTTATTATTTGAAATCATGTTTTTATGCCTTTCAAAAGGGTGATTTTGAAACGCATGCGCAGCAGGGGTCCAGGTGCTGCTGCCAAGCTACTCAGGGTAGGCCTAAAGTCATGTTTTCACTGCCACTATAGTAGATGGCACATTAGGTGCTGAAGTCCACAGTTGGCATTACCTTTCTATGCCATGAGTGCAGATTATACACCTTGTACTGTGGTTTAATAGGAGATTCAAATAAGTTAATCATGGATTAGCCAATTTTTGTATGTTGTAGAAGTCCGAGCCCATACTCTAGGTACTGGACAGCAGTATCCCATGACCAGAAACTAAAAAACAGCAATAAAATTTAGGTTGACCATACAAAAAAGGAAATGTATTCACACCAAGTATTTGACGCCCCATCTAACCACCATCACAGGGTATGTAGGACATGTGTTTAGCAGACAAAGTACTTCAGCATTAATACTCTATTTGGAGTTGGGTGATCCGCCATGTTTCTGACAGCTGTGCCCAGCAGGCTCTGACATCTTAAACCCTACTCAATTAGCCCAAATGTGTTGGGACCCTTGGAACGGTTGCATCAGACCATATGAACTATTTAGTATTCTTTTTTTACCACACTGGCAGCCATGAACTGATTTTTTTTTAAATGACTTACACACCCTACTAGACAACTCCCAGGGTGTCAAGGGAATTTGTTTTTGAAAAACAAATCATTTTGTTTGAGTGGCTTTCTCAAAAAGGTAGCTTCTCAGCAATCTTTCAGTGGCTTCAAGGGAGCTGTCAAGGTGGTGGCTGCTCCAAAAGCAAAGAGATTTCCATAGGGCCACTGAATTACTCAAAAACAAGGTAAGGGTTAGTGTGGTCAGGATGGCAGAGGTAATGATCTCTGTCACCATAATAGATCGCTGCCTCACTAAATACACTGAATAAGGCCACTATTGTTTGGCTTCAGCACTCAACCAGTTAGTGGTTAGTGGACTGTTTACTGACAGTAAATAGAGAGCTCTGAGTACCTACTGAAGGTGTTCATGAGCTGCAGTAATCTATCTAAAGTCATCTCTGTATGTGCTACATAAAGTAGGATGTCATCAGAATAGAGGGAGATTCTATCATTGTAAATGTTATACTGCCTCAGTCCCCTCACCAATGCACACACCCTGATTGAGGAGACCAGGGTTAAAACCCATTGCAAAATTCATGGGAGATAAGGCTCAACCCTGTCCAATCCCTATCGCTAGTTCGAAAGATTTTTACATTAAGCACAAAGCTGTTCAATTAGGGTCTCTTGATGTGTCTGAATCTGACCCAATAACTCTTTCAAATCTGGGGAGAACTCTGCCCAGCTCTGCTCCTTCAAATTTAGTGAGAGAATGAATAAGCCTAGGCCCAGAGACTAAGAGCTTGATGCCTTAACATCGCAAGTCATTAGATCGACTTGCTGTAGGGGCGCTCTAACCTAAGGAATAGTATAATTTACTATCCAAACACCTTCCCTACTGTGGCGCAGGCTGGAGTTGGAATAGTTAATTATATTATTCCTAATTCCAGCATGCCCCCTACAGCAATTCGATCTAATGACTTGGGATGTAAAGGTATTGTGTTCTAACAAAGCGGTTGTTGTAACAACCGCGTTGTAATAGAACGTGATGTGATAGCATGCAATGTAACATGCTATATTCAATCTGAACCAGTGATGGCAGAAACCAAGACAAGGGGAAGCACCCACAAAGGGACAGGTGGCGTGGTATTTGGATAGGTCCACAAAGCCCCCCAAAAGCACAAAGACTCATGCTTGTGAATCAGCTATTCAGGTGCGGCTCCTCAGCTATGGCAGAGGTGCATCGCCCCACTGCTTTTAAACAGTGAGAAACATAAAATGACAATAACTTAAAGTTATTGTCATTTTATGTTTCCTGTCCTGCTGCTTTGCAGGGGGAGTGTGGGTGGGGCTACTCAGCTCTGCAAGCAGGGCAGGGGCAGAGTGGTTTCCCCACTCCTGACTGCGCAAAGACTGTTTGGTCGGCCTTCTCAGGCTGCCCAAAACAATCATGCACACTACCCTGTTCTCAATGCAGGCTGCATTACAGCCTGCACAGGGAACATGCCCATCTGTACAGCCCCTGGCTGAGCACCGTGTCACTGCACTCAGACCAATCACAATGCTCCATTAGAGCATTGGCATAGGGGAGGGAGCATGGCTGCCTGCTTCCTGTTCCTGTCAGAGGCAGGAGAGCAGAAAAGCAGGAGCACATAAGATGCAGGATCTGGCCTCAAGGCTAGTTTTATTATTTAAATTTCCTATCCCTCCTCCCCCTATCAAGCAACATCCAATTCCCTCTCCCCCGTGATCCCTCCCCCACCCCACACCGGACCCCCACCCATGGGCCATTCCGTTCATGACTGAAGCTATTTGGGTATTACTGAATGTGTAGTAGAATTCTATGTATTCTGTGTAATAAATATATTGTTTTGTATAGACAGAGAAACACTGGACTGGACATTAATCTTATTGTGCTGCTGGTGGCGTGCTACTGATTCCTGACCCATGGTGACCCCACATTATCCTCTCTGAGATGTCTGTGACTGCTCTCCCTTGCTGCCATGGAGAATCAAGAGTGAAAAGGGTTGTACTTGGCCCAATTTGCAGAGCCTTAGTGAGACAAGCCTTGAAACAGCAGTGGCAAAAAGCCTCAGCCCCCAATCTATATACATTTAAATACAATATGTCCATGAATTTCAATGTGGTCTTTTAACCACCAGTCGAGATTTTAGTGTTTCAGTACATAGGTGTTAGGACATAGGGATTCTTGAGATGTGTTGCCATTCATCTTTGGTGAAACAAACATTTAGGGCCTAATTTAGGGCTTGGCAGACGGGTTACTCCATCACAAATGTGACGGATATCCCATCCTCTGTAATACAAGTGCAATGGAATATAATGGACTCGTAATACGACTGAAGGGATATCCGTCATGTTTGTGACTGAGTAACCCAGTCCACCAAACTCTAAATCTGGCCTATACTGATTGAGCCCAATCATATTTCCGTACACTGTTAATTCCCAGTAATGAAAGCTTCGTCTCTTTTCAGTGTGGCACAGATTTATATAATATGATGCTTTGACTAGAATCAATATTCTATGAAGAACATCAATGGATATTCGGAGGTCACATAAATAAATTTACAGCTGCAACAAAAGTATTAGTATTCAAGCAGTAATTGATACATATGAAATTCAAAATATTAGGGAAAAAATGAGTTCTAACCCCTAAGTCCTGAAGGAAAGAGAGAACGTGAATTTAACAGTTAAAATATCAATATTCAAAAATAAAGGATAATCAATACCTGGTACTAATTTTTTTTTCATTCTTAAAACAGGAACACCACATTCTTTCCACAATTATATCAGCCAATATATCAGTGTTTATAAGTGATCTTAATTGTGTTGCCTTACATTTCTTTGATTTTGTAATGGACATAGGCATCCCCATACTGTAACACATTGGGGTTGATTTTTACAGCACCTTATACTGCCTCTACACACCCTGGTTCTCTTGGGACTAGTGATCCACTCTCCTATTGATTTTTTGATCACAACATTTACCTCCATTGAATTATAATTAAGATTGAATGAGTCATCTTAAACAGAGCTATTTGGCTACTGACCGAAGGTAATACCACGATCAGTGTTGCAAGATGACTATGTACAGATATTTGAACTGTCCAAGCTAATTCCACTAACGGGTCTACCTTTTGGAATTCCTTACAGTAGCTGATTCAGGTCATCAAGGTGACAATTCACACCTCATCTTTTTAAAGACTTCCCTGTTGAAATCGTTGTGATATCGACCTAGTGAAGGTTTATTAGCTGCAATTGCTTTTTCCCATCTAATGTTTTATGACATCGTTGTAAGCTCAAGGGTTACAATGACATATATCATGCAGTCACTTATTAAAAGTAGGAATGCCCCAAGAAAGCGGAAGCCATGGAAGAAAATGTGTGTTCTGTTGCTCTCTTAGTTGAGAGCAGTAGCGGCTCCTGGAGGGAGTGCTGCCGGGCGGTGACACAGGGCTGAGAAGGGCCAGGGTGGGGAGTAGTACACTCCGGATTATGGCCGAACGGAGATAAGTATACAAATGAATAAATAAAACAAAATTCATTGCGCGCACTGCATTGCATTTGGAGATGCAGCGTGTGCAACAAAATTTGTTTTATTTATGTATTTGTATACTTACCTCCATTCGGCCATAATCCGTAGTTTACTACCCCCCTCTCTGCCCCTCCCCCACCCTGCGTAACGGCCTGGCAGCACTCCCTTCAGGAGCCGGTACTGGTTAAGAGGAAGCACTGACTGGATTATTGAAAAAACTTGACACAATACTCTATCCACTTCCAGTCAACAGTGTTAAATTCCCTTATCCAACCTCTTCATTGAGTTCACACAATCATTTAACACTAAAATATGCTGGTGTTAATTGGAGTGATGCAGCCAATCTCCTCTGGCTCCTGAAAGCTTAAGGTGGGCCTGCCCTTCTTCTGCGAATGTGTACTTGTGATTGCTAACACTGCATGAGGCTCAACTGCAATAAAACATTAAAAAGCCTATACCAGTTTGTCATGGAAGTGTGTGAGTAAGTAGTGGTGGCAGATCCCAGTGGGCTGGGATTGCAGATCTTACCAGTACTGCTGTAGCCGGGGTCTGCAAGAAACTGTCTGCACACATTCAAATATGGTCTCAACCTCTAGCTTCTCAAAGAAAAGGCAGCAATGATGTCTAGTTTAGGGGTTTGCTCAGATTCAAAGTGGCTGTGTTGTAAATCTCTTAGGAGTCATCCAAACGTTCAATATGTACAATTCCAGACACTAAATAAAAAATTATGCTTACTGTTGTTGCCTGAAAGAGAGATAAGAAAGTGATGGTAAATATTAGATATATCAATTACAATCATTAGAACTTCGAACATTTAACTCACAATTTGTGAAAACCACAGAAATGCTATTTTACATGTTAACAAGATATATCAAAATTAGAATTCTCATTTAGAAGCAACCAAACTATAGTTGATAATTGAATTGATTCAGACAAGATTGGCCTTGATAGGAACAAGTGAACATCTAACTGAATATGAGTGTAGCCAGTGCTATTTAAACTTTCCCAAATGCACTGTAGATAATCAAGTACATTTGTTTAGAGTCATTTATGCTTGTCCATCGCCTCATTTTCACAACTATATAGCAGATAACCCATGTTTTGTTTTAAGTGTGTTCATCTTCTTTCCTGTTACTTTGAAATATCAGTATAATACTGATTTAAAATACCAATGAAATATGTGGTGAGCTAAAGTAATTATGGCATATTCTATTGCAATGCATCAGAGCTGTATTTTTTATAAACCATGGAATGTATGGGCTCAAACACTCCAAGCATTATCTTTGGCTACAAGGACAAAACAAATACCAAGATTCTTTTTCCTGATCTGCCTAGCTTAATTCTCATAACTGGGCCTGAACTGAACCATGCTGGGAACTTCTGCTGGAGTGGGAGCTGCATTCTAAGTGCTGTGCCTAAGTTCCTGTAAGCTTTAGATGTGACCAAGAGGAGATGTTCCTGAAAGTATGCAAAGTTGTGACTGAGAATCTTTTTGGACCTTCAAAATGTTTAGAGTTTCTGCAGACCTCTCTTAAGAATTGCCCGATATTTAGAAGGTCTTCCACAGATATAACTACAGGTTTTTTCCAACTAGAGGATATTTGAACTTGAAAAAAAAAGACAAAATGATTGTCTAACAGTGTGGCCGATCAAAACATAAATTATGTAGTGTCCATGTTATAAGAAGTGCATTAAATCCACATGCAATTGTAATAGGTCAAACAAGGCATCGATCATGTTTGTAGTGTCATACCTATCTGCCAAACCTTAAATCAGGCACTACGCCCAGAGGCAGAAATCAGGACGGAACAAAGGTGCTATTATAATCCCCAAACATGTCATGACTCCGGTTGCCACTAATTTAAAATTTCTCCCAAAACAAAGCTTTTTCCAACATAACCAAATGCGTCAGCAGGAGTTATCCCAGCAGCTCCCAGCAATGAAGAGAACATCTGCGGATATGGATTGCAACAATCCCTAGCTGAAGGATTTCAACTTCCATTTCAGAGACTAAATGATAAGGTTGAAAAATTTAACTGGGATTAATCTGCTTGGTGTATCTGACCCTCATTCCAGATTGGCTGGACGAAAATCACATCAAGAAGCAGCATATTGTGCCTATGCTTATCATTTGCACTTCAAGACTTTACTGATTTTTTTGACATGCATTTTTACGTATTTTCAAATCTGGTTTCGCTATTTAGGTTGATTACAATTTACCCAATGTGTCTGATTCTTTTAGGTAATTTTATTGTTTTCGTGTTTTGACTTTATTACTCTTTGCAATCGCACCATTTTTTGGACATTTCCTGTAAGTTGAGCCTGTCTTCTCTGTATCATATTTATCAGGTGGTCAAGCTTAAAATTATTTAGCAAATTTAGCGTTCACCCTGACAAGTTAAGCTTATTATTTCTTTCACAGGTTGACAGCCTACCCAAAATAATAATTCACTTAATTGGGATTAACCAATTGTTTTGCTTCTAATATTTTGACGAAATTCTTTGTCTTTTCAGTTTCTGGTTGAAAGAATGAAAGCCAATAATATGATTTTATGATAGTTCTCAAGAGATGATGAATACAACCCATCACAATTCAAAGACCACATCGAGGAAATCAGGTCCCACAAAAATACAAAAATGTACTCAATAAGGCAAAATGTCCTATTGCATAGACTAGATAAAAAACATTTAGACTTACTTCTGGTGTCTAGAGGAGCAATAAGACAGAGATGTAAACATTTAGACATATATTATCATCAGAAAATAAACAAATAAGTCAACCTTTAGAAAATGCAGAATTATTCATGTCATTTATATGTTAACAAAAAATATTGAAATACCACTCTCATTTAGAAATCTCTTAGGAGTCACTCAAAATGTCAATATGTACAATTCCAGACACTGAAATAAAAGGTAAACTTACTGTTGTTGTCTGAAAGAGAGATAAGAAAGTGATGTTAAATATTAGATATAACATTTACAATCATTAGAACTTTAAAAATTAAACTCAAAATGTGTTTAAACAACAGAAATGCTACATTACAAGTTAGCAAGATATATAAAAATTACAATTCTTATTTAGGAGCAACCAAACTATATTTTACAATTGAATTATTCAGACACAATTGGGCTTAATAGGACCAAGTGCACATCTAACTGAATATGAGTGTAGCAAGTGCTATTTAAACTTCTCCAAATTCACTGTAGATAATCAAGTACATTTGTTTGGAGTCATGTATGCTTGTTCATCCCCTAATTTTCACAAATATATAGCAGATAGCCAATGTTTTCTATGAGGTGTGTTCATCTTCTTCCCTGTTACTTTGAAATATTAGTGTAATACTGATTTAAAAAAACAATGAAGTATGTGGTGAACAAAAGGAAATATGACATATTGTATTGTAATGCATCAGAGCTGTAGTTTTTTAAAAAGCCTGGAATGTATGGGCTAAAAGAGCCCAAGCATTATCTTTGGCTACAAGGACAAAACACATTGCAAGATCTGCCTAGGTGACTTGTCACAACTGGGCCTGAATTGAATCATGCTGTGAACCTCTCCTGGAGTGGGTGCTGCATTCTATGTGCTGTCCCTGTGTTCCTGTTAGCCTCAGAAGTGACCAAGAGGAGATGCTCCTGAAGGTATGCAAAGTTGTGACTGAGAATATTTTTGGACCTCCAAAATGTTTAGAGTTTCTGCATACTTCTTTGAAGCAGAGGCAGAAATCAGGACGGAACAAAGGTGCTATTTTAATCCCCAAACATGTCATGACTCCGGTTGCCACTAATTTAAAATTTCTCCCAAAACAAAGCTTTTTCCAACATAACCAAATGCGTCAGCAGGAGTTATTCCAGCTCCTCCCAGCAATGAAGAGAACAACTGCGGATATGAATTGCAACAATACCTAGCTGAAGGATTTCAACTTCCATTTCAGAGACTAAATCATAAGATTGAAAAATGTAACTGGGCTTTATCTGCTTGGTGTATCTGACCCTCATTCCATCATGGCTGGACGAAATTCACATCATGAAGCAGCATATTGTGCCAATACTTATCATTTGTACTTCAAGACATTACCAATATTTTTGTCATGCATTTTGACGTTCTTTCAAATGTGGTTTCACTAATTAGATTATGTTCATTACAATTCACCCAATGTGTCTAATTCTTTTAGGTAATTTTATTGTTTTCGTGTTTTGACTTTATTACTTTTTGGTATCGCACCATTTTTTTCAAATTTCCTGTAAGGTGAGTCTGTCTTCTCTGTATCATATTTATCAGGGGGTTAAGCTTAAAATTATTTAGCCACTTTAGCGTTCACCCTGACAAGTTGACGTTAATATTTCTTTCACAGGTTGACAGCCTTCCCAAAATAATAATTCACTTAAATGGGATCATCCAATTGTTTTGCTTCTAATATTTTGACAAAATTCTTTGTCTTTTCAGTTTCTGGTTGAAAGAATGAAACCCAATAATAATATTTTATGATAGTTCTCAAGAGATGATGAATACAACCCATCACAATCCAAAGACCATATCGAGGAAATCATGTCCCACAAAAATGCAAAAAATTACTCAATTAGGCAAAATGACTATTTTCTTAGACTAGGTACACAACATTTAGACTTATTTATGTTGCCTAGAGGAGCAATAAGAATGAGATGTAATATTTAGACATAGATTATCATCATGAAAATAAACAAATAAGTCAACCTTTAGAAAATGCAGAATGATTCATGTTATTTATATGTTAACAAAAAATATTGAGATACCACTCTCATTTAGAAATCTGTTAGGAGTCACTCAAAATGTCAATATGTACAATTCCAGACACTGAAATAAAAGGTAAACTTACTGTTGTTGTCTAAAAGAGAGATAAGAAAGTGATGTTAAATATTAGATATATCATTTACAATCATTAGAACTTTAAAAATTAAACTCAAAATGTGTTTAAACAACAGAAATGCTACATTACAAGTTAGCAAGATATATAAAAATTACAATTCTTATTTAGGAGCAACCAAACTATATTTTACAATTGAATTATTCAGACAAAATTGGGCTTAATAGGACAAAGTGCACATCTAACTCAATATGAGTGTAGCAAGTGCTATTTAAACTTTTCCAAATTCACTGTAGATAATCAAGTACATTTGTTTGGAGTCATGTATGCTTGTTCATCCCCTAATTTTCACAAATATATAGCAGATAGCCAATGTTTTCTATGAGGTGTGTTCATCTTCTTCCCTGTTACTTTGAAATATTAGTGTAATACTGATTTAAAAAAACAATGAAGTATGTGGTGAACAAAAGGAAATATGACATATTGTATTGTAATGCATCAGAGCTGTAGTTTTTTTAAAAAGCCTGGAATGTATGGGCTAAAAGACCCCAAGCATTATCTTTGGCTACAAGGACAAAACACATTGCAAGATCTGCCTAGGTGACTTGTCACAACTGGGCCTGAATTGAATCATGCTGTGAACCTCTCCTGGAGTGGGTGCTGCATTCTATGTGCTGTCCCTGTGTTCCTGTTAGCCTCAGAAGTGACCAAGAGGAGATGCTCCTGAAAGTATGCAAAGTTGTGACTGAGAATATTTTTGGACCTCCAAAATGTTTAGAGTTTCTGCATACTTCTTTGAAACATTGCCTGATATTAAGAAGGTCTTTCACAGATATAACTACAGGTTTTCCCCATAGAGGATATTTGAACTTGAAGAAAAAGACAAAATGCTTGTCTAACAGTGTGGCCGATAGGTTTCTCAATCAAAACATGAATTATGTACTGTCCATGTTATAAGAAGTGCATTAAATCCACATGCAATTGTAATAGGCCAAACAAGGCATCGATCATGTTTGTAGTGTCATACCTAGCTACCAAACCCTAAGTCAGGCACTACGCCCAGAGGCAGAAATCAGGACGGAACAAAGGTGCTATAATTATCCCCAAACATGCCATGACTCCGGTGGCCACTAATTTAAAATTTCTCCAAAAACAAAGCTTTTTCCAACATAACCAAATGCGTCAGCAGGAGTTATCCCAGCAGCTCCCAGCAATGAAGAGAACGTCTACGGATATGGATTGCAACAATCCCTAGCTGAAGGATTTCAACTTCCATTTCAGAGACTAAATGATAAGGTTGAAATATTTAACTGGGATTAATCTGCTTGGTGTATTTGACCCTCATTCCAAATTGGCTGGACGAAAATCACATCAAGAAGCAGCATATTGTGCCTATGCTTATCATTTGCACTTCAAGACTTTACTGATTTTTTTGACATGCATTTTTACGTATTTTCAAATCTGGTTTCGCTATTTAGATTAGGTTGATTACAATTTACCCAATGTGTCTGATTCTTTTAGGTAATTTTATTGTTTTCGTGTTTTGACTTTATTACTCTTTGCAATCGCACCATTTTTTGGACATTTCCTGTAAGTTGAGCCTGTCTTCTCTGTATCATATTTACCAGGTGGTCAAGCTTAAAATTATTTAGCAAATTTAGCGTTCACCCTGACAAGTTAAGCTTATTATTTCTTTCACAGGTTGACAGCCTACCCAAAATAATAATTCACTTAATTGGGATTAACCAATTGTTTTGCTTCTAATATTTTGACGAAATTCTTTGTCTTTTCAGTTTCTGGTTGAAAGAATGAAAGCCAATAATATGATTTTATGATAGTTCTCAAGAGATGATGAATACAACCCATCACAATTCAAAGACCACATCGAGGAAATCAGGTCCCACAAAAATACAAAAATGTACTCAATAAGGCAAAATGTCCTATTGCATAGACTAGGTAAAAAACATTTAGACTTACTTCTGGTGTCTAGAGGAGCAATAAGACAGAGATGTAAACATTTAGACATATATTATCATCAGAAAATAAACAAATAAGTCAACCTTTAGAAAATGCAGAATTATTCATGTCATTTATATGTTAACAAAAAATATTGAAATACCACTCTCATTTAGAAATCTCTTAGGAGTCACTCAAAATGTCAATATGTACAATTCCAGACACTGAAATAAAAGGTAAACTTACTGTTGTTGTCTGAAAGAGAGATAAGAAAGTGATGTTAAATATTAGATATAACATTTACAATCATTAGAACTTTAAAAATTAAACTCAAAATGTGTTTAAACAACAGAAATGCTACATTACAAGTTAGCAAGATATATAAAAATTACAATTCTTATTTAGGAGCAACCAAACTATATTTTACAATTGAATTATTCAGACACAATTGGGCTTAATAGGACCAAGTGCACATCTAACTGAATATGAGTGTAGCAAGTGCTATTTAAACTTCTCCAAATTCACTGTAGATAATCAAGTACATTTGTTTGGAGTCATGTATGCTTGTTCATCCCCTAATTTTCACAAATATATAGCAGATAGCCAATGTTTTCTATGAGGTGTGTTCATCTTCTTCCCTGTTACTTTGAAATATTAGTGTAAAACTGATTTAAAAAAACAATGAAGTATGTAGTGAACAAAAGGAAATATGACATATTGTATTGTAATGCATCAGAGCTGTAGTTTTTTAAAAAGCCTGGAATGTATGGGCTAAAAGAGCACAAGCATTATCTTTGGCTACAAGGACAAAACACATTGCAAGATCTGCCTAGGTGACTTGTCACAACTGGGCCTGAATTGAATCATGCTGTGAACCTCTCCTGGAGTGGGTGCTGCATTCTATGTGCTGTCCCTGTGTTCCTGTTAGCCTCAGAAGTGACCAAGAGGAGATGCTCCTGAAGGTATGCAAAGTTGTGACTGAGAATATTTTTGGACCTCCAAAATGTTTAGAGTTTCTGCATACTTCTTTGAAGCAGAGGCAGAAATCAGGACGGAACAAAGGTGCTATTTTAATCCCCAAACATGTCATGACTCCGGTTGCCACTAATTTAAAATTTCTCCCAAAACAAAGCTTTTTCCAACATAACCAAATGCGTCAGCAGGAGTTATTCCAGCTCCTCCCAGCAATGAAGAGAACAACTGCGGATATGAATTGCAACAATCCCTAGCTGAAGGATTTCAACTTCCATTTCAGAGACTAAATCATAAGATTGAAAAATGTAACTGGGCTTTATCTGCTTGGTGTATCTGACCCTCATTCCATCATGGCTGGACGAAAATCACATCATGAAGCAGCATATTGTGCCAATACTTATCATTTGCACTTCAAGACATTACCAATATTTTTGTCATGCATTTTGACGTTCTTTCAAATGTGGTTTCACTAATTAGATTATGTTCATTACAATTCACCCAATGTGTCTAATTCTTTTAGGTAATTTTATTGTTTTCGTGTTTTGACTTTATTACTGTTTGGTATCGCACCATTTTTTTCAAATTTCCTGTAAGGTGAGTCTGTCTTCTCTGTATCATATTTATCAGGGGGTTAAGCTTAAAATTATTTAGCCACTTTAGCGTTCACCCTGACAAGTTGACGTTAATATTTCTTTCACAGGTTGACAGCCTACCCAAAATAATAATTCACTTAAATGGGATCATCCAATTGTTTTGCTTCTAATATTTTGACAAAATTCTTTGTCTTTTCAGTTTCTGGTTGAAAGAATGAAAGCCAATAATGATATTTTATGATAGTTCTCAAGAGATGATGAATACAACCCATCACAATCCAAAGACCATATCGAGGAAATCAGGTCCCACAAAAATGCAAAAAATTACTCAATTAGGCAAAATGACTATTTTCTTAGACTAGGTACACAACATTTAGACTTATTTATGTTGCCTAGAGGAGCAATAAGAATGATATGTAATATTTAGACATAGATTATCATCATGAAAATAAACAAATAAGTCAACCTTTAGAAAATGCCGAATGATTCATGTTATTTATATGTTAACAAAAAATATTGAGATACCACTCTCATTTAGAAATCTCTTAGGAGTCACTCAAAATGTCAATATGTACAATTCCAGACACTGAAATAAAATGTAAACTTACTGTTGTTGTCTAAAAGAGAGATAAGAAAGTGATGTTAAATATTAGATATATCATTTACAATCATTAGAACTTTAAAAATTAAACTCAAAATGTGTTTAAACAACAGAAATGCTACATTACAAGTTAGCAAGATATATAAAAAATACAATTCCTATTTAGGAGCAACCAAACTATATTTTACAATTGAATTATTCAGACAAAATTGGGCTTAATAGGACGAAGTGCACATCTAACTCAATATGAGTGTAGCAAGTGCTATTTAAACTTCTCCAAATTCACTGTAGATAATCAAGTACATTTGTTTGGAGTCATGTATGCTTGTTCATCCCCTAATTTTCACAAATATATAGCAGATAGCCAATGTTTTCTATGAGGTGTGTTCATCTTCTTCCCTGTTACTTTGAAATATTAGTGTAATACTGATTTAAAAAAACAATGAAGTATGTGGTGAACAAAAGGAAATATGACATATTGTATTGTAATGCATCAGAGCTGTAGTTTTTTTAAAAAGCCTGGAATGTATGGGCTAAAAGACCCCAAGCATTATCTTTGGCTACAAGGACAAAACACATTGCAAGATCTGCCTAGGTGACTTGTCACAACTGGGCCTGAATTGAATCATGCTGTGAACCTCTCCTGGAGTGGGTGCTGCATTCTATGTGCTGTCCCTGTGTTCCTGTTAGCCTCAGAAGTGACCAAGAGGAGATGCTCCTGAAAGTATGCAAAGTTGTGACTGAGAATATTTTTGGACCTCCAAAATGTTTAGAGTTTCTGCATACTTCTTTGAAGCATTGCCCGATATTTAGAAGGTCTTTCACAGATATAACTTCAGGTTTTCCCCATAGAGGATATTTGAACTTGAAGAAAAAGACAAAATGCTTGTCTAACAGTGTGGCCGATAGGTTGCTCAATCAAAACATGAATTATGTACTGTCCATGTTATAAGAAGTGCATTAAATCCACATGCAATTGTAATAGGCCAAACAAGGCATCGATCATGTTTGTAGTGTCATACCTAGCTACCAAACCCTAAGTCAGGCACTACGCCCAGAGGCAGAAATCAGGACGGAACAAAGGTGCTATAATTATCCCCAAACATGTCATGACTCCGGAGGGCCACTAATTTAAAATTTCTCCAAAAACAAAGCTTTTTCCAACATAACCAAATGCGTCAGCAGGAGTTATCCCAGCAGCTCCCAGCAATGAAGAGAACGTCTGCGGATATGGATTGCAACAATCCCTAGCTGAAGGATTTCAACTTCCATTTCAGAGACTAAATGATAAGGTTGAAATATTTAACTGGGATTAATCTGCTTGGTGTATCTGACCCTCATTCCAAATTGGCGGGACGAAAATCACATCAAGAAGCAGCATATTGTGCCTATGCTTATCATTTGCACTTCAAGACTTTACTGATTTTTTTTACATGCATTTCTACGTATTTTCAAATCTGGTTTCGCTATTTAGATTATGTTGATTACAATTTACCCACTGTGTCTGATTCTTTTAGGTAATTGTATTGTTTTCGTGTTTTGACTTTATTACTCTTTGCAATCGCACCATTTTTTGGACATTTCCTCTAAGTTGAGCCTGTCTTCTCTGTATCATATTTATCAGGTGGTTAAGCTTAAAATTATTTAGCAACTTTAGCGTTCACCCTGACAAGTTAAGCCTAATATTTCTTTCACAGGTTGACAGCCTACCCAAAATAATAATTCACTTAATTGGGATTAACCAATTGTTTTGCTTCTAATATTTTGACAAAATTCTTCGTCTTTTCAGTTTCTGGTTGAAAGAAGGAAAACCAATAATATAATTTTATGATAGTTCTCAAGAGATGATGAATACAATCCATCACAATTCAAAGACCACATCGAGGAAATCAGGTCCCACAAAAATACAAAAATATACTCAATAAGGCAAAATGTCCAATTTCATAGACTTTGTAAAAAACATTTAGACTTACTTCTGGTGTCTAGAGGAGCAATAAGACAGAGATGTAAACATTTAGACATATATTATCATCAGAAAATAAACAAATAAGTCAACCTTTAGAAAATGCAGAATTATTCATGTCATTTATATGTTAACAAAAAATATTGAAATACCACTCTCATTTAGAAATCTCTTAGGAGTCACTCAAAATGTCAATATGTACAATTCCAGACACTGAAATAAAAGGTAAACTTACTGTTGTTGTCTGAAAGAGAGATAAGAAAGTGATGTTAAATATTAGATATAACATTTACAATCATTAGAACTTTAAAAATTAAACTCAAAATGTGTTTAAACAACAGAAATGCTACATTACAAGTTAGCAAGATATATAAAAATTACAATTCTTATTTAGGAGCAACCAAACTATATTTTACAATTGAATTATTCAGACACAATTGGGCTTAATAGGACCAAGTGCACATCTAACTGAATATGAGTGTAGCAAGTGCTATTTAAACTTCTCCAAATTCACTGTAGATAATCAAGTACATTTGTTTGGAGTCATGTATGCTTGTTCATCCCCTAATTTTCACAAATATATAGCAGATAGCCAATGTTTTCTATGAGGTGTGTTCATCTTCTTCCCTGTTACTTTGAAATATTAGTGTAATACTGATTTAAAAAAACAATGAAGTATGTGGTGAACAAAAGGAAATATGACATATTGTATTGTAATGCATCAGAGCTGTAGTTTTTTAAAAAGCCTGGAATGTATGGGCTAAAAGAGCCCAAGCATTATCTTTGGCTACAAGGACAAAACACATTGCAAGATCTGCCTAGGTGACTTGTCACAACTGGGCCTGAATTGAATCATGCTGTGAACCTCTCCTGGAGTGGGTGCTGCATTCTATGTGCTGTCCCTGTGTTCCTGTTAGCCTCAGAAGTGACCAAGAGGAGATGCTCCTGAAGGTATGCAAAGTTGTGACTGAGAATATTTTTGGACCTCCAAAATGTTTAGAGTTTCTGCATACTTCTTTGAAGCAGAGGCAGAAATCAGGACGGAACAAAGGTGCTATTTTAATCCCCAAACATGTCATGACTCCGGTTGCCACTAATTTAAAATTTCTCCCAAAACAAAGCTTTTTCCAACATAACCAAATGCGTCAGCAGGAGTTATTCCAGCTCCTCCCAGCAATGAAGAGAACAACTGCGGATATGAATTGCAACAATACCTAGCTGAAGGATTTCAACTTCCATTTCAGAGACTAAATCATAAGATTGAAAAATGTAACTGGGCTTTATCTGCTTGGTGTATCTGACCCTCATTCCATCATGGCTGTACGAAATTCACATCATGAAGCAGCATATTGTGCCAATACTTATCATTTGTACTTCAAGACATTACCAATATTTTTGTCATGCATTTTGACGTTCTTTCAAATGTGGTTTCACTAATTAGATTATGTTCATTACAATTCACCCAATGTGTCTAATTCTTTTAGGTAATTTTATTGTTTTCGTGTTTTGACTTTATTACTTTTTGGTATCGCACCATTTTTTTCAAATTTCCTGTAAGGTGAGTCTGTCTTCTCTGTATCATATTTATCAGGGGGTTAAGCTTAAAATTATTTAGCCACTTTAGCGTTCACCCTGACAAGTTGACGTTAATATTTCTTTCACAGGTTGACAGCCTTCCCAAAATAATAATTCACTTAAATGGGATCATCCAATTGTTTTGCTTCTAATATTTTGACAAAATTCTTTGTCTTTTCAGTTTCTGGTTGAAAGAATGAAACCCAATAATAATATTTTATGATAGTTCTCAAGAGATGATGAATACAACCCATCACAATCCAAAGACCATATCGAGGAAATCATGTCCCACAAAAATGCAAAAAATTACTCAATTAGGCAAAATGACTATTTTCTTAGACTAGGTACACAACATTTAGACTTATTTATGTTGCCTAGAGGAGCAATAAGAATGAGATGTAATATTTAGA
The DNA here is from genome assembly GCF_964204655.1 of Triturus cristatus. Lineage (NCBI taxonomy): Eukaryota > Metazoa > Chordata > Amphibia > Caudata > Salamandridae > Triturus > Triturus cristatus. Next base: position 1,122,392,616 of record NC_140590.1, read on the forward strand.
CATAGATTATCATCATGAAAATAAACAAATAAGTCAACCTTTAGAAAATGCAGAATGATTCATGTTATTTATATGTTAACAAAAAATATTGAGATACCACTCTCATTTAGAAATCTGTTAGGAGTCACTCAAAATGTCAATATGTACAATTCCAGACACTGAAATAAAAGGTAAACTTACTGTTGTTGTCTAAAAGAGAGATAAGAAAGTGATGTTAAATATTAGATATATCATTTACAATCATTAGAACTTTAAAAATTAAACTCAAAATGTGTTTAAACAACAGAAATGCTACATTACAAGTTAGCAAGATATATAAAAATTACAATTCTTATTTAGGAGCAACCAAACTATATTTTACAATTGAATTATTCAGACAAAATTGGGCTTAATAGGACAAAGTGCACATCTAACTCAATATGAGTGTAGCAAGTGCTATTTAAACTTTTCCAAATTCACTGTAGATAATCAAGTACATTTGTTTGGAGTCATGTATGCTTGTTCATCCCCTAATTTTCACAAATATATAGCAGATAGCCAATGTTTTCTATGAGGTGTGTTCATCTTCTTCCCTGTTACTTTGAAATATTAGTGTAATACTGATTTAAAAAAACAATGAAGTATGTGGTGAACAAAAGGAAATATGACATATTGTATTGTAATGCATCAGAGCTGTAGTTTTTTTAAAAAGCCTGGAATGTATGGGCTAAAAGACCCCAAGCATTATCTTTGGCTACAAGGACAAAACACATTGCAAGATCTGCCTAGGTGACTTGTCACAACTGGGCCTGAATTGAATCATGCTGTGAACCTCTCCTGGAGTGGGTGCTGCATTCTATGTGCTGTCCCTGTGTTCCTGTTAGCCTCAGAAGTGACCAAGAGGAGATGCTCCTGAAAGTATGCAAAGTTGTGACTGAGAATATTTTTGGACCTCCAAAATGTTTAGAGTTTCTGCATACTTCTTTGAAACATTGCCTGATATTAAGAAGGTCTTTCACAGATATAACTACAGGTTTTCCCCATAGAGGATATTTGAACTTGAAGAAAAAGACAAAATGCTTGTCTAACAGTGTGGCCGATAGGTTGCTCAATCAAAACATGAATTATGTACTGTCCATGTTATAAGAAGTGCATTAAATCCACATGCAATTGTAATAGGCCAAACAAGGCATCGATCATGTTTGTAGTGTCATACCTAGCTACCAAACCCTAAGTCAGGCACTACGCCCAGAGGCAGAAATCAGGACGGAACAAAGGTGCTATAATTATCCCCAAACATGCCATGACTCCGGTGGCCACTAATTTAAAATTTCTCCAAAAACAAAGCTTTTTCCAACATAACCAAATGCGTCAGCAGGAGTTATCCCAGCAGCTCCCAGCAATGAAGAGAACGTCTACGGATATGGATTGCAACAATCCCTAGCTGAAGGATTTCAACTTCCATTTCAGAGACTAAATGATAAGGTTGAAATATTTAACTGGGATTAATCTGCTTGGTGTATTTGACCCTCATTCCAAATTGGCTGGACGAAAATCACATCAAGAAGCAGCATATTGTGCCTATGCTTATCATTTGCACTTCAAGACTTTACTGATTTTTTTGACATGCATTTTTACGTATTTTCAAATCTGGTTTCGCTATTTAGATTAGGTTGATTACAATTTACCCAATGTGTCTGATTCTTTTAGGTAATTTTATTGTTTTCGTGTTTTGACTTTATTACTCTTTGCAATCGCACCATTTTTTGGACATTTCCTGTAAGTTGAGCCTGTCTTCTCTGTATCATATTTACCAGGTGGTCAAGCTTAAAATTATTTAGCAAATTTAGCGTTCACCCTGACAAGTTAAGCTTATTATTTCTTTCACAGGTTGACAGCCTACCCAAAATAATAATTCACTTAATTGGGATTAACCAATTGTTTTGCTTCTAATATTTTGACGAAATTCTTTGTCTTTTCAGTTTCTGGTTGAAAGAATGAAAGCCAATAATATGATTTTATGATAGTTCTCAAGAGATGATGAATACAACCCATCACAATTCAAAGACCACATCGAGGAAATCAGGTCCCACAAAAATACAAAAATGTACTCAATAAGGCAAAATGTCCTATTGCATAGACTAGGTAAAAAACATTTAGACTTACTTCTGGTGTCTAGAGGAGCAATAAGACAGAGATGTAAACATTTAGACATATATTATCATCAGAAAATAAACAAATAAGTCAACCTTTAGAAAATGCAGAATTATTCATGTCATTTATATGTTAACAAAAAATATTGAAATACCACTCTCATTTAGAAATCTCTTAGGAGTCACTCAAAATGTCAATATGTACAATTCCAGACACTGAAATAAAAGGTAAACTTACTGTTGTTGTCTGAAAGAGAGATAAGAAAGTGATGTTAAATATTAGATATAACATTTACAATCATTAGAACTTTAAAAATTAAACTCAAAATGTGTTTAAACAACAGAAATGCTACATTACAAGTTAGCAAGATATATAAAAATTACAATTCTTATTTAGGAGCAACCAAACTATATTTTACAATTGAATTATTCAGACACAATTGGGCTTAATAGGACCAAGTGCACATCTAACAGAATATGAGTGTAGCAAGTGCTATTTAAACTTCTCCAAATTCACTGTAGATAATCAAGTACATTTGTTTGGAGTCATGTATGCTTGTTCATCCCCTAATTTTCACAAATATATAGCAGATAGCCAATGTTTTCTATGAGGTGTGTTCATCTTCTTCCCTGTTACTTTGAAATATTAGTGTAAAACTGATTTAAAAAAACAATGAAGTATGTAGTGAACAAAAGGAAATATGACATATTGTATTGTAATGCATCAGAGCTGTAGTTTTTTAAAAAGCCTGGAATGTATGGGCTAAAAGAGCACAAGCATTATCTTTGGCTACAAGGACAAAACACATTGCAAGATCTGCCTAGGTGACTTGTCACAACTGGGCCTGAATTGAATCATGCTGTGAACCTCTCCTGGAGTGGGTGCTGCATTCTATGTGCTGTCCCTGTGTTCCTGTTAGCCTCAGAAGTGACCAAGAGGAGATGCTCCTGAAGGTATGCAAAGTTGTGACTGAGAATATTTTTGGACCTCCAAAATGTTTAGAGTTTCTGCATACTTCTTTGAAGCAGAGGCAGAAATCAGGACGGAACAAAGGTGCTATTTTAATCCCCAAACATGTCATGACTCCGGTTGCCACTAATTTAAAATTTCTCCCAAAACAAAGCTTTTTCCAACATAACCAAATGCGTCAGCAGGAGTTATTCCAGCTCCTCCCAGCAATGAAGAGAACAACTGCGGATATGAATTGCAACAATCCCTAGCTGAAGGATTTCAACTTCCATTTCAGAGACTAAATCATAAGATTGAAAAATGTAACTGGGCTTTATCTGCTTGGTGTATCTGACCCTCATTCCATCATGGCTGGACGAAAATCACATCATGAAGCAGCATATTGTGCCAATACTTATCATTTGCACTTCAAGACATTACCAATATTTTTGTCATGCATTTTGACGTTCTTTCAAATGTGGTTTCACTAATTAGATTATGTTCATTACAATTCACCCAATGTGTCTAATTCTTTTAGGTAATTTTATTGTTTTCGTGTTTTGACTTTATTACTGTTTGGTATCGCACCATTTTTTTCAAATTTCCTGTAAGGTGAGTCTGTCTTCTCTGTATCATATTTATCAGGGGGTTAAGCTTAAAATTATTTAGCCACTTTAGCGTTCACCCTGACAAGTTGACGTTAATATTTCTTTCACAGGTTGACAGCCTACCCAAAATAATAATTCACTTAAATGGGATCATCCAATTGTTTTGCTTCTAATATTTTGACAAAATTCTTTGTCTTTTCAGTTTCTGGTTGAAAGAATGAAAGCCAATAATGATATTTTATGATAGTTCTCAAGAGATGATGAATACAACCCATCACAATCCAAAGACCATATCGAGGAAATCAGGTCCCACAAAAATGCAAAAAATTACTCAATTAGGCAAAATGACTATTTTCTTAGACTAGGTACACAACATTTAGACTTATTTATGTTGCCTAGAGGAGCAATAAGAATGATATGTAATATTTAGACATAGATTATCATCATGAAAATAAACAAATAAGTCAACCTTTAGAAAATGCCGAATGATTCATGTTATTTATATGTTAACAAAAAATATTGAGATACCACTCTCATTTAGAAATCTCTTAGGAGTCACTCAAAATGTCAATATGTACAATTCCAGACACTGAAATAAAATGTAAACTTACTGTTGTTGTCTAAAAGAGAGATAAGAAAGTGATGTTAAATATTAGATATATCATTTACAATCATTAGAACTTTAAAAATTAAACTCAAAATGTGTTTAAACAACAGAAATGCTACATTACAAGTTAGCAAGATATATAAAAAATACAATTCCTATTTAGGAGCAACCAAACTATATTTTACAATTGAATTATTCAGACAAAATTGGGCTTAATAGGACGAAGTGCACATCTAACTCAATATGAGTGTAGCAAGTGCTATTTAAACTTCTCCAAATTCACTGTAGATAATCAAGTACATTTGTTTGGAGTCATGTATGCTTGTTCATCCCCTAATTTTCACAAATATATAGCAGATAGCCAATGTTTTCTATGAGGTGTGTTCATCTTCTTCCCTGTTACTTTGAAATATTAGTGTAATACTGATTTAAAAAAACAATGAAGTATGTGGTGAACAAAAGGAAATATGACATATTGTATTGTAATGCATCAGAGCTGTAGTTTTTTTAAAAAGCCTGGAATGTATGGGCTAAAAGACCCCAAGCATTATCTTTGGCTACAAGGACAAAACACATTGCAAGATCTGCCTAGGTGACTTGTCACAACTGGGCCTGAATTGAATCATGCTGTGAACCTCTCCTGGAGTGGGTGCTGCATTCTATGTGCTGTCCCTGTGTTCCTGTTAGCCTCAGAAGTGACCAAGAGGAGATGCTCCTGAAAGTATGCAAAGTTGTGACTGAGAATATTTTTGGACCTCCAAAATGTTTAGAGTTTCTGCATACTTCTTTGAAGCATTGCCCGATATTTAGAAGGTCTTTCACAGATATAACTTCAGGTTTTCCCCATAGAGGATATTTGAACTTGAAGAAAAAGACAAAATGCTTGTCTAACAGTGTGGCCGATAGGTTGCTCAATCAAAACATGAATTATGTACTGTCCATGTTATAAGAAGTGCATTAAATCCACATGCAATTGTAATAGGCCAAACAAGGCATCGATCATGTTTGTAGTGTCATACCTAGCTACCAAACCCTAAGTCAGGCACTACGCCCAGAGGCAGAAATCAGGACGGAACAAAGGTGCTATAATTATCCCCAAACATGTCATGACTCCGGAGGGCCACTAATTTAAAATTTCTCCAAAAACAAAGCTTTTTCCAACATAACCAAATGCGTCAGCAGGAGTTATCCCAGCAGCTCCCAGCAATGAAGAGAACGTCTGCGGATATGGATTGCAACAATCCCTAGCTGAAGGATTTCAACTTCCATTTCAGAGACTAAATGATAAGGTTGAAATATTTAACTGGGATTAATCTGCTTGGTGTATCTGACCCTCATTCCAAATTGGCTGGACGAAAATCACATCAAGAAGCAGCATATTGTGCCTATGCTTATCATTTGCACTTCAAGACTTTACTGATTTTTTTTACATGCATTTCTACGTATTTTCAAATCTGGTTTCGCTATTTAGATTATGTTGATTACAATTTACCCACTGTGTCTGATTCTTTTAGGTAATTGTATTGTTTTCGTGTTTTGACTTTATTACTCTTTGCAATCGCACCATTTTTTGGACATTTCCTCTAAGTTGAGCCTGTCTTCTCTGTATCATATTTATCAGGTGGTTAAGCTTAAAATTATTTAGCAACTTTAGCGTTCACCCTGACAAGTTAAGCCTAATATTTCTTTCACAGGTTGACAGCCTACCCAAAATAATAATTCACTTAATTGGGATTAACCAATTGTTTTGCTTCTAATATTTTGACAAAATTCTTCGTCTTTTCAGTTTCTGGTTGAAAGAAGGAAAACCAATAATATAATTTTATGATAGTTCTCAAGAGATGATGAATACAATCCATCACAATTCAAAGACCACATCGAGGAAATCAGGTCCCACAAAAATACAAAAATATACTCAATAAGGCAAAATGTCCAATTTCATAGACTTTGTAAAAAACATTTAGACTTACTTCTGGTGTCTAGAGGAGCAATAAGACAGAGATGTAAACATTTACACATATATTATCATCAGAAAATAAACAAATAAGTCAAACTTTAGAAAATGCAGAATAATTCATGTTATTTATAGGTTAACAAAAAATATTGAAATACCACTCTCATTTAGAAATCTCTTAGGAGTCACCCAAAATGTCAATATGTACAATTCCAGACACTGAAATAAAAGGTAAACTTACTGTCGTTGTCTGAAAGAGAGATAAGAAAGTGATGTTAAATATTAGATATATCATTTACAATCATTAGAAATTTAAAAATTAAACTCAAAATGTGTTTAAACAACAGAAATGCTACATTACAAGTTAGCAAGATATATAAAAATTACAATTCTTATTTAGGAGCAACCAAACTATATTTTACAATTGAATTATTCAGACACAATTGGGCTTAATAGGACGAAGTGCACATCTAACTGAATATGAGTGTAGCAAGTGCTATTTAAACTTCTCCACTTTCACGGTAGATAATCAAGTACATTTGTTTGGAGTCATGTATGCTTGTTCATCCCCTAATTTTCACAAATATATAGCAGATAGCCAATGTTTTCTATGAGGTGTGTTCATCTTCTTCCCTGTTACTTTGAAATATTAGTGTAATACTGATTTAAAAAAACAATGAAGTATGTGGTGAACAAAAGGAAATATGACATATTGTATTGTAATGCATCAGAGCTGTAGTTTTTTTAAAAAGCCTGGAATGTATGGGCTAAAAGACCCCAAGCATTATCTTTGGCTACAAGGACAAAACACATTGCAGGATCTGCCTAGGTGACTTGTCACAACTGGGCCTGAATTGAATCATGCTGTGAACCTCTCCTGGAGTGGGTGCTGCATTCTATGTGCTGTCCCTGTGTTCCTGTTAGCCTCAGAAGTGACCAAGAGGAGATGCTCCTGAAAGTATGCAAAGTTGTGACTGAGAATATTTTTGGACCTCCAGAATGTTTAGAGTTTCTGCATACTTCTTTGAAGCATTGCCCGATATTTAGAAGGTCTTTCACAGATATAACTACAGGTTTTCCCACTAGAGGATATTTGAACTTGAAGAAAAAGACAACATGCTTGTCTAACAGTGTGGCCGATAGGTTGCTCAATCAAAACATGAATTATGTACTGTCCATGTTATAAGAAGTGCATTAAATCCACATGCAATTGTAATAGGCCAAACAAGGCATCGATCATGTTTGTAGTGTCATACCTAGCTACCAAACCCTAAGTCAGGCACTACGCCCAGAGGCAGAAATCAGGACGGAACAAAGATGCTATAATTATCCCCAAACATGTCATGACTCCGGTGGCCACTAATTTAAAATTTCTCCAAAAACAAAGCTTTTTCCAACATAACCGAATGCGTCAGCAGGAGTTATCCCAGCAGCTCCCAGCACTGAAGAGAACGTCTGCGGATATGGATTGCAACAATCCCTAGCTGAAGGATTTCAACTTCCATTTCAGAGACTAAATGATGAGGTTGAAATATTTAACTGGGATTAATCTGCTTGGTGTATCTGACCCTCATTTCAGATTGGCTGGACGAAAATCACATCAAGAAGCATCATATTGTGCCTATACTTATCATTTGCACTTCAAGACTTTACTGATTTTTTTGACATGCATTTTTACGTATTTTCAACTCTGGTTTCGCTATTTAGATTATGTTGATTACAATTTACCCAATGTGTCTGATTCTTTTAGGTAATTTTATTGTTTTCGTGTTTTGACTTTATTACTCTTTGCAATCGCACCATTGTTTGGACATTTCCTCTAAGTTGAGCCTGTCTTCTCTGTATCATATTTATCAGGTGGTTAAGCTTAAAATTATTTAGCAACTTTAGCGTTCACCCTGACAAGTTAAGCCTATTATTTCTTTCACAGGTTGAAAGCCTACCCAAAATAATAATTCACTTAATTGGGATTAACCAATTGTTTTGCTTCAAATATTTTGACAAAATTCTTTGTCTTTTCAGTTTCTAGTTGAAAGAATGAAAGCCAATAATATGAGTTTATGATAGTTCTCAAGAGATGATGAATACAACCCATCACAATTCAAAGACCTCATCGAGGAAATCTGGTCCCACAAAAATACAAAAATGTACTCAATAAGGCAAAATGTCCAATTTCATAGACTAGGTAAAAAACATTTAGATTTACTTCTGGTGTCTAGAGGAGCAATAAGACAGAGATGTAAACATTTAGACATATATTATCATCAGAAAATAACCAAATAAGTCAACCTTTAGAAAATGCAGAATTATTCATGTCATTTATATGTTAACAAAAAATATTGAAATACCACTCTCATTTAGAAATCTCTTAGGAGTCACTCAAAATGTCAATATGTACAATTCCAGACACTGAAATAAAAGGTAAACTTACTGTTGTTGTCTGAAAGAGAGATAAGAAAGTGATGTTAAATATTAGATATATCATTTACAATCATTGGAACTTTAAAAATTAAACTTAAAATGTGTTTAAACAACAGAAATGCTACATTACAAGTTAGCAAGATATATAAAAATTACAATTCTTATTTAGGAACAACCAAACTATATTTTACAGTTGAATTATTCAGACACAATTGGGCTTAATAGGACGAAGTGCACATCTAACTGAATATGAGTGTAGCAAGTGCTATTTAAACTTCTCCAAATTCACTGTAGATAGTCAAGTACATTTGTTTGGAGTCATGTATGCTTGTTCATCCCCTAATTTTCACAAATATATAGCAGATAGCCAATGTTTTCTATGAGGTGTGTTCATCTTCTTCCCTGTTACTTTGAAATATTAGTGTAATACTGATTTAAAAAAACAATGAAGTATATGGTGAACAAAAGGAAATATGACATATTGTATTGTAATGCATCAGAGCTGTAGTTTTTTAAAAAGCCTGGAATGTATGGGCTAAAAGACCCCAAGCATTATATTTGGCTACAAGGACAAAACACATTGCAAGATCTGCCTAGGTGACTTGTCACAACTGGGCCTGAATTGAATCATACTGTGAACCTCTCCTGGAGTGGGTGCTGCATTCTATGTGCAGTCCCTCTGTTCCTGTTAGCCTCAGAACTGACCAAGAGGAGATGCTCCTGAAAGTATGCAAAGTTGTGACTGAGAATATTTTTGGACCTCCAAAATGTTTAGAGTTTCTGCATACTTCTTTGAAGCATTGCCCGATATTTAGAAGGTCTTTCACAGATATAACTACAGGTTTTCCCACTAGAGGATATTTGAACTTGAAGAAAAAGACAAAATGCTTGTCTAACAGTGTGGCCAATAGGTTGCTCAATCAAAACATGCATTATGTACTGTCCATGTTATAAGAAGTGCATTAAATCCAAATGCAATTGTAATAGGCCAAACAAGGCATCGATCATGTTTGTAGTGTCATACCTAGCTACCAAACCCTAAGTCAGGCACTACGCCCAGAGGCAGAAATCAGGACGGAACAAAGGTGCTATAATTATCCCCAAACATGTCATGACTCCGGTGGCCACTAATTTAAAATTTCTCCAAAAACAAAGCTTTTTCCAACATAACCGAATGCGTCAGCCGGAGTTATCCCAGCAGCTCCCAGCAATGAAGAGAACGTCTGCGGATATGGATTGCAACAATCCCTAGCTGAAGGATTTCAACTTCCATTTCAGAGACTAAATGATAAGGTTGAAATATTTAACTGGGACTAATCTGCTTGGTGTTTCTGACCCTTATTTCGGATTGGCTGGACGAAAATCACATCAAGAAGCATCATATTGTGCCTATACTTATCATTTGCACTTCAAGACTTTACTGATTTTTTTGACATGCATTTTTACGTATTTTCAAATCTGGTTTCGCTATTTAGATTATGTTGATTACAATTTACCCAATGTGTCTGATTCTTTTAGGTAATTTTATTGTTTTCGTGTTTTGACTTTATTACTCTTTGCAATCGCACCATTTTTTGGACATTTCCTCTAAGTTGAGCCTGTCTTCTCTGTATCATATTTATCAGGTGGTCAAGCTTAAAATTATTTAGCAAATTTAGCGTTCACCCTGACAAGTTAAACTTATTATTTCTTTCACAGGTTGACAGCCTACCCAAAATAATAATTCACTTAATTGGGATTAACCAATTTTTTTGCTTCTAATATTTTGACGAAATTCTTTGTCTTTTCAGTTTCTGGTTGAAAGAATGAAAGCCAATAATATGATTTTATGATAGTTCTCAAGAGATGATGAATACAACCCATCACAATTAAAAGACCACATCGAGGAAATCTGGTCCCACAAAAATACAAAAATGTACTCAATAAGGCAAAATGTCCAATTTCATAGACTAGGTAAAAAACATTTAGACTTACTTCTGGTGTCTAGAGGAGCAATAAGACAGAGATGTAAACATTTAGACATATATTATCATCAGAAAATAACCAAATAAGTCAACCTTTAGAAAATGCAGAATTATTCATGTCATTTATATGTTAACAAAAAATATTGAAATACCACTCTCATTTAGAAATCTCTTAGGAGTCACTCAAAATGTCAATATGTACAATTCCAGACACTGAAATAAAAGGTAAACTTACTGTTGTTGTCTGAAAGAGAGATAAGAAAGTGATGTTAAATATTAGATATATCATTTACAATCATTGGAACTTTAAAAATTAAACTCAAAATGTGTTTAAACAACAGAAATGCTACATTACAAGTTAGCAAGATATATAAAAATTACAATTCTTATTTAGGAGCAACCAAACTATATTTTACAGTTGAATTATTCAGACACAATTGGGCTTAATAGGACGAAGGGCACATCTAACTGAATATGAGTGTAGCAAGTGCTATTTAAACTTCTCCAAATTCACTGTAGATAATCAAGTACATTTGTTTGGAGTCATGTATGCTTGTTCATCCCCTAATTTTCACAAATATATAGCAGATAGCCAATGTTTTCTATGAGGTGTGTTCATCTTCTTCCCTGTTACGTTGAAATATTAGTGTAATACTGATTTAAAAAAACAATGAAGTATGTGGTGAACAAAAGGAAATATGACACATTGTATTGTAATGCATCAGAGCTGTAGTTTTTTAAAAAGCCTGGAATGTATGGGCTAAAAGACCCCAAGCATTATCTTTGGCTACAAGGACAAAACACATTGCAAGATCTGCCTAGGTGACTTGTCACAACTGGGCCTGAATTGAATCATGCTGTGAACCTCTCCTGGAGTGGGTGCTGCATTCTATGTGCTGTCCCTGTGTTCCTGTTAGCCTCAGAAGTGACCAAGAGGAGATGCTCCTGAAAGTATGCAAAGTTGTGACTGAGAATATTTTTGGACCTCCAAAATGTTTAGAGTTTCTGCATACTTCTTTGAAGCATTGCCCGATATTTAGAAGGTCTTTCACAGATATAACTACAGGTTTTCCCAATAGAGGATATTTGAACTTGAAGAAAAAGACAAAATGCTTGTCTAACAGTGTGGCCGATAGGTTGCTCAATCAAAACATGCATTATGTACTGTCCATGTTATAAGAAGTGCATTAAATCCGAATGCAATTGTAATAGGCCAAACAAGGCATCGATCATGTTTGTAGTGTCATACCTAGCTACCAAACCCTAAGTCAGGCACTACGCTCAGAGGCAGAAATCAGGACGGAACAAAGGTGCTATAATTATCCTCAAACATGTCATGACTCCGGTGGCCACTAATTTAAAATTTCTCCAAAAACAAAGCTTTTTCCAACATAACCGAATGCGTCAGCAGGAGTTATCCCAGCAGCTCCCAGCAATGAAGAGAACGTCTGCGGATATGGATTGCAACAATCCCTAGCTGAAGGATTTCAACTTCCATTTCAGAGACTAAATGATAAGGTTGAAATATTTAACTGGGATTAATCTGCTTGGTGTATCTGACCCTCATTCCAGATTGGCTGGACGCAAATCACATCAAGAAGCATCATATTGTGCCTATACTTATCATTTGCACTTCAAGACTTTACTGATTTTTTTGACATTCATTTTTACGTATTTTCAAATCTGGTTTCGCTATTTAGATTATGTTGATTACAATTTACCCAATGTGTCTGATTCTTTTAGGTAATTTTATTGTTTTCGTGTTTTGACTTTATTACTCTTTGCAATCGCACCATTTTTTGGACATTTCCTCTAAGTTGAGCCTGTCTTCTCTGTATCATATTTATCAGGTGGTCAAGCTTAAAATTATTTAGCAAATTTAGCGTTCACCCTGACAAGTTAAGCTCATTATTTCTTTCACAGGTTGACAGCCTACCCAAAATAATAATTCACTTAATTGGGATTAACCAATTGTTTTGCTTCTAATATTTTGACGAAATTCTTTGTCTTTTCAGTTTCTGGCTGAAAGAATGAAAGCCAATAATATGATTTTATGATAGTTCTCAAGAGATGATGAATACAACCCATCACAATTCAAAGACCACATCGAGGAAATCAGGTCCCACAAAAATACAAAAATGTACTCAATAAGGCAAAATGTCCAATTTCATAGACTAGGTAAAAAACATTTAGACTTACTTCTGGTGTCTAGAGGAGCAATAAGACAGAGATGTAAACATTTAGACATATATTATCATCAGAAAATAACCAAATAAGTCAACCTTTAGAAAATGCAGAATTATTCATGTCATTTATATGTTAACAAAAAATATTGAAATACCACTCTCATTTAGAAATCTCTTAGGAGTCACTCAAAATGTCAATATGTACAATTCCAGACACTGAAATAAAAGGTAAACTTACTGTTGTTGTCTGAAAGAGAGATAAGAAAGTGATGTTAAATATTAGATATATCATTTACAATCATTGGAACTTTAAAAATTAAACTAAACATGTGTTTAAACATCAGAAATGCTACATTACAAGTTAGCAAGATATATAAAAATTACAATTCTTATTTAGGAGCAACCAAACTATATTTTACAGTTGAATTATTCAGACACAATTGGGCTTAATAGGACAAAGTGCACATCTAACTGAATATGAGTGTAGCAAGTGCTATTTAAACTTCTCCATATTCACTGTAGATAATCAAGTACATTTGTTTGGAGTCATGTATGCTTGTTCATCCCCTAATTTTCACAAATATATAGCAGATAGCCAATGTTTTCTATGAGGTGTGTTCATCTTCTTCCCTGTTACTTTGAAATATTAGTGTAATACTGATTTTAAAAAAACAATGAAGTATGTGGTGAACAAAAGGAAATATGATATATTGTATTGTAATGCATCAGAGCTGTAGTTTTTTAAAAAGCCTGGAATGTATGGGCTAAAAGACCCCAAGCATTATCTTTGGCTACAAGGACAAAACACATTGCAAGATCTGCCTAGGTGACTTGTCACAACTGGGCCTGAATTGAATCATGCTGTGAACCTCTCCTGGAGTGGGTGCTGCATTCTATGTGCTGTCCCTGTGTTCCTGTTAGCCTCAGAAGTGACCAAGAGGAGATGCTCCTGAAAGTATGCAAAGTTGTGACTGAGAATATTTTTGGACCTCCAAAATGTTTAGAGTTTCTGCATACTTCTTTGAAGCATTGCCCGATATTTAGAAGGTCTTTCACAGATATAACTACAGGTTTTCCCACTAGAGGATATTTGAACTTGAAGAAAAAGACAAAATGCTTGTCTAACAGTGTGGCCGATAGGTTGCTCAATCAAAACATGCATTATGTACTGTCCATGTTATAAGAAGTGCATTAAATCCAAATGCAATTGTAATAGGCCAAACAAGGCATCGATCATGTTTGTAGTGTCATACCTAGCTACCAAACCCTAAGTCAGGCACTACGCCCAGAGGCAGAAATCAGGACGGAACAAAGGTGCTATAATTATCCCCAAACATGTCATGACTCCGGTGGCCACTAATTTAAAATTTCTCCAAAAACAAAGCTTTTTCCAACATAACCGAATGCGTCAGCCGGAGTTATCCCAGCAGCTCCCAGCAATGAAGAGAACGTCTGCGGATATGGATTGCAACAATCCCTAGCTGAAGGATTTCAACTTCCATTTCAGAGACTAAATGATAAGGTTGAAATATTTAACTGGGATTAATCTGCTTGGTGTATCTGACACTCATTTCGGATTGGCTGGACGAAAATCACATCAAGAAGCATCATATTGTGCCTATACTTATCATTTGCACTTCAAGACTTTACTGATTTTTTTGACATGCATTTTTACGTATTTTCAAATCTGGTTTCGCTATTTAGATTATGTTGATTACAATTTACCCAATGTGTCTGATTCTTTTAGGTAATTTTATTGTTTTCGTGTTTTGACTTTATTACTCTTTGCAATCGCACCATTTTTTGGACATTTCCTCTAAGTTGAGCCTGTCTTCTCTGTATCATATTTATCAGGTGGTCAAGCTTAAAATTATTTAGCAAATTTAGCGTTCACCCTGACAAGTTAAACTTATTATTTCTTTCACAGGTTGACAGCCTACCCAAAATAATAATTCACTTAATTGGGATTAACCAATTGTTTTGCTTCTAATATTTTGACGAAATTCTTTGTCTTTTCAGTTTCTGGTTGAAAGAATGAAAGCCAATAATATGATTTTATGATAGTTCTCAAGAGATGATGAATACAACCCATCACAATTCAAAGACCACATCGAGGAAATCTGGTCCCACAAAAATACAAAAATGTACTCAATAAGGCAAAATGTCCAATTTCATAGACTAGGTAAAAAACATTTAGACTTACTTCTGGTGTCTAGAGGAGCAATAAGACAGAGATGTAAACATTTAGACATATATTATCATCAGAAAATAACCAAATAAGTCAACCTTTAGAAAATGCAGAATTATTCATGTCATTTATATGTTAACAAAAAATATTGAAATACCACTCTCATTTAGAAATCTCTTAGGAGTCACTCAAAATGTCAATATGTACAATTCCAGACACTGAAATAAAAGGTAAACTTACTGTTGTTGTCTGAAAGAGAGATAAGAAAGTGATGTTAAATATTAGATATATCATTTACAATCATTGGAACTTTAAAAATTAAACTCAAAATGTGTTTAAACAACAGAAATGCTACATTACAAGTTAGCAAGATATATAAAAATTACAATTCTTATTTAGGAGCAACCAAACTATATTTTACAGTTGAATTATTCAGACACAATTGGGCTTAATAGGACGAAGTGCACATCTAACTGAATATGAGTGTAGCAAGTGCTATTTAAACTTCTCCATATTCACTGTAGATAATCAAGTACATTTGTTTGGAGTCATGTATGCTTGTTCATCCCCTAATTTTCACAAATATATAGCAGATAGCCAATGTTTTCTATGAGGTGTGTTCATCTTCTTCCCTGTTACTTTGAAATATTAGTGTAATACTGATTTTAAAAAAACAATGAAGTATGTGGTGAACAAAAGGAAATATGATATATTGTATTGTAATGCATCAGAGCTGTAGTTTTTTAAAAAGCCTGGAATGTATGGGCTAAAAGACCCCAAGCATTATCTTTGGCTACAAGGACAAAACACATTGCAAGATCTGCCTAGGTGACTTGTCACAACTGGGCCTGAATTGAATCATGCTGTGAACCTCTCCTGGAGTGGGTGCTGCATTCTATGTGCTGTCCCTGTGTTCCTGTTAGCCTCAGAAGTGACCAAGAGGAGATGCTCCTGAAAGTATGCAAAGTTGCGACTGAGAATATTTTCAGACCTCCAAAATATTTAGAGTTTCTGCATACTTCTTTGAAGCATTGCCCGATATTTAGAAGGTCTTTCACAGATATACCTACAGGTTTTCCCACTAGAGGATATTTGAACTTGAAGAAAAAGACAAAATGCTTGTCTAACAGTGTGGCCGATAGGTTGCTCAATCAAAACATAAATTATGTATTGTCCATTTTATAAGAAGTGCATTAAATCAACATGCAATTGTAATAGGCCAAACAAGGCATCAATCATGTTTGTAGTGTCATACCTAGCTACCAAACCTTAAATCAGGCACTACGCCCAGAGGCAGAAATCAGGACGGAACAAAGGTGCTATAATTATCCCCAAACATGTCATGACTCCGGTGGCCACTAATTTAAAATTTCTCAAAAAACAAAGCTTTTTCCAACATAACCAAATGCGTCAGCAGGAGTTATCCCAGCAGCTCCCAGCAATAAAGAGAATGTCTGCGGATATGGATTGCAACAATCCCTAGCTGAAGGATTTCAACTTCCATTTCAGAGACTAAATGATAAGGTTGAAATATTTAACTGGGATTAATCTGCTTGGTGTATCTGACCCTCATTCCAGATTGGCTGGACGAAAATCACATCAAGAAGCAGCATATTGTGCCTATACTTATCATTTGCACTTCAAGACTTTACTGATTTTTTTGACATGCATTTTTACGTATTTTCAAATCTGGTTTCGGCAAGGTAGATGCTATAATGGCTTTGTCCACTCTCCCACTTTATTTAGTATGTTGTACTTTCTCCTCTTGTCTACGAGCAACTGAAGAGCAAGCACTTGGAATCTAAAATGTGCTTTTAAATCTTCACGTATGGCAAAATCTGCTGCACTGTCTATATTGTGATCTTAGAATCCTTCAATTTGTTCTTCTTCTGTTCCTCCCAACCATTCTCTGCTAATGGTGCTTTATTGAAAATTCATCTTGTTCCCTGTAGGGAGGATGGTACAGAAGCTATTGTGAAGCTGATCAGTGAATGATACGAGAAAGCATTGTTCCATATGTCTGCGTCTTCTCATGCTAGTGCATTTGATGTTTAAAAAACAATGTATGTGATTCCCTGCCATGAGGCTTATAGTGAAATGTCTATTGTTGCAGTACACTGTTCTGCACATGCCAAGGCTCTAAAAGAGCAAAATTGTGGATGAAAACTTGTAGGGCACATATGAATTTAGGTTTGTTTGGATGCTTATTTAAACATGATTTATCAAATGATAAATCCTGAATCAGATTAAAATCCCCACCTATTATAATGTGACACACCTCATGTTGCAAAGGAGAGTGAAGCTCTAGTAGAGCAGAAGGCAAGGTCTCAATTTAGCCATAGTAGCACATTAAATGATATATTTCGTTATTGACTTGTATTTTAACTAAAATCCATCTAGCTGCTGAATCTCATACTAGTTTAAGAATTTCAGAGTGGAGTGAACATGACATAAGCAAAAAGCATGGGTGACTGCAGGGTAATGCCCATGTACTACCCTTGAACATCCCCCAATACAAAGTATTGCACAACTGTGGAAAAATCCTGAAAGTGGAGAGGTTAGCAATCACCTGTAGTTTGACTGTGTTTTGGGGATTTTAGTTACAAAGAAAGATCTTAGTGCCTCAAAATACTGCTTTGTAGAAGTGCCAAAAAATTGAGATAATCCAGATTTTATATCTTTTAATAACGGATTGGATTGTTGAGTGATATATTCCTCACATAAGGCCCATCATATGGTTGTTCGGTGATGCACCTGTTACATAATTAAAATCCTTTCGTAGGTTGCTGTGCCACAAGACATACAATATAATTTGGATGATGTGCATAGAGCACAGACATAAGCAGAGAAGATGGACATTCCTAATGGTGCCAAATGGGCCCTGCTAAACACATACAAATATTAACCTTTGTGATCATCACCGACAATATAAATTTTACTCAGAGTATTTCCATTGTCGTAGCCCGTTATGACCTGTAAAGAATTACATTTGTAAAAGCACAAAAATACAATGCAAGTCAGCAAGCAATAGGAAACTGATCTTACCCCATCATTCTTCTAAAAGATGGATAAGAAAATGGTAAAATGTAAGACATGGCACTTAAATAGAAGTGAATAGTAACAATGTACCATGTAAATTCAACACAGTTGAGCAATTGCCATGTGATAAAATGATTATTCTGAAATAAATCACCCAATGTGCAAAAGCCTAAACTTCCCCAATGACTAAGTGCGGGGCGTTCAAGTCTCAGACCCATGCCAGCAAAGCAATCTAGTTTCCTTTATGAGTAGAAAAATGAGTTCTTATATTTTCTCACCAAATAAAATATTGGAGGCATCTTATAACGTGTGCGCTTAGGTAGCCTGGGAATCATTAATTTAAAGACCGGCTCGATATTAGCTACTTTTAACATATTGTGCAATTAATATATCCCCTACTGATGTTTTTTTTTTCAAGCAAAGCTCAACCAATGTAAATGCGCTGCATGATAGAAAGTTCTAAAGAAGTGAAGAGCTGAGCCTTTGTCCTCTTGAGTCAAATAAAGTACTGACAGCTTGACGCTGGGCCGTTTATTCTTCCAAATAAAGGAGCAGATATCCCCCTCTATGGTCTCAAAAATGCATTGGTAATTTTTAAAGGCACATTTGAAAAGGTAAATAAAAACAGAAGCAATACATTTATTTTTATTAGATATATACGCCCAATGTTTGGAAAGGGTAATTTATCCCACTGTTTCATTAATGCTTGAGCGTTGGCTAAGAGAGATGCATAGTTTAAAACAAATAATACATTAAATTTTGTAGTCAACTTATTCCCAAGAAATCTAATAGAACGTGGAGCCAGAAAGATCGCCTGCATAGTTAATAGAAGTATCTCAGGGGTGCTTTTGATTGAATAATTTTGTAGCCGCCTGTTGCAGGTAATTCTGAGATCTTATTGAAAGCTCTTTGAACATTGCCATAAACTTTAACTTTTGGGGTACCACTAAGAGGCGGCCTAATGGTTTGATCTTGATGAACAGCGCAGGCCAATGGCTCTATAAATGGTACAAACAAGATTAGGGACATAGGAGCATGCTTCTTCTAATGCTTATGTAACCAGACAGCAAATTCTTAATAGTATAGTTGCATTAGCCCCCGAGTACAGCATCTCAGCAGACAGTGGTGGCTCGCAGAGATAACGCTGTGGGGTGGTGGGCTGGGTGGAAGATAGTGGATTCCAACATAAGAAGGCAATGGTGAACATAAATAAATAAATATCTGCCGTCGTATGTTGGACTCCACTACACCCCGACCCAGCCCACGCCATCGCCCAACAGCGTTACCTCTGCGAGAGGCCACTGTCAGCAGGTGCATAAAAATCACTGGAAATGCAAATGGATTTCAAAGAGCACTTCCCATTAGACTAAATCAAATGCTTTTTCTGTGTCATGCATTCTAGCAGTAGTCTTAATATTCTGGTTGAAAAAAAATTCTATAGCTTGTACCAAAAGATTTGTGTTGGAGATTACACATCTACCATGGAGAAAGCCATTTCGATCCCTGTGAATGATATAGGATGTAACTGCTGTGACACTATTAACCATGCTTGTAGTAAACAACTTGTAATTGCAATTGAGGAGACTAATAGGGCGTGTATGACTTTGTGTCAAGCTCTGATTTATCTTTTGAACCGGTAAAGGAGCTTGGTATCTCTGAAGAATATGATTAAAAAAACGAACCAAACTAAGGTGCCAATTTCTGAGAAAAAACGTTGTATATTTTGAGAGGCAGTCTGTCCTTGCCACATGCTTTAGCAATGGGAAGTGACTTGATCGTTATTTGAACCTCCGCCAATTCTCACTTGTGGTATAATTGAATAAGAAAGGGCAGAAGTCAAGGTAGTAATTTGAATACCCTGTAGCCATTTCTCAATTGCCTCATGGGAACTACATTGAGATCCATTGTAAGATGTGGCATAATGTTGGTAAAATATCTGAGCCACTTCAAACTGGTGTATTCTAGTAGTTTTACTCAGAGGATCATATATTACTTTAATACTGCTGATATTTTCTGTACGCATTGCAGATCAAGCAAGATTCTTCCCTTTACATTCACTTTACTCATAACTTTGCTGCAGGTATAATGAGTGGTTCCCAATTTCTTTTGTGATAAAAAGATTAGCAGGATTTCTCTTTAGCTTCTGGCTTTGCTGTGTGCGTATTGCTACTGGGAGAAAAGATAGATGCTATTGTGGCTTTGTTCACTCTCCTGCTTTAATTAGTATGTTGTACTTTCTCCTCCTGTCTATGAGCAACCAAACAGCAATTACTTGGCCTCTAAAATGTGCATTTAATGCTTCCCATAGGGCAACATCTGCAGCAGGGTGAATAGACCATGTTACAATGCATGCGTGTATAATGCATGCCATTACAACAAGGTCAATTCATTGACTGCGCTGTTATATCACAAATCATTACATCACAAGTCGTTACAATGACTTGCTGTAGGGAGAGTGCTGGATTTTGGAATAGTATAATTTACTATTCCAACTCCAGTCGGTGACAGTAGGGAAGGTGTCGGATTTTAAATCCAACACCTTCTGTGCCCCTACAGCAAGTAATTGTAACAACTTGCGTTGTAATGCGTGCGATGTAACAATGGGGTCGTGTGATGTATTGCATGCGTTGTAAAGAATGTTTCCCCAGCTGAGTCTATATTGAGTTTTAGGAATCCTCCAAATTGCTCTTCATCTGTTCCACCCAACCATCCTCTGCTATATTTAAACTCCATCTTGTTCCTTGTAGAGAGGATGTTACACATGCAAATGTTAAGGTGATCAGTGAATGAACCTAGAAAGCATTGTTCATTATGTGTGCATCAACAAATGCTAGTGCAGATGTAGTTAAAAGAAATCTACACACAACGCAGGGCCATAATGCTTACAGTGACATGTGTATTGTGGCAGGACCTTGTTCTGTTCGTGCCAAGGGTCAATAAGAGCAAAATTGTGGATTAAAGCTTGTAAGGCACATATGGATTTAGGTTTGTTTTGATGTTTATTTAAGAGTGTATCCAATGATAAATCCTTCTTCAGATTAAAATCATATCCCATTATAATGTGACCTGCCTCATGTTGCAAAAGAGAGTGACACTCTTGTAGAGCAGAAGGTGAGTCCTCAATTTTGCCATAGAAGCCTAATAAATTATGTACTTCCTTATCGACTTATATTTTAAATAATATCCATATAGCTGATGAATCTCATACTATTTTAAGAATATCAGACTGGACTGAACGTGACCTCAGCACAAATCATGGGCCACTGCAGGGTAATGCCCATGAATATACCACTACTACAAATTATTGCAAAACAGTGGAAAACACTGCTTTGTGTTCTCTTCAAACAACATTCAAGTGCAAAACAAAGGAAAAAAAGAACACAAGGAAAAAATCAAAAATCCTGAAAGCAGATAGTAAAGCAATCATCTGTAGTTTCACTGTATTTATGTGGATTTTAGTAACAAAGACAGATCTTAGGGCATCACAATGCGGCTTTGTAGGGGTAACAGATAAATGGAGATAGTCCTGATTTTTTGTGATTCAAAAAGGCATTGGATTGATAAGTAATGTATTCCTCACAGAGGGCCCATCATATGGTTGAACTGTGATGCATCCGTTACAGAATTGGAATCCTTTCCTAGTTTGCTCTTTAATAAGACATAGATTAGAATTTGGATGATGTGCCTATAGCAGAATAAAGGGCCAATATTCCTAATGGTACTTAATGGGACCTGATAAACACATGCAAACATTAAATTATGAAATCACCAGTGACAATATACATATTACTATATGCATTGACATTGTCCTAGCCTGTTATGACCTGGCAAACATTCCATTTGCGTCAGCACAATAATGCAATGCAAGAGAGCAAGTAATAAGTAGATGGTCTTACCCCATAAGATTTCTAAAAGATGGATAAGAAAATGGTAAAAGGTAAGAAATGGCATTTAATAGAACTGAATAGTAATAAATTATATATAATTATATATCTATTATAAATATATAATCTGACACAGTAGAAATAGCAGAGCCCATTGACCTTTGAAAGCACAACATGAATAATTGAAATATATGCATGTCAAATCTCTGACATTATTTAACAGAACCATACTGAAATTAAATTGCAGACAATATTTTGAATTAAAGAGGATGTAATTTTGACCAATAGTGTTCGCCCAATATCTACAAAATGTCATCAATATCTCATACAAAAATGCCTCAATAGCATATGTTACAGTTTCAATTTCAGAATCAAATTAACTATACATCACTGCGAGTTAGTTTTAATTATTCACTGAATACAAGACCTATAATTATTCTAAGAAAGTCTCAGCCCTGCGTAGATTTATACAAGTATTAATATTCAAAAGCAAATCTCTAGTCCTAAGCATTTCATGTGCAAATGAATGATTTCAGGTGTTTTAGTCTAATTCACAAACTTAAAGTACAAAAAGAGTGAAACAGAAGGAATGGATTTGACTAACACACTCAGTCCCCTGCTGGAAAGTGTCTATAATGACCAGGAAATAAGTCACTATATTTTTTGTTTCTCATTACTACATAGTGCTAACTTGAACTTACCAGTCAGAATGCTCAGCTATTCTCATACAAACACTCAATTATATGTTCCTTGAAATTAAGCATCAATTTCTTTCCCTCAGTCAAGTCACCACCATCAGTAATATCAAACTTGAGTTTTACCACTTGATCCATTTACAATTTTCCTAATTATATTGGTCATTAGAAGTTGATTGTTCATTGACCTGACATTTTAAGTGGCAAAGGCTAAGGGATATATTTTTTCACCAAAGTCATAATCAGAGGCAAACCTCAAAGTTGCTGCACTGCGTGAGAAGGAAGGAGCATGAAAGCATCACATAAACTAGGGTATGGTACTGCCCTGCTCTCGATCTAGCACTGGGGCACAATTATGCTGCCTAGTGCCATGCATAGATCTTTTTACCATAGTGCATAGGTGTGTGTAGGAAAGTAGGATCTGCTTTTATGGTTATCCCCACTTTTTACCTGGTGCTATGCTGTTTCTGACTAGTCTGACTGGGATTCTGCGAACAAGGCCCCAAGTCTCTCTGCTTTCTCCCCTAAATTGTTATGGTAAGTACTTAGGTATATCTCAGATTGGATACTGGGGTATGCTTATAAGTCCCTAGTGAATTGTACTAAGGTACCCAGGGCATAGGTACCCCAGGGGTTCCCCATGGGCAGAAGCATGCATTATTCCACCCATTAGGGACCTTTCAAACTGCAAATACTGGCCTGCCATTGCAGCCTGTGTAAGCTGGTGCTAGCATCATTTATGAAAGATATAGGTTTCCCTATATCTAAGGTCACTGGACTTAAAACCTATAAGTCACCCTTAAAGCAGGCCTTTGCAATTCTGAGGGAAGGGTGCTTGGTTCTAAGTGTGAGGGTGCCACTGCATGAGCAAGACACCCATACAGCCTTCGGAGTCCATTCTCCTAGGTTGTAAGTGAGACAGCAATATAACATATAGAGGGGCACCACATCATTATGTAATGACCATCTTGAAACTGACTGCAATGCACCCTGTCATGTTTGGTATCTAACATGTTGAAATCATAAGTATGGAATGTATGATTACAATCATTGTAAATGCCCTCCGTTAGGTCCTCAGTGCTCTTGGTACAAGTCTTCTAGATCCAGACAGCACAACATGCCTGCTGCCGACCAGAGACACGATTCCACCCTCCTGCTGCTGAGCCAAGCTTGAGCCGTGGAAGGCAACACAATAGGATTCCTGTCCCATGGAGGTGTGACCCCCTCCCAGACAGGGTTTAGTGTATTGGGGCTGAGTGGGAGCGCTTATCAGTGCCACTCAGTCTGCTTGAGGGTCAAATTTGGTACCCTCCTTGCATAGTCCAGTTCAAACCAGCTCAGGGAGACATTGACTCTGGCTCGAAACTGAACACATGAAATGGGACTATCCTCCCCACTGTCCAAACTCTCCTGTTGGAGGGAACCATGAATCACCCAACCCTTTCTTTAGGCTACTTAATGGATTACCTGAGGATGGGTCCCTAAATTTGTCATGGGACACAATTCAATTAAGACACTACTTCAATTTCAACCGTCTGGGCACTCTAGACTTCACTGGACTTCGCTCTGGGTATCAATGCTGCAACTGGGAAGATTCCTACTGCTCCTGATCTATTTGCCCTGCTTGTTTGCTGCAACTTCCGGGCCTGTGCACCATACAAGAAACCTTCCAAGGCCTGAGGGCATTCAAGACACCTGGACAAATCTCCTTGAAGTGAAGGAGTCACTTCTCTGTATCTGCATGCTCCACAACTAAGCTGACCTGTCTGCCGATCCTAGGCTCCAATTGAGTCCCAAAGGCTCAGCAACACAGGTGGAGGTTTTCCTCATCTCTCGAGATCTGCCCTGTCCTCTCGCCAAGTTTGAGGCCAGTATCTCTCGTCAGAGCCGCAGGAACCAAATCCATGTGCACCTCGTCGACTTGCCATTGCAAAGGCTTGTTTGCTTCCTTCCATCAAGATCTTCGGAATCCAGGAAACACCAACCTCAAGCATTTCCATGACCAGATTCTTTGAACATTCCACATTGCTTGCACCGTGGGACTATTTCTTTGTTGAGCTGCTCGAGATCCTCTTACGACTCCAGGGCCTCTGGCCTGTGAGTTCTGCTGAGGGTCACATTTGAATTCTTTGAGTTCCTGTGATTGATTTGGGATTACCCTGACTTCTGCCCCATTGGTGAGTGTTCTGGACCCTGCTGATCCCATCATTGGACCTTCTTCACCTTCCAAGTTGGTTGCAATTGCCAAGGCTTGTTGTTACTCCCGCCGGACATTGTCCCCTCAACTCTTGACATGCAACATAGGACAGCTCGTGTATGGCCCCGTGTCTTCCACAGCATCACCCGGTCCACACAGCTGCAGTTTCAAGGTCACCGTCAGCTCTCCTGCAAAAGCTGACATTGGTGGGCATTTGTCTTCCGTGCCTTCTGGCCACTCTTGAGTGGCAACACTCTGTATTCTCTGCTTGCAGCTTCTTCATGTCTTGAATCCACCTTTGGGTTCGACCGGACACTTCCCCCTTCTCCAGCAGCAAACGTTTTTTGAAGTCCTCCATTGTATTCAACAGAGGTTTCCGACACCTCTTCACAACTATGCACCCGGCTTCCCTGGTGCAGGTTTCCTGGTTCCTAAGGTATCCATGGGTGGGTGGCTCTCCAACATCTTGTCTTCCATGGGGTTTTTATAATAAAGACCTGCTCGATTTTAGCTACTTTTAAAATATTGTCCAAATAATATTTACCCTATTGAAGTTTTCTTTATAAGCAAAGCACAACCAGTGTAAATGCACTGCATGATAGAAAGCTCTAAAGAAGGAAAGAGACAAGAATTCCCACTCTTGAATCAAATATAGTACGGACAGCTTGACTCTAGGGAATTTAGGCTTCCAAATAAAGGAGCGGATATCCCCCTCTATGGTCTCAAAAATGCCTTGGTAACAAAAACAGAGGCAAAAAATTAATTTTTATTAGAGATATACGCCCATGGATGCAAAAGGGCGGCTGGTCACTCAGCCGAGCGAGCGCTCGTAGCCTGACCTCCCTGAGCCCCCCGGTGTGAAACGCTGGATCGGCAGGCACACCTGAAAGAAGTACTAACGAGCTACTAACTACCCGCGGGAATGCTGTGGGACTTACTTCTGTCAAAATACTTCGTAGAGGGTTGCCCGCAATAGTTGCGTCTCCTTGGCTGTGGAGGTGTTTTCTGGCTGGTGCCTACGGGATGAGACAGGATTGTTAACAGGGCCAGGATGCTGCCGAAGAGTGCAAGAAGCGGAAAGACCTACGGCGCAGGAGGAAACGTTGTGCTGAGCAAGCCCCCGGAAAGCGTCTAAAACAAACAACGACGTGGAGCGGCTGAAGATAGTAACATTAGCCCGATCAGTAATACCGATAGTGGGAAGAGAGTGACTCCTGCAATCTTTATGGCAGCCAGTAAAGGCAAAAAGCTGACTCTGGGACAGGACACCTCTGAGGAAGCTGCTGCATTAGGAAGTTCTGCTAAGGCCAGCGAGGGAGATGGTGGGATTACAGGATCCGCTGTGACTAATACAATGTTAGGGAGAGAGGGGGACTCTGAGATATGTTTCAGTCCTGTAATGCAAAGACAGATATCACAGCCTGATGTTAGGAGGGAGACTTCGCCAGCCGTGGTGACTTCTGAAGCACCCATAAGCCTGGAAACAGAAGTATTGTTGCCATCTGGTAGCAGGGTGTTTGCAAACAAAAGAGATGGCTCTAATGATGGTATAGACAGTGAGGGTGTAAATGAGCTGGAGACAGATGCAGAAGGACCCTTCTTCTCACTCTTGGATCATTCTAGTTCATCTGGTGATGAATCTCTACAGATATCTGGGGACCCTCTCAGTTTAACAAGTTGGCGGTGAAGCGAAACCAGCAGTATATGCCAGGAGGAGGAGACCCCTGGGAAAGAAAACAGGGTGTCTAGCTCCATGACTGTACATAACAAAACTATATCACATGCATCACAGCGGATTGATTTGCAGGCCGCTCCAGGTCAAACCCCAAAGGAGAAACTGGGTAATGGACCCAATAATGAGCCTTTACTGGGGGGACAAGACCAACACAATTCACTGGAACGCACTGGAGGGCATTTCACTAACAGTCATATATGAGACAATGATGGCACATAGAGAAGAAAGCCGGGCGGAAAGTAAGAAAACTCAAGACACATGTAGGAAATTGCAGAATTCGAATCAGCGGGTGGCTAAATCCTGTTCAGAAATTGGGGAAAGGATATCCGAAGCCGTGAATCAAATTTCTACTCTTGAGGATGAGATGGTTGCACAGAAGATAGCCACTGACGCGTTGACAACACACACGGATGACCTATCCTGGAATATTGAGGATATGGAAAATTGCCTTTGGCAGAATAATTTAAGAATTCTTGGCTTACCTGAAGAGATCAAAGGCTCAGACCCCCGGAAATTTGTCATTAACCTTTTTACTGAGGGTTTCCCGGAACTGGTCCAGTGGACATGGGATACTGAGATACAACGAGCCCACAGATTTCCCTTTCAAGTGAAACAGAATCAAACTAATATGAGGCCCAGAGCTATACTGATATGCTTGTCTCATTTTTTGTCCAGGCAGGCGCTGTACGATCTAGCCAGGCCAGATAGACAGAGAAAAGTGGCTGGAGTAGAGTTATTTGTTCGTCCCGATTTCTGTCCCACTACTGTGGAAAAAAGATGGCAACTACTGAAGCTAATCAAGCCGTTTCAGGATAAGGGTGCAGAAGTATTTCTTCTAAGTCCAGCTAAGTTGAAAATAATATATAGAGAGAAAACGAGATTTTTTACATCTGAGCTGAAAGCAAAAGAGTATCTACAAGAGATCAAGCCCTAGGGAAAATAAAACACAAAAGTCAGGGAAACTCCGGCAGGAGTAATGTTTGTAATTACTATATATTTTTGTAGATTTATGCTGATCCGCATGCTAGTGAATTCTTTTTTTTTCTTCTTTTGCTTATACGTTTTTTATTAGTGTTTGCTATATGTTTGTGTTAGGGGTATTATGGACTCGGGGGACATGGGGGTACAGGGGTTGGTACGAGGCTCTCCATCCCTGTAGACCGTTGGGTCTATCAGTCTCTTTGTTGGGGAGGATAGGGGGGCCTCCATTGATAGAGGAGGTAGAAGTGGGGAGGAGGGGTGATGCTCTGGTGTAGGGAGGAGGGTGGCTACAAAGGGGGCTGGGGCTGGGAGGGTAAAAATTATAAAAAAAGCCAGCAGTAATTACAGGACTCATGAAGGAAAGAGAGATGATGTTAAGAGAGACAGGAAATGATATCTGATTTTTCAAACCAATACAAAATGGCATTTTTAACTGTGTGTACATTTAATGTGTGGGGCCTTAATGTGAGGGGGAAACGGCAAAGAGTGGCACGTGAAATAAGGAATATGTCACCCGATATAGTCTGTATCCAAGAGACATATGTCCCTTGGAACAAACACAGTAAATTGAAGGAGCTAGGTTATGAGTTGCAGGTGTGTACTACCCAAGGGACTACCACTAGAGGTGTCTCTATACTTGCGAAAAAAGGCCTTTTAAAAATCATGAACATTTTAGCAGATAAACATGGGCGATGGGCCATGATTGAATGCATCACAGCTAATGAGAAATGTACAAGATGAACAAAGAAAGCATATCCAGAGGGTAGTACCCTCAGGATACGCTTTCTTTGTTCATTTGCTTTGACACTCTGGATCAGAGAGTGATACCCCAGCAGCACGCCACAACATCATAAACTGTTTTAACTTCGGTTAGTGCGCTTATCTATATCCCGTCCAAATGTACAATATGGTCTGTATATGGCTCAAATCATGATGAAATGCAAGTCATTGAATATTTGAATACAGAAGTGGCCAACTGGTCAACCCCTCTAATATTTATGGGGGATTTTAATATCCAATTGGGAGAAATGACTCATGGGTTGGGGGGAGATAACTACTTTGGCAAGAAACCTAAGGTATAAAAAACCTTACAGCAGCTTCTTGATGAACATGGCCTGGTCGATGTATGGCCCAGGTTTAAACACCCAGAACCAGGGTACATGCACTATTCCTGCCCCCATTAAAAGTTAACTAGATTAGATTATTTTTTTGTAACAAAAACGTATCTAAAAGATGCACACATACAGATCTTTCCTCGAATAACCTCGGACCACAACCCTGTCCTATTGAAACTTGTAATGCATGGCTTAATACGACCCAAAAGTACATTTTCCTTTGACAGGAAGTTACTGCTTAATGAAGAGTTTATTAGTCATGTACGAAAATGGGTAACACAATTTCTGGCTATAAATCGTAACTCTACTAAGTATGGTATGGTCTGGGATGCAATGAAAGCAGGACAAAGCTAGGATAAATGAGGAAATATCATCTTTTTAAGAGAGAGTGTTACGAATTTGGAGAGGCAACTGGTAGATGTCTTGCAAAAAAGATCAGATGTAAAGAGGTGAAAAACTCTATTGCGGCAATTGAGGATTTATCAGGGATCATAGTAGAAACATCGGAGGGGATTCTAGAGGTATTCAGGGTTTTCTATGAGGGACTGTACTCAGAAGACTGTGACACTCAAAGAGGAGGGGAAGATTTATATAGAGATCCTCATAGGAAAACAGAGAATGTTAGAGGAGCCTATTTCAATGCAAGAGCTTATAGACGCTGTAGGCTCACTAGCTACAGGGAAAGCTGCTGGCCCCGATAGGCTTCTATTAGAACTATATAAACTTCTATTGCCAGAAATACAATCAGACATGCTAGCTGTTTTTCGGGAGGCACAAGAGGGCACTGCCCCTGCATCCTGGGATGAAGCTAGTATCATCATTTTTCTTAAAAGAGATACATCTCCGACACTTCCAGGGTCATTCAGACTGATATTGCTTATAAATTGCGATGGAAAAATCTATGCAAAGGTATTAGCATCACAACTCTCTTGTGTGATTACACCCTTAGTCTCGGTCCATCAACACAGATTCATACCAGGTAGAGGCACGGTCAACCATATAAGTAGAGTTATGACAATGCTGGATATCGCCAACACACGTAAATTGCAATGTGGGGTGATACTATTGGATGCAGAAAAAGCATTTGACCATGTCTCCTGGGAATTTTTATGGGCAACAATGAGGTGGTATGGGTTTGGAGCATGCTTTATTCAGGCAATTAAAACAATGTACAGATCATTAAACGTGCGAGTTTGTGCGTTAGGGTTAGAATCGAACCCTGTATCCATATCAAGAGGCACCCGGCAGGGTTGCCCCTGCTCTCCCCTGCTATTCGCGCTATACATGAACCCATTCTTAAACCTATTGGAACAAAGGCTAAACATACCACTACGACGCCCATCGGCAAGAACGGGTTAAAATATTTGCATACGCAGATAATATAGCAATAGTCTCACTGGATCCTGCCACTACATTGGTAGAGACTGAACAACTTGCATCAATTTATGGGAGGAGCTCTGGGTACAAACTAAACCTAGCGAAGACACAGCTTATATGTACTGATCAAGCCCATTTTAATGACCCAAGAGTCATGGAGGAGGCAACATATTTGGGAGTGCGCTTGAATGAATGCCTTGACTCGATGGTCATGTCTAATTGGGAGCCTCTGCTATGCAAGATAAAAAAGGAATTGGATAGGATGGAAGGTCTTCACTTATCAATGCTGGGAAGATGTAATGTTCTAAAAATGAACATATTACCAAAGGTTATTTATTTTTTTAGGGCAGTCCCACTTGAAATTACAAGAAAGCAGATTCAGGGACTGCAGTCTATCTGCAGTAGTTTTCTGTGGGCACAGGGAAAACCTCGTTGAGCGTGGAAATTTATGACCCTTCCGTGTGAATGAGGAGGCTGGGCAGTTCCTAACTTCCAGTTTTATTATTGGGCTTGCCTATTGCAGTATGTGGGAATTTTATTACTTGGGGCAAATGAGGAAAACATAGAGGACACTCATCATATTTTTCAGCTGTTACTGGGCTCTACGGCAGAGAGAACTTTCTTTAATATCCTCGAGCCCAGTTACTATAAAAAAAACTTGATTTAATGTGCTTCAGGCCGCCCATAAGGCCTGGCTTCAGATTAGGCGACATCTGAAGAACGGCAGGATTAATTATTACACCCCTATGGTTGCCACAGCTTTATTGCCAGCTATTTTCTTGGACGGCATCATGAACAGATGGAGAAGCAAAGGAATTTTGATTTTAGGAAACCTAGTAGAGAGTAGTGGTACTAGGACATGTACTTCACTAATGGCTAATTATGATCTTCCCAAAGCAGATTTTTTCAAATATTTACAGATTCGGGACTATCTGAGTTAAAGAGGGGATGCCTCACGCCTAGCACAGAAAAATAATCTGCTAGAAGTTGTGAAGGGCCGGGGGGAAACTGGTAATATATTTCAAGCACTTATGGAAATACAAAAGGATAATGTGGAGGCACAAAATGTTAAATGGAATGCCAGGCTGTCTGTAGAGGGCAATATTTTACAAGAATCTATTACATTAGCTGACAAACTTCTTATATCTTCCAACCTAAAAACACAGCAGTATAAAACTATGTTTAATTTGTATTATACACCAGCGAAGATTGCACGTTGGGGGGATAAATGAGGATAAATGTACCCGGTGCGGGAAGGATCAGGCAGATATAGTTCATATGTTTGCCACATGCCCAGATCTAAAATCATTGTTGCAGGATGCAGATTTTTCTGATGGAAGCGACAGGGGTGCAGATAGAGATAACCCAACAGTTATGTTGCTGGGGGTGGTAGAGGATGATATGTCTGCACAGGGAATGTATACAATCAGATATCTAATATATATTGCTGCCGCTGTGGCAAAATTGTGTATAGTCTCACTGTGGCACCAGAAGGAACCCCTACATTTGAAATGTGGAGAGGAAGGCTATTTTCTATAAGCAAACTAGAAACTAACCTATATGCTATCAAAGGGTTACAGAAGCAAAGACTGGGCATTAAAATCTGGGGAGCCTTAACTGAATTTATGACACCTGCAATATAAGATCATATGTAGATTCCGCTTTTCGGGAAGGATCCTAATCTGCCTGGTTGTTAAATTCTCATGTTCCCCCTGTAAATGTAATTGTAGGCTACTGGCAAACCACTATAATTTTCTCTATCCTTGATTATTGGTACCTAGAATTTAATTAATGTGCAAGGGGCTTCTACTTCAAGGTTGGATCCTATATATGTATAATGAAATGATTTATGCATTTATGCTGTTATTATTCATTGTATATTTAGATGTATATTTTTGCCTTTTTAGATTTGGCAGGGCTGAGGTTTTTTAGTGGTCATGTTTGCACATGCATGTATTGTATTACGCGTAATTGGCTGAATAAAGAATATGCACAGGATTCGTGCGTCCACGCTTGTTTGTTCTTGAGGAAGAGAAGTGAAGGCGAGTTGGAGCAATATATATATATAAATATATATATATATAAATATAATATATATATGTATGTATGTGTGTATATATATATTCACTGGAAAAACCATAGGTTTCACACACGTTATAGTTACAAATTAGCATTTAAAAAAACGTACAAATTCACTGAAAAAACCATAGGTTTTGCTCCAACTTGCCTTCACTTCTCTTCCTCAAGAACAAACAAGCGTGGACGCACAAATCCTGTGCATATTCTTTATTCAGCCAATTACGCGTTTCGGGCGATCCCGCCCTTGATCACAATTCATTGGCAATTTTCCTCGCTTTTTAAAGTGCAAGTGCAGATAGCATAGTCATGGACATAGGAGAAACACTTCCATAATAGCTGTATCCAACGGCCATTAATACAATACATGAATGTGCAAACATGACCACTAAAAAACCTCAGCCCTGCCAAATCTAAAAAGGCAAAAATATACATCTAAATATACAATGAATAATAACAGCATAAATGCATAAATCATTTCAGTTCCTCACTATGTCCAACCAGTGAAAGCTAATAAAGTGCTTAACAAAATCAGTGCAATACAATTCCTAGTGAATCCCATAAAAGACTAAAAAACGCTTAACAGGTCCGGATTCCAGTAAGGCGACCTCCTTAAATCTCAACTCCTTAACGGGCTCACATTCTCTACCACATGATCCTACAATTATCAGTTCAAAGCAGCGCATGTGGTAGACACCACGTCTACTATGAGCGGATAAGGTTTGTGCAAATTGCATCAATCTCTAAAGTGCCAAAAGTTTCCAGGACAATAGTAAATATAATCAAAATTATAGGTAGATCCATCAGAAAATCACAAAATATATATGGAAGCATAACAATACACTTTCCACTAATGATTCCTAAAACCAATCCTTAAATATCATATATATATAAATACTATCCTAAAATTTGCAAGATAAAAATTCATGAAAGGTGTAACCAATCAATATTCGTCATATCATGAGGTAAAAAAAAAAAAATATATATATATCTATCTATATATATATATATATATATGTTATATTTTGGAAACTGTCTCCAGCTCTAAACTTTTCTCTGTGTCTGCATCTATTATTTATCTAATATCGTAGTGCACTGGGGTCACAGAAAGCAGATACACTTGCGCATTTAGCCCCAGGCGCACTATCTGTCTTAAAGCATCAGGTCAAATTATATGAATTAAAGTAAAACAAAACGCAACACTCAGAGTGTGTTAAGTTGTCAAACTGAATTCCAGACTAGTACAAAAAGTGACATATAGCACCATCTTGGAGTTTGGCTGGTGTAAAAGCCTCTTAAAACGAATCAAGAGGAAGAACCTCAATACGAGAGGCAAAATCAGAGGCAAAGCTACACTGACTCTTCATCCAATGCACATCTGTCAGTTTAAGCATGCTGAGAATCTTCACTATAACACCAAAGCCCAGCATGGGCAGTTGGATACAGAGAGAAAGAATCATAGAAATAGAAGCAAAATGCATTTTAACACTCACCCCCAGTTCAATGACAATTCTTTACATTTATAGGTATGAAATAAGAACCCAGGGACTCACAGGGCTACTTTGCAGAAGTAGATATGGGGTAGTGGCTAAATGGCTATACTTATGATTTTATATAGTTGAATAAGGGACTAGGTGTGCAAGCATAAAATACTTTTTTTGTAGGAATGGACTATTTGTTTTGGAGTGATATATGCCTCAATGAAGGCTTGTTATATGGTTGTACTGTGCAGCATGCCTTACAGTATTACGATCCTTTACTAGGTTTCTGTGCTACAAGACATCGAATTTTATGTGGATGACATTTCTGTATCACACAAACTACACAAAGAAAATGACCAAGACTAATTAGCTATACATCATATGACAACCAGTGATAATATACATGTCAGACAAAGTGACAGCTGGTATTACATAAAATTTCGGATACTGAGGGACTACAATTTAGGAACAAATGAAAGCTGTCTATTCTTGAAAGTTATTGCAGCTGAAACAAGAAAAAATAGTGGACATACTCCTAGCACACCTTAGGAAAAGGTAATGATATGGACTCTGTGGATGCTACAGGGTGTGTGAGCATGAAGACACCACTGTGCCTGCATGCTGCTGCTCCCTTCCTCTGAGCAGCTTAGAAAATTGCAGGATCTAATAAACAAAAGTTAACACATCCTGACAGGTACCATTTATAGAACTGGCAGCATTACATTCAGATCCCTGGTGACTTCTCATGGCGGTTTGAGTACTGCTTTTTAGGTCCACCACACACATTCTGTGTGATAGAGAGAATGTATATCACTATTTGACATATCTATTTTCTTTCAGGTCTCAAGGAATAATGTATGATTGTTTAGTATAGCCTTTTGTGATGTAATTTTTCTATATTGACATTCACACATTTGGTCTTCTGTTCAAGGGTTACTCACAAGAAGTATAAGGGGTCAGAGTATAAGTAGCACCTGGTTCTTTGGGTCCTTACAACTGCCACTCAGACATTAGGGCATTAATGGTAGGAACATGTTGATTGCTTGATGAGACACAAGGGAGAATAAATACCTCTATGACATTTCCAGCTATTAAATTTTGCCGCAGGGAGCTTTAATAAAAAAAATGCTGTGGTTCACCTTATGTTAATTTTAGGTGTTCAAGGGCCCTCCATTTGTAACATGTCTGTCTACAAAATCTTAAATATTTTAAAAAATATAACTTTTAAAAGCTCCTGTTCTTCGAGCCAGTTAAAGGTAATAGATACCATGATCCACCCAGCGAGGAGTATAGCCAAGTGATGAAGCATGTCACATGAGTGGGTGAGGGTTCTTGCATCTTTAAAGAACAACCCTCAGACCTAAATTTAAAGTCTATCTCTCTTCCTTAGTGGACGTTATACCTTTTGCTTTATTTTGTGCACAAACTTTGTTGTGAGACGCTTCCATGATTACTGTCCATCTGGAGATAACACACTGGCCAATTTGGTAGGTGCACTGGAAGAAAGAGGGTATATTTGCTACTCTCTTCTTTCTTTATTTCTTGAGGCCCTAAACATCTTTTAGATGGATATCATGATCTAAAACAGGAATTATCTAGGATTACCTAAAACCCAAAATAACTATTATCATTGGTCCGTACTTTAAATAAAATCTGTAGTCTATTTTAGGGCATGTGTATTTGCAATAGAAGTACATGCCTGAGGCAGCATAATTAGTTTCTTCCAAAATGCATCACAAGGCTCATATTTAATTGAATGTATATATGTATCAACAGATTTGAAGTTCTCTCTAAATACATGCATCTTCATTTATTAAATAAGAGTGAGACAACTTGAGGCAGAATTTGAAATTTGGAGAATTCATCTGATAGCAGGAAGCAACATTTTACGGCACTGAAATAAAATCAGGGTAAGAAATCGCTTGCTTTAGGGAGACCTGTTTTGTAACTAGTTTTTATTTGTAGATTATAATGTTGATTTGTGATATTCTTTAGATATATAGTTCTGTGGTAACATTGTCCAGAAGAGGCCAGTAAATGGATCTATGACCGAATCATGCCAGCAATACTAAATGGGGCTTACATTGTAAATGCAAAAACAGGAGACATCATACATTTTATCCAAAGGTACAGTACATGATTTCTTTCGCAAATGCAAGATTCGATTTGGCAGTTCACATACACATGAAATGTTTTGTTGTTCAAGTATAACAGCTTGCTAGAAGGATTATCTCTTAAAATAAAGTAACATTTCTAAATGAGTACATATTTTTTTAAATTTTCCTATTACATTTTTTCACATGTGTTTTGTGTTTGGAAATGAAAATAACATAATGTTTCTGTATTATAAAGTGGCTTTATTGACCATTTCACTACCGAACTTCAAGAAGTAGTGACATTAGATCTGGCTCTGTATAAAAATATGTTTAGAATCTTTTATCATTTGAGAATATATGCACTGGACATGGTGCAGTACCTGGCAGGGATATCTGTCATGGAGAATAGGCAAATACTGAGCAATTTCTAACAGAAGTCCCTGCTTGGTGTTTCACTGACAAAAATGTCACAGGAGAGGGAGGGGATGGTTATGGTACTGAGTCCTCAATGCTTGCCACTGAAATGGTGATGTACAATTGAAAATAAAAGATAATAGCATATACGTATGAAAATCAAACAGCTCAACTGGATCCATGCAATTATAGTTACTTCCATGCACTCCTCAAAAAATAGGCAATAGCTTTAAGTGTCTACGTGCATCTTTATAATAATAAACTATGAAGTTAACTACACAGGATTCTCTGTTTTGTTGAGCTAAATACTGGAACCGCCTGACATTCACCATCATGCCATGTGTCTAATTGACATCAATGTCAAACATTACCAGTTGGTTCAATCTGTAATGGTCAGGGTGTAAAATAACTGAGAGCCTAATTACGATGTTGGTTGGATGAGGGTCTAACCCACACTGTTGCGGAATGGAATTTCCCAACCATAGGTTAGTGGTTCCGCTGGATGCATTTGGATGGAACTGCCCTATGGGCAGTCAGAAACATACATTTTTCAATTCCAGCTTGTACAGTCTAGCTGAAAGGAGCAGCAGGACAAGCTACAATTGTCAATGGATGTTTAGAAACATCCCTGCACCTTGTGTCAGGCACCCTGTTGTGCCTGCCACACAGATCAGGGATGTTTAGGAGTGCACTACAGGTGCCCCCAGGCCATATAA
The DNA here is from genome assembly GCF_964204655.1 of Triturus cristatus. Classification (NCBI taxonomy): domain Eukaryota; kingdom Metazoa; phylum Chordata; class Amphibia; order Caudata; family Salamandridae; genus Triturus; species Triturus cristatus. The sequence goes on from NC_140590.1 coordinate 1,122,429,431, forward strand.
CAGAGAGCAAGAGGGAAGAGGGCCCTGATAGGGGCCCCCAAAGTCACTTTCTGGCTGCCTTTTCATGGTGGGCGGACCGCCATGGCTGGGCAAGTGGAAAGCGACATTGTAATCCTCATGGCAAAGCCTAGACTAGCTCCGCCAACCATTATGGGATTATCATTCCGCCCGCTGCCCCGACAGGATCTGTGAGCATGTCGGAAATGGAGCCGAATCCCCCCTGCAGGTTTTCTTCTGACCACTAGTATTGTAATACAGTGGTTGGACGGAAACAACTGACGTCAGGTATAGATTTCTTGAGTCTCTGCTTGAGAACTCTTTTGCTGCAGAGGCTATTTCTAAGACAAATGAAGACTATGGGCCCGATTCACAGAACTAACTTAAGACAAAATCCGAAACTTACTACCATTTTGGTATTCACAGAAGGCGCTTACTCATTTTGGTATTCACAGAAGGCACTTACTCATTTTGGTATTCACAGAAGTTAGGAGTCCTAACTTTAGGACTCCTAAATGCCTTCTGTGAATACCGAAAGCCTTAAAATTAGGATTTTTCTCAGTTTAGTAGTAGTATAGTTAGGACTCCTAACTTTAGGACTCCTAAATGCCTTCTGTGAATACCGAAAGTCTTAAAATTAGGATTTTTCTCAATTTAGTAGTAGTAAAGTTAGGACTCCTAACTTTAGGACTCCTAAATGCCTTCTGTGAATATCGAAAGCCTTAAAATTTGGATATTTCTCAGTTTAGTAGTAGTAAAGTTAGGAGTCCTAACTTTAGAACTCCTAAACTGAGAAAAGTCCTAATTTTAAGACTTTAGGTATTCACAGAAGGCATTTAGGAGTCCTACAGTTAGGACTCCTAACTTCTGTGAATACCGAAGTGAGAAAGTGTCTTCTGTGACTACCAAAATGAGTAAGTGCCTTCTGTGAATACGAAAATGGTAGTAAGTTTAGGATTTTGTCTTAAGTTAGTTCTGTGAATCGGGCCCTATGTCCATAGTTGTGAGTATGAACATGGCTAAGTTTGCTCATTAAAATGGGCAGGATACTTTTTTGCAGAGATGATATATGGAAGATCATTCCACAGCATAGCTGTATAGTCAAATAAGCCCTAATGACTATGCTTTCCACGCATACTTCTTTAAAAACACAGCATGATTTAGTCTGCTTATCTAAGATGACTTAAGGGTTGATATTTCTTACAGAGTTGTGAGAGAAAGTGAGCTACCTCAGACAAAGGGCATTAATGGCCAAACAGAGCAATTCAAATTGTATTCCATCCTTTACTGGGAGCCACTGCAAGGTTTTCCATGTAGGCATTTCATGATCAACATGATTTTGCTAAAGACTCTCAGGTGGGGCTCTCATTGCTGTATTTTGAACTTGCAGTAATTTAGACTTAAAACACTTATTATTTTCTTGCATACACTGTAGGAGAAGTGTAGATGAGATGTTACAATTGTGTACATTGTGTAAACATTTTGTGTGAACTTTAAGTACAAAAGGATATACTACTGTAAATGACTGAAACCTCTTTTCCCACTGATAAGAGTTTCCTTATAGACAGTTCAGTGTCCATCAAAATTCGAAGTTTCTTGCCTTGAAGGTAGGTGTCTGGTGAGAGTGTAAAACATCCAATAAGAATTAATTTGGTCTGGCCCAATTTTAGTCACTGACCCACCAGCATGTTCTCAGTTTTGAAGGAATTTAATTTCAGATGGCTTGTGTATATTTATCTATCAGAATCATGAATGTGGGCCACAGACCTCTGCTTTCCCTCGGAAATACAGGGTATGGATTTAACCTCTTGAGTGCCCATGACGAGATGGTCTCGTCATGGGCCGCGGTTGCACTGTGCCCATGACGAGACTATCTCGTCATGAACCCCGCCCGCTAATGAAAGGGCCGGCACAGGGCGGGGAAAGGGCGGGGCACTCAAGGGGTTAGTGACAAGCAGTGGATTATCTTTATTAGTATTGAAGGAATATTTCATAATTTAATAAGCTGCAGAAGAGAATTGAAATAGATAGTAAAAAGAAATGATGATCACGCACAAATGAATGGTATGAGGAAGTGGCACTTTTTGCATGGTCACCTCCATTTTACGCTGAGTTGTATTGCTGTTTTTTAGCTTTGAACATAGAGTCACTTTTTCCCAGGCCCCAATGTATGTATTCTGACCCCTAAAACATGGTAAAATTGGCACATCCCCTGTATATATATTTAACTTTACCTTATTGACATAGTGAATGGGGAGAAAAAGACCACAGTGGTATAGAACATGAAATTTAAACTGTGGACTTCACCACTTATTGCGCCTTCCAGTAGAGTGAGTTTAGCCTCACTACCACAGCTTTAAAATATATATGGGTACACATTTTTATTAGAAAAGAAACATACTTTTAAATGTTAAATAAGTTACTCCTAAGGTAGAGCTTGTAGCCCACAAGGTAGAGTGCTTAATATTCAAAAATTCGGTCTTGTCATGTATCACGGTGACTAGCCCCCATTACCTATTTTCCCTGTAAAGGCTTATACCCATTGTAAGAAAAAATCTAAGACTGAGAATAAAATCACAAAAATGCATTTTACCAGAACAAACCAACCACTTGTTTTAACGTTTATTAAAAATCTAGGTGTGAGGTAATATTTTTATAAATATTTAGTAAAAGTGACATCTAAAAATGTAGTGAAGTAAATGAATATCATTTGCGTTATGTATCGTTGAAAAAGTCTGTCTACTTTACCCTTGCTAACCAGTAGTTAAGTGTCTGTGCTCCCCCTTTAAATATGGTTGAATTTGCATAACCTTAATTGGCATGTTTTACTTACCAATACGTCCCAAGTATATTGTACAAATTGTATGCCAGTTGAATGCCAGTAGGGGACATCAGCACCCAGTGCGCCATCCTCTACAGTGGTACTACAAAATTGGCTCCAGGCTTACCATTGTAGTCCAACTAAAGGTGTTTTCAATCTACAATTCAACCTAAACCCTTTTGATATGTCTAAACCTTGCTTTTACATACAAATAATTCACCCCAAATAGGGCCTATAGTCTAGAAGGCAGGGAGCATGATGCTTAAAAGTAGAACATGCGGATATTTAATATTGAACATGTCCTTATGGAGAGTACCAAATTAAAGCTATTTTTATTATAGCAATGCTGACCATTTCATTAGGCAATATTGTGATGCACTATTACATTTATTAATGCTATATTCGGCTAGAAAGGGGCTACAAATGTCATTATTAGATGCTGTACTGTTTATTAAAAGCTCAATTCATTGATGGAGTAAGATGTTTAATAAATAATAAAGAGAGGGTACTTTTAGAAAACGTTCTTCTTCCTGCTTAAGCCTCTGGAGGCTAATTTGCATTTGTTTCTTGCTACAGCCCTCTGACTGCTCAACCATGAATGAAGTGTGAAAAGCTGACCCCATGGTAGAGGCAAAGACGTGGGTCTGGGAGTTCTTTCTGCTCCTCCTGCAGGATGTCCATTTTTGGCAGGGCCCAGAAACTTAACTAACTTCAAGGGTCTTTCCCTGTCTCAGGCAGTGTAGAGGGATTTGTCACCAGATTGGATAGAAGTGGCCATAGAGTAGGGGTTGCTCACTTCTATTGCCACACTTCTGGAGTGGGCACACAGTCTCTGCACACCGGGAGAAGGGTTTTACATCATGGGATTAGGGAGATAGGGATACTCTGAGATTGTTTCTAGTGAGGCACACAGGAAATGCTGTAAAAGTGGGCAGAACAACCCCTGGGAACATTTACCTCTTTGGTTGGAGACAAGCCATCCATAAGCTGGGACGAGTCATAAAATTGGCATCGCAAGTACTCCCCTCAGATACCTTTCTGGCACTGAAGAACAGAAGAAGACTGGACTTGCCATCTATGACCGGAGAGGAGACCTGAATGACTAGGCCTGGTCCAGGACAAAGATGTAGACTGCAAGGTTCATAAGCCTGGCCTCCTGTTTAAGCTACAGGGACACAACAAGCTACAAGAGACTTTTCTTCAGATGCCTAGGTGACCAGTTCTAATTGTACCGGCCTTAGATCTTGCTGGTGGCTTCTGCTGGTGTGAGTCCTAACCCCCAAGTGTTATAAATGATGTCATGGAACCTTGACTTTATCAAAGCTTACTCCTCCTAACTTTCTCAAAATCCCAGATTTAGAAACTTCATGGCTCCAAAGACATGCGAAGAATCATGGCAAAACATCCAAGCTGATTCAATCGAGGGTTGCTGCTGCTGGGCTGAAGATTCCGGTTTTCCCCTTTCAGAGCTTTTATGCAGCTGCAAACTCTAGTCTGCTGGATCTCATCAAGAAGATATCTGGCCTCTTAGATCCCCCTTGGTGCACAGCCTGCAGTATTGTCCTACAGGAGAAATATGAGCTCCAAAAAAGTGACTGAGTTTGAACAAAGAAATCTTGATGCCAAAAGTATCTGGCTAGCAATGGACCTTCTTTAAGCTTGAAATTCAAATTTCTCTCACTCAGCGCGTTCAACCAGAAACCAACAGCTTCAATACATTGTCTGATGGTTTTCTGACTTAGTAGAACCCGTATCCTCCTTGGCTACATCCCATGGCCTTGCACCACTGAAAATGTTAGACTTGCATTTTTTTGATTTCTGAGGTAAAGTGTTAAGGACCAGATGTGGTCAACTGTTCACAGTAGACTGGGACCTATGTCCGATCTCATTGAAGTGAGAATGAGATACAGAAGCCAGTTTAGACCTAGTCGTAAGTTATTGTTAATTGTTATTGTTAATTGTGACTTGCAAAGTGCTTAATACCAGCAGTTCTCTAAGCGCTGTGAGAAGAGTAGCTACAGTCCCCCGGGTGAGTGTAACCCCAGACTAAACTGTGTTATGCCCGAGAGTCGGTGAAGAGGAGAGTCTTCAATTTCTTCCTAAATGGCAGGAGGGATTTCACGCCAAAAAATCCCTCCTGCCATTTAGGAAGTCTAGAAGTCAAAAAAGTCCTGCTTCAGAAAGGGACATTTCTTCTAAGTTCTAATGCAGAAGAATACTTTTTCACTTGTTCAGGAGAAAAATCCTCCCTGAGCCTTCTGCTGCTAATGTATAGCTGCTATTGTGGAACTGAAGACTAGATACTAGAAACAAGCTGGTTCTGCTGGAGCTTTGGAGATTTCTCACTGAAGATTGTCAAAGTCCTAACACAGAATGTCATGTTTTTGAGGTGCGGGGAGCCTTGAGCATTACCAAGTTAAATTTGAATCTGACATTGTGGAACTGTGGATAGTTTACATTTTACTGGCAGGTTCCGCTGAAGCTCCTGATGAAACATTTTCAGTAGTTCCCAAACATTATTCAGGTTTCCAAACAACCACAGAAGCACACTTTTAAGGCCCCCAGGGCCTAACAGGAGGCACTTAGACACTTAAAGGATGTCTGGCAGAGGAAAACAACATGGTCCTCTCCAGTACATGTCCAATAGCCATTGGCCAGCGGGGCACTTAAAGGAAAAGGCCTCTTACTGCTTGTTGTGTCCTTGAAGCAAGACAGAAGAACAGTCAACTGACCATTGGAGTCTACTTCTTTGTCCTAAGTATAAGAAAGAGAAGGTTGAGTCTTTGAGGATCCTCCCAAGGTTACTGACAGCAGGTCTGTTCTGTTTCTGAGGTTCTTCTGGTCCAGTAAGTGTTCTGAGGAGGTACCTTGGGGTGCAACATTTATGTCTGTCACTAGCTGTTGGTTGGGGTGACTACTGGCTCTTTCCTAATCAATAGGGTAAATGTTTCTGGGGACAGCACTACCTACATTTAAGCAGTTTCTATTTGGCCTGCTACAACAATCCCACAGTGTACCTTATTCTCAAAATCCAAAATGGGGGAACCCTTCTCGTCTTGTGCAGAGCTGGTGTTTCTCTCCCAGAGGTGTGGGCAGGGTAATGAGCAGTCCCCACTTCAGTGGTCAGTCAAAACTGATTCCAAGGGTAGCATTCCAACCACTGGGTTTGCTACCAGTCTGACTATGGGTACAAAGGGCTGCTTCCTTGAGGTCCCCCTTATATTTTCTCATGAAACAACAGGTCACCTTTCAAGTTGTTTAAGTTCCTGAATCCACCCTAAATGGTCTTCCTGGAAGGAAAAGAAAAACACTTCCCCACAAAGTGGCCATCGTCAATGCTTTGGGAGACGTTTTCAAACTTATTTCATTTAGGACAAATACAGAGTGGGCTTTTTTTGCAAAGTTATGGGCATTAGCCTCAAGAAGCTTCAGGCAGGTTAAAGGTAAATTTCTAAAAGTTAAATTACCCACATATTTAATAAAAAACGTACTTTACTATTTTATTGTATTTTTATTATATATTAAATAAGTCTAAAGGTTAAAACATCTAGATTAAGATTCTATAGTTTGATGTTTCCAATGTGCTGGTTATAGCCTGACCAGTGACAATGTTTTGGGCACAGTCACGGGAGGAACATGCCACTTCCAGTGTCAATCATGTTCCACTTTTATGTGTGATGTAGTTATTATTTGAAATCATGTTTTTATGCCTTTCAAAAGGGTGATTTTGAAACGCATGCGCAGCAGGGCTCCAGGTGCTGCTGCCAAGCTACTCAGGGTAGGCCTAAAGTCATGTTTTCACTGCCACTATAGTGGATGGCACATTAGGTGCTGAAGTCCACAGTTGGCATTACCTTTCTATGGCATGAGTGCAGATTATACACCTTGTACTGTGGTTTAATAGGAGATTCAAATAAGTTAATCATGGATTAGCCAATTTTTGTATGTTGTAGAAGTCCGATCCCATACTCTAGGTACTGGACAGCAGTATCCCATGACCAGAATCTAAAACACAGCAATAAAATTTAGGTTGACCATACAAAAAAGGAAATGTATTCACACCAAGTATTTGAAGCCCCATCTAACCACCATCACAAGGTATGTAGGACATGTGTTTAGCAGACAAAGTACTTCAGCATTAATACTCTATTTGGAGTTGGGTGATCCGCCATGTTTCTGACAGCTGTGCCCAGCAGGCTCTGACATCTTAAACCCTACTCAATTAGCCCAAATGTGTTGGGACCCTTGGACCGGTTGCATCAGACCATATGAACTATTTAGCATTCTTTTTTTACCACACTGGCAGCCATGAACTGTTTTTTTTAAAAAAAATGACTTACACACCCTACTAGACAACTCCCAGGGTGTCAAGGGAATTTGTTTTTGAAAAACAAAACATTTTGTTTGAGTGGCTTTCTCAAAAGGGTAGCTTCTCAGCAATCTTTCAGTGGCTTCAAGGGAGCTGTCAAGGTGGTGGCTGCTCCAAAAGCAAAGAGATTTCCATAGGGCCACTGAAGTACTCAAAAACAAGGTGAGGGTTAGTGTGGTCAGGAGGGCAGAGGTAATGATCTCTGTCACCATAATAGATCGCTGCCTCACTAAATACACTGAATAAGGCCACTATTGTTTGGCTTCAGCACTCAACCAGTTAGTGGTTAGTGGACTGTTTACTGACAGTAAATAGAGAGCTCTGAGTACCTACTGATGGTGTTCATGAGCTGCAGTAATCTATCTAAAGTCATCTCTGTATGTGCTACATAAAGTAGGATGTCATCAGAATAGAGGGAGATTCTATCATTGTAAATGTTATACTGCCTCAGTCCCCTCACCAATGCACACACCTTGATTGAGGAGACCAGGGTTAAAACCCATTGCAAAGTTCATGGGAGATAAGGCTCAACCCTGTCCAATCCCTATCGCTAGTTCGAAAGATTTTTACATTAAGCACAAAGCTGTTCAATTAGGGTCTCTTGATGTGTCTGAATCTGACCCAATAACTCTTTCAAATCTAGGGAGAACTCTGCCCAGCTCTGCTCCTTCAAATTTAGTGAGAGAATGAATAAGCCTAGGCCCAGAGACTAAGTGCTAAGACCAAACAAGGGGCAGGGACCATGGGCTGCACGCATATGCTTTACCTCAAAATCTGAACGGGAAACAGCATTTACAACACTGCCATTACATTGCATTCCTTTTACAATTCGGTCGTTATAAAGACCGCGTTGTTAGAGCTTGATGCCTTAACATCGCAAGTCATTAGATCGACTTGCTGTAGGGGCGCTCTAACCTAAGGAATAGTATAATTTACTATCCAAACACCTTCCCTACTGTGGCGCAGGCTGGAGTTGGAATAGTTAATTATATTATTCCTAATTCCAGCATGCCCCCTACAGCAATTCGATCTAATGACTTGGGATGTAAAGGTATTGTGTTCTAATAAAGCGGTTGTTGTAACAACCGCGTTGTAATAGAATGTGATGTGATAGCATGCAATGTAACATGCTATATTCAATCTCAACCAGTGATGGCAGAAACCAAGACAAGGGGAGGCACCCACAATGGGACAGGTGGCGTGGTATTTGGATAGGTCCACAAAGCCCCCCAAAAGCACAAAGACTCATGCTCGTGAATCAGCTATTCAGGTGCGGCTCCTCAGCTATGGCAGAGGTGCGTCGCCCCACTGCTTTTAAACAGTGAGAAACATAAAATGACAATAACTTAAACAGTGAGAAACATAAAATGACAATAACTTAAAGTTATTGTCATTTTATGTTTCCTGTCCTGCTGCTTTGCAGGGGGAGTGTGGGTGGGGCTACTCAGCTCTGCAAGCAGGGCAGGGGCAGAGTGGTTTCCCCACTCCTGACTGTGCAAAGACTGTTTGGTCGGCCTTCTCAGGCTGCCCAAAACAATCATGCACACTACCCTGTTCTCCATGCAGGCTGCATTACAGCCTGCACGGGGAACATGCCCATCTGTACAGCCCCTGGCTGAGCACCGTGTCACTGCACTCAGACCAATCACAATGCTCCATTAGAGCATTGGCATAGGGGAGGGAGCATGGCTGCCTGCTTCCTGTTCCTGTCAGAGGCAGGAGAGCAGAAAAGCAGGAGCACATAAGATGCAGGATCTGGCCTCTAGGCTAGTTTTATTATTTAAATTTCCTATCCCTCCTCCCCCTATCAAGCAACATCCAATTCCCTCTCCCCCGTGATCCCTCCCCCACCCCACACCGGACCCCCACCCATGAGCCATTCCATTCATGACTGAAGCTATTTGGGTATTACTGAATGTGTAGTAGAATTCTATGTATTCTGTGTAATAAATATATTGTTTTGTATAGACAGAGAAACACTGGACTGGACATTAATCTTATTGTGCTGCTGGTGGCGTGCTACTGATTCCTGACCCATGGTGACCCCACATTATCCTCTCTGAGATGTCTGTGACTGCTCTCCCTTGCTGCCATGGAGAATCAAGAGTGAAAAGGGTTGTACTTGGCCCAATTTGCAGAGCCTTAGTGAGACAAGCCTTGAAACAGCAGTGGCAAAAAGCCTCAGCCCCCAATCTATATACATTTAAATACAATATGTCCATGAATTTCAATGTGGTCTTTTAACCACCAGTCGAGATTTTAGTGTTTCAGTACATAGGTGTTAGGACATAGGGATTCTTGAAATGTGTTGCCATTCATCTTTGGTGAAACAAACATTTAGGGCCTAATTTAGGGCTTGGCAGACGGGTTACTCCATCACAAATGTGACGGATATCCCATCCTCTGTAATACAAGTGCAATGGAATATAATGGACTCGTAATACGACTGAAGGGATATCTGTCATGTTTGTGACTGAGTAACCCAGTCCACCAAACTTTAAATCTGGCCTATACTGATTGAGCCCAATCATATTTCCGTACACTGTTAATTCCCAGTAATGAAAGCTTCGTCTCCTTTCAGTGTGGTATTTGTAAAGCACAGATTTATATAATATGATGCTGTGACTAGAATCAATATTCTATGAAGAACATCAATGGATATTCGGAGGTCACATAAATAAATTTACAGCTGCAACAAAAGTATTAGTATTCAAGCAGTAATTGATACATATGAAATTCTAAATATTAGGGAAAAAATAAGTTCTAACCCCTAAGTCCTGAAGGAAAGAGAGAACGTGAATTTAACAGTTAAAATATCAATATTCAAAAATAAAGGATAATCAATACCTGGTACTAATTTTTTTTTCATTCTTAAAACAGGAACACCACATTCCTTCCACAATTATATCAGCCAATATATCAGTGTTTATAAGTGATCTTAATTGTGTTGCCTTACATTTCTTTGATTTTGAAATGGACATAGGCATCCCCATACTGTAACACATTGGGGTTGATTTTTCAAAAGGCAGGGATTCTATTTTTTAGTTTTTAGAATGAATGTCCTGTTTGTTCATGTAGTGCTTATTGATTCTAATTTGCCAGTTGTTAAATGACACAAACAATTGGATAACTAAGGTAACTGAGGCAAATTGGGATAACTTAGGATCTTAATATACATATACTAGAAAAATATGCAAGTCAAGAAATAAGCTGATTTTCCTTCATCGGTTCTCCAAAAAAAGCAAAACAAACATTGTAAAATGTTATTAGAACAATAATACCAAAACAAAAAAGTGTTTGTTCAACACCTGTCCTGACACAAATAAATGAACTAATTGAATATTGAGTGTGTACAATAATACACTGAAATTGAGGCATTTGCCTCTTCTGTCAAATCAAATGAGCAACCAATGTCCAGGCAATTGCTCTTGACTGGATTTTTGTTAGCATGAGTAAGGGCAATTATTTAATCTTCAGTGAATCAATGTTGAGGCTAAATAAATGTCTCTGATTGTTACAATTTAGGGCTCACAACATTTACCTTATAATAATCAAACAGGAGGGAGGAGGAAGAGCTTCTGATCCACTCGGCTTCCTTGTCTCAAGTATTCTAAAAAAGTGTCCATAAAATGGTCGACATGTTTCAGCCCTACTTATGCCCCGAGGGGTCAAACGGGCTTTCTTCAGGACCTAAGTAGTGAAAAAGACCTGAATGTTCAAAGGGTCTTTATAGTGGGGGGTTCTGTGCTGACTCTGCCCTTGGTGAACCGGTACCAAGGGCAGAGTCAGCACAGAACCAACGTTCGGCGCCGAAGAGAGCGTGAGCGACCGCCTTTACAAAAACCCGCTGTTGCCCGCAAATACGGGATACAGGTTCAAATGAACAGTTACTCTTGGGACTATCTAACCCAACTCCCCCCCACTATAAAGACCCTGTGAACATTCAGGTCTTTTTCACTACTTAGGTCCTGAAGAAAGCCCGTTTGGCCCCTTGGGGCATAAGTAGGGCTGAAACATGTCGACCTTTTTATGGACACTTTTTTAGAATGCACAGGGTCCTAACTAACCCCTAAGTGCACACTAAAGATCTACAAAATTTCCCTACATCCAGTACAATTAAAGATTTTTTACTGGCTCTGTGAGCTTTTAATAATATTCTTTTTCACCACTAATCACTTCACTGAAATTCACTCTCCTTTTTTATCTACGATCACTACCAATATAACCAGTGGTATGTTCTCCAGGTGGAGAAAGCATTACAGCAAAACCCAATGATGATGCTGTCACGTTACACATAACGAAGCGGAGAATGAAAATATACTGGTAACATCGATCTCTGGATAACGTGGTTGAGGGTTTTTTACAGCACCTTATACTGCCTATACACACCCTGGTTCTCTTGGGACTAGTGATCCACTCTCCTATTGATTTTTTGATCACAACATTTACCTCCATTGAATTATAATTAAGATTGAATGAGTCATCTTAAACAGAGCTATTTGGCTATTGACCGAAGGTAATACCACGATCAGTATTGAAAGATGACTATGTACAGACATTTGAACTATCCAAGCTAATTCCACTAACGGGTCTACCTTTTGGAATTCCTTACAGTAGCTGATTCAGGTCATCAAGGTGACAATTCACACCTCATCTTTTTAAAGACTTCCCTGTTGAAATCTTTGTGATATCGACCTAAAAAAGGTTTATTAGCTGCAATTGCTTTTTCCCATCTAATGTTTTATGACATCGTTGTAAGCTCAAGGGTTACAATGACATATATCATGCAGTCACTTATTAAAAGTAGGAATGCCACAAGAAAGCGGAAGCCATGGAAGAAAATGTGTGTTCTGTTGCTCTCTTAGTTGAGAGCAGTAGCGGCTCCTGGAGGGAGTGCTTCCGGGCGGTGACACAGGGCTGAGAAGGGCCAGGGTGGGGAGTAGTACACTCCGGATTATGGCCGAACGGAGGTAAGTATACAAATGAATAAATAAAACAAAATTCATTGCGCGCACTGCATTGCATTTGGAGATGCAGCGTGTGCAACAAAATTTATTTTATTTATGTATTTGTATACTTACCTCCATTCGGCCATAATCCGTAGTTTACTACCCCCCTCTCTGCCCCTCCCCCACCCTGCGTAACGGCCTGGCAGCACTCCCTCCAGGAGCCGGTACTGGTTAAGAGGAAGCACTGACTGGATTATTGAAAAAACTTGACACAAGACTCTATCCACTTCCAGTCAACAGTGTTAAATTGCCTTATCCAACCTCTTTATTGAGCTCACACAATCATTTAACACTAAAATATGCTGGTGTTAATTGGAGTGATGCAGCCAATCTCCTCTGGCTCCTGAAAGCTTAAGGTGGGCCTGCCCTTCTTCTGCGAATGTGTACTTGTGATTGCTAACACTGCATGAGGCTCAACTGCAATAAAACATTAAAAAGCCTATACCAGTTTGTCATGGAAGTGTGTGAGTAAGTAGTGGTGGCAGATCCCAGTGGGCTGGGATTGCAGATCTTACCAATACTGCTGTAGCCGGGGTCTGCAAGAAACTGTCGGCACAAATTCAAATATGGTCTCAACCTCTAGCTTCTCATAGAAAAGGCAGCAATGATGTCTAGTTTAGGGGTTTGCTCAGATTCAAAGTGGCTGTGTTGTAAATCTCTTAGGAGTCATCCAAACGTTCAATATGTACAATTCCAGACCCTAAAAAAAAATCATGCTTACTGTTGTTGCCTGAAAGAGAGATAAGAAAGTGATGGTAAATATTAGATATATCAATTACAATCATTAGAACTTCGAACATTTAACTCACAATTTGTGAAAACCACAGAAATGCTATTTTACATGTTAACAAGATATATCAAAATTAGAATTCTCATTTAGAAGCAACCAAACTATAGTTGATAATTGAATTGATTCAGACAAGATTGGCCTTGATAGGAACAAGTGCACATCTAACTGAATATGAGTGTAGCCAGTGCTATTTAAACTTTCCCAAATGCACTGTAGATAATCAAGTACATTTGTTTAGAGTCATTTATGCTTGTCCATCGCCTCATTTTCACAACTATATAGCAGATAACCCATGTTTTGTTTTAAGTGTGTTCATCTTCTTCCCTGTTACTTTGAAATATCAGTATAATACTGATTTAAAATACCAATGAAATATGTGGTGAGCTAAAGTAATTATGGCATATTCTATTGCAATGCATCAGAGCTGTATTTTTTATAAACCATGGAATGTATGGGCTCAAAGACTCCAAGCATTATCTTTGGCTACAAGGACAAAACAAATACCAAGATTCTTTTTCCTGATCTGCCTAGCTTAATTCTCATAACTGGGCCTGAACTGAACCATGCTGGGAACTTCTGCTGGAGTGGGAGCTGCATTCTAAGTGCTGTGCCTAAGTTCCTGTAAGCTTTAGATGTGACCAAGAGGAGATGTTCCTGAAAGTATGCAAAGTTGTGACTGAGAATATTTTTGGACCTCCAAAATGTTTAGAGTTTCTGCAGACCTCTCTTAAGAATTGCCCGATATTTAGAAGGTCTTCCACAGATATAACTACAGGTTTTTTCCAACTAGAGGATATTTGAACTTGAAAAAAAAGACAAAATGATTGTCTAACAGTGTGGCCGATAGGTTGCTCAATCAAAACATAATTATGTAGTGTCCATGTTATAAGAAGTGCATTAAATCCACATGCAATTGTAATAGGTCAAACAAGGCATCGATCATGTTTGTAGTGTCATACCTATCTGCCAAACCTTAAATCAGGCACTACGCCCAGAGGCAGAAATCAGGACGGAACAAAGGTGCTATTATAATCGCCAAACATGTCATGACTCCGGTTGCCACTAATTTAAAATTTCTCCCAAAACAAAGCTTTTTCCAACATAACCAAATGCGTCAGCAGGAGTTATTCCAGCTCCTCCCAGCAATGTGGATATGAATTGCAACAATCCCTAACTGAAGGATTCCAACTTCCATTACAGAGAGTAAATCATAAGATTGAAAAATGTAACTGGGCTTTATCTGCTTGGTGTATCTGACCCTCATTCTATCATGGCTGTACGAAAATCACATCAAGAAGCAGTATATTGTGCCAATACTTATCATTTGCACTTCAAGACATTACCAATATTTTTGACCTGCATTTTTACGTTCTTCCAAATCTAGTTTCGCTAATTAGATTATGTTCATTACATTTCACCCAATGTGTCTAATTCTTTTAGGTAATTTTATTGTTTTCGTGTTTTGACTTTATTACTGTTTGGTATCGCACCATTTTTTTCAAATTTCCTGTAAGGTGAGTCTGTCTTCTATGTATCATATTAATCAGGGGGTTAAGCTTAAAATTATTTAGCCACTTTAGCGTTCACCCCGACAAGTTAAGATTATTATTTCTTTCACAGGTTGACAGCCTACCCAAAATAATAATTCACTTAAATGGGATCATCCAATTGTATTGCTTCAAATATTTTGACAAAATTCTTTGTCTTTTCAGTTTCTGGTTGAAAGAATGAAAGCCAATAATAATATTTTATGATAGTTCTCAAGAGATGATGAATACAACCCATCACAATTCAAAGACCATATCGAGGAAATCAGGTCCCACAAAAATGCAAAAAATTACTCAATTAGGCAAAATGACCAATTTCTTAGACTAGGTACACAACATTTAGACTTATTTCTGCTGCCTAGAGGAGCAATAAGAAAGAGATGTAATATTTAGACATAGATTATCATCATGAAAATAAACAAATATGTCAACCTTTAGAAAATGCAAAATTATTCATGTTATTTATATGTTAACAAAAAATGTTGAGATACCACTGTCATTTAGAAATCTCTTAGGAGTCACTCAAAAGTTCAATATGTACAATTCCAGACACTGAATTAAAAGGTAAACTTACTGTTGTTGTCTGAAAGAGAGATAAGAAAGTGATGTTAAATATTAGATATATCATTTACAATCATTAGAACTTCAAAAATGTAACTCTGAATGTGTGGAAACAACAGAAATACTACTTTACATGTTAGCAAGATATATCAAAATTACAATTCTCATTTAGGAGCAACCAAACTATACTTAACAATTGAATTGATTCAGACACAATTGGGCTTGATAGGAACAAGTGCACATCTCACTGAATATGAGTGTAGAAAGTGCTACATAAACTTCTCCAAATTCACTGTGGATAATCAAGTACATTTGTTTGGAGTCATTTATGCTTGTCCATCCCCTCATTTTCACAACTATATTGCAGATAACCAATTTTTTGTATGAGGTGTGTTCATCTTCTTCCCTGTTACTTTGAAATATTAGTGTAATACTGATTTAAAAAACCAATGAAGTATGTGGTGAACAAAAGAAAATATGACATATTGTATTGTAATGCATCAGGGCTGTAGTTTTTTAAAAAGCCTGGAATGTATGTGCTCAAAGACCCCAAGCATTATCTTTGGCTACAAGGACAAAACACATTGCAAGATCTGCCTAGGTGACTTGTCACAACTGGGCCTTAATTGAATCATACTGTGAACCTCTCCTGGAGTGGTTGCTGCATTCTATGCGCTGTCCCTAAGTTCCTGTTAGCCTCAGAAGTGACCAAGAGGAGATGCTCCTGAAAGTATGCAAAGTTGTGACTGACAGAAGTGAGTCTTGTCATGCGCGGACTTAGCCCAATGGGCATCAAGGCGCCTAAATCAAATAATGCAGCTCGCAGATCAAATCAGTAATCTCTTAATGGTAAGCCTTGGTATAATACCACGTCTTAAAGGCCTTTTTAAACAAGTCAATTGAGGGGAGGATTTTAACCTCAATTGGAAGAGAATTCCAGAGCTTAGGGGCAGCAACAGAAAAAGCTCTCGCTCCCCATCTGGCTAGTCTTGTGCGAGGCACTACCAATTGAGATAAACTAGCAGATCGAAGAGATCTGGTGGGGATGCAGCGAGTAAGCAAAGACCCGAGTGCATCATCAGGGCCAGCCACGAGGGCTCTGTATGTAAGACAAAGAATCTTAAAAAAGATTCTGTACTGAACAGGGAGCCAATGAAGATCTCTCCTAGCAGTCGTGGCTGAAGATGCCAAAGGAAGGGCCAAAACAAAACGTGCTGCAGCATTCTGCACAATTTGTAGTCGATGGATAAGGCTTTTGTTGGACTCCAGATATAAGGAGTTACAATAATCAAGCCTGGAGCCCACAAGGGCGACTGCAATCTGCTTACGAGCATGAGGTGAGAGATAATCCCGGATCCTATTTAGAATCCTGATAACACCCCAGCAGGTGGCCATTGTCCTATTTACTTGGGGCATCATAGAGAGTGAGGTGTCAAAAACCACGCCAAGATTTCTGGCTGATTGGGAGGGGGTGGGGCAAATGCCGAGGGATGAGGGCCACCATTCACCCGACCAAACGTCTCGGTCTTTCCCAAAGACCAGGACCTCTGTTTTATCACCATTTAGCTTTAGGGAGTTGATGATCATCCAGTCTGCTACCAGCTGCATACAGGACCTAAAGCTAATGGCAGATGTATGGACAGAGGAATGAGCCAGTGACACCATAATCTGGGTGTCGTCGGCGTAAGACACCACCTCCATCCCCTGCGATTTTACTGGTCTAGCAAGGGGGGCCACATAGATGTTAAACAGGGTCGGACTCAAAGCCGACCCCTGTGGCACCCCACATTGCAATGACTTGGCCGGGGAGAGAAAGTTTCCGAGCTTCACTCTCTGTTCTCTACCCAGATGGAAAGAGTTGAGAAGATCCAAGGCCGATCCAGTAACCCCTGCCTCCCTGAGCCGAGATGTTAAGATGGCGGGAGACAGGGTATCAAATGCGGCTGTAAGATCTAAAAGGACCAATATTGTGGTTTGGCCACGATCTACTTTGCGTCGAATGTTATCTACTACAACAGTGAGTGCGGATTCAGTACTATGGTACTTTCTGAATCCGTGCTGTGTGTTATCAAGGTACTCACTGGTCTCAAGAAAGGTAGAGAGATGGGAACTAAGATGGGCCTCCAGTATTTTTGCAGGGGCAGGAAGTAGGGAGATAGGCCTAAAATTTTTGAGGAGGCCAGGATCCAAAGAAGGCTTCTTAAGGAGAGGTTTCACAATAGCCCTCTTCCAGACAGACGGAAAAGAACCCTGAACTATAGCCCTATTCATAACTTCCAGCATAAGAGAAAGAATGCTATTTCTGCATTCCTTCAATATTTTTAGCGGTAGCGGGTCCATAGGGGAGGAAGATTTAGTCCTATCAAGTAGGAGATTCAATCCTTCCAAAGACAAAGAGGGAAATTGCCTGAATGATTTGGAAGGTCCTTCACCCAAAGTTTCCAAGCTAGCTATAACAGAAGGAATGTCCTTATCCAAAGAGTGGCATTGGATTTCTAGGGCAATATGAATATCCGAGATTTTACTATAGAAGAAGTCAGAGATGTTATTACAGAGAACCTGTGAGCTGACTACCGGATCAGGGAGCTGAAGAGAGCAGAGTGAGTCAGCAATCTTAAAAAGTTCTCCAGATGAAGTTAGGGAACCTGTAAGACTGGAGAAGTACTCCTTCTTTTCCACCACAACTCTCAATTTGTAGTCCCGTAGAGCAGATTTATGAGCCTCTCGATCTTTCGGATCCCAGGACTTCCTCCAACATCTCTCGCTACTTCTAAATCTCTGCCTGAGAAGTCTCAGATGTTCTGAAAACCAAGGTGCTGTAGGTTTCTGTCTAGCTACATATCGAAGGGAGGCGGGGGCAAGCTTTTCCACTACGTTAATAGTAGCATCCATAAGTTCTTGAGCTGCCTCATCCGCATCCTTCAAGGAAAAAGATTTGGAAATCCGGATATTAGAAACAACAGTATCATCAGTGACGTTTCTAAAGTTTCTCCTAGGAATAAATGGGGTATCGATACGATTAGCTGAGGACAGAGTGGGGAGAGCAAGTTCGAATGGTACTGCAAGATGATCTGTCCAAGTCAAAGGCAGAGGCAGACCAACAGATATCAAGAATATGGCCTGCAATATGTGTTGGACTATTCACCAACTGTACGAGATCACACGCTCCAAGTGACTCGATTAGTGTCAGGGTATCCTTTGAGTTAATTTCATCGAGATGGAGATTGAAATCCCCCAAGATGGAAAGATCTGATTTTCCAAAGTAAGGTTCTAGGATTCTAATGAGATCTGATGGAAAACTAGCCCTAGGGCCGGGTGGCCTATAGATAAGTATCCCAGTGAAAGAGACAGAGGGAGTACAAAGAATGCAAAAATAAAATGCCTCAAAACAATCTCCAGGCATTGATAGAGATTTAATAGTGCAAGAGAAAGAGGATTTAAACAAAACAGCTCTTCCTCCACCTCTACGCAGAGCTCTATCCTGCCTATGGAGAGACTAGCCCTCAGGGATGGCCAAAAGTAAATCATGTCCAGAGGAATCCGAAGCCCAGGTCTCCGTGATAAAGACCCAGTCGGGCTGTCTATCTTCCACAAATTCGTGGAAGTCAATATTGTGCTTGATCAACGATCGAGAGTTGATTAAAAAGCCGTTTTTAGGCCGCAAAACGGAAAGGCGCACTGGGCGCGGATGAGATCTGATAGCACTAGGAGCAGGGCACCGAAAGGGAGCCCTACATGTCATGCATCGCTGGGAGTATAAGATACCTTCAGGAGAGAAACGATGAGAACATCGCTGCACAGGTGGTCTGTATGTCAAAAGTTCCAACCGGGAGTATTGCCTAGGTACTCCCTGCAGAGGAAAGGAAGTTCTCACCGGGTCACGTCCGTCCTGCAGCGCGTCCTCAGCGCGGACGGGCGCACACGGGCTGAACTCAGGCGTAACTCTGGAGGAAGTCCGGCAATTCCGCTGCGCGATGACGCTGCGCGTGGGCATGGCTGCTATTTATGCTGGTCGCGCCTCCTAAATGAGGACTAGACCACGGAGTATCTCCCCCCTCACCTAATATGGCCGCCAATCGAGACAGTGGCGAGGGACCCGCGAAGTGCGGTGATTTCAAATTACCGTGCAAGTTAGGAGGACAGCAGGCAGGTATGCGTGGCCGGCAGGGTTTAAAAACAGGGGCAAATGGTATTAACAGAAATTAACCAAAATGACAAAAACGGGAAAATGTTAAAAATCAGCAAGAGCTAGCCAATAAGCAGAGCACTGCAAAGAAATGCGCAAGGCTGAATAGGAGCTTGCGAGTAGTTTGCCTGCTATTTAAGCTGGTCGCGCCTCCTAAATGAGGACTAGACCACGGAGTATCTCCCCCCTCACCTAATATGGCCGCCAATCGAGACAGTGGCGAGGGACCCGCGAAGTGCGGTGATTTCAAATTACCGTGCAAGTTAGGAGGACAGCAGGCAGGTATGCGTGGCCGGCAGGGTTTAACAACAGGGGCAAAATGGTATTAACAGAAATTAACCAAAATGACAAAAACGGGAAAATGTTAAAAATCAGCAAGAGCTAGCCAATAAGCAGAGCACTGCAAAGAAATGCGCAAGGCTGAATAGGAGCTCGAGAGTAGTTTGCCTGCTATTTAAGCTGGTCGCGCCTCCTAAATGAGGACTAGACCACGGAGTATCTCCCCCCTCACCTAATATGGCCGCCAATCGAGACAGTGGCGAGGGACCCGAGAAGTGCGGTGATTTCAAATTACTGTGCAAGTTAGGAGGACAGCAGGCAGGTATGCGTGGCCGGCAGGGTTTAAAAACAGGGGCAAAATGGTATTAACAGAAATTAACCAAAATGACAAAAACGGGAAAATGTTAAAAATCAGCAAGAGCTATCCAATAAGCAGAGCACTGCAAAGAAATGCGCAAGGCTGAATAGGAGCTCGTGAGTAGTTTGCCTGCTATTTAAGCTGGTCGCGCCTCCTAAATGAGGACTAGACCACGGAGTATCTCCCCCCCTCACCTAATATGGCCACCAATCAAGACAGTGGCGAGGGACCCGCAAAGTGCGGTGATTTCAAATTACCGTGCAAGTTAGGAGGACAGCAGGCAGGTATGCGTGGCCGGCAGGGTTTAAAAACAGGGGCAATGGGGCGTGGCCAAGATGGCGGAGTGAGCGGTCGCACTCTCCGTGGGCTCCTGAATCCCCAGGCCCTTGGACCGAGAATTTTAGCAGTATCTCCCCCATATCTGCTGGGAGATCGTGGGGAAAGAAGGGGACTACCAGCGACCCGGCGATGGGACTCAGCGAGACCCTGAACGATATCGTAGGAGGCCGCGGAAGGCGAGCGCGGGACGGAGCAGCAGGGAGGGGCCGAGAGCCGGAGCCTGCCGACGCGGACCACGGTGCGGAGCCAAAGCACCCCCGAGACTGAGCCGGCGAGAACCTACCCCGATTGACGGAGACACCGGGAACGGGACTGCCAGAAGACCCTCACGGGGAGAGGTCGACTGAAGACGGCGGGAGGCGGCGCCGAGGCCGGGGCCCGGAGCCACTACACGGCGCGGAGCCGGGGGCGCGGCCTACAGGTGGACAACGAGGTGGAGAGCGACAGCGGAGCCCCGCATCGGAGGCCCTGGTGAGGAGGTACTCTGGCGAGATAGCCTGGGCGGCAGCCGGTCCTGGGCTCCGCGGGGGACACGACGGATGGCCCCGCTAGCCGCCTGATGTCGGAGGAAGGGCGGCAGAGCGGCACAGGGCCCAGTGAGGAGTGCGGAGGAGCGTGGGGGCGAGCGCGGCAGGAGAAGAGGTCGAGGTGCACCCGGCGGCCTGGCCGAGGGCCCAGCACGCATCTGCCTGGGGGAGTCGCCCCTGTATTGCTTAGAGACTGACAGTTCGCCTGCCGGAGCAGCCGGTGAGCCCCGGAGGACTGCAACAGCGGAACCGGGCCCGGATCGGGCGATCTAGGCCCCTGGGAGGACACGTGGCATCTTGCGAGGAACGGCCAGGGGCCTGCGGAGCCCTGGGAAGGGCTGCAGAGAGAGAAAGTAGGCCCCACGGACCCGCGCTGCCACCCAGGGGTGAGAGGCAGCAGCACCGGGACTGAAGGCCCGAGAGAGGAGCAGGCTGAGGAGACCCTCCTGCGGTGTGTCACGTCAACGGGCCCGAGAGGTGAGGTGTGGGCTCGGCAGGGCCCTGGCGGTGGTAGGCTGGTGCCGCCCGACCAACCGACTCAGCAGGAGGACGGGAGACCGAAGAAGCGTGGAGCGAGCCCCGTGGCCTAGCGACGCGGGCGGAGCACCCGAGACACGGGAGGAGCCGGCCGCCCCCTACCAATGGCGGGCAACAGAAGCAGCAAGAAGGGGGACCGCACTCTCCCGGAGATGCTCAGCAGGAACCACCAGAGGGTGGACAAGGGGCAACCGTCGCCGGGCTCCTCCGGGGGTGCGCAGGAGACGGACGAGAGAGAGCCGCCGGTGACTAGAGCCTTCATGGAGTCACTCTTCAGCTGTCTTAGGGATGACTTTCAAACGCTGAAACAGGACGTCGCTGGGGAGATGCGAGAGGTGCGCAGAGAGGTAGACGGCCTGGGAGAGCGGGTGGCTTCCGTGGAGGGTGCTGGTCAGAGGAGGGACGAGGACATTGAGCAGTTGCAGCAGGAGGTGCTGCGCCTCCGAGACCAGCAGCTCGACCTGCAAGCCCATAATGAGGATCTTGAAAACAGATCCCGGCGGAACAACATTCGGGTCCGGGGAGTTCCGAGCGCGGGCGATGGGTCTGATGTGACCAGCTACCTACAGAACCTGTTCAGGGAGATCTTGGGAGAGGCGACGGACTTCCCCATCCGGATTGACAGAGCGCATAGGGTAGGCCCGCCGAGACGCACGTCGGCACCACCGCCGGATATTCTGGCCTTTCTACCGGACTTTCCACTCAAGGAGCGAATCTTGGCTGAGGCAAGGAAGAAGTCATCCCTGACCTTTCGAGGACACCCAGTGGCTTTGTATCAGGACTTATCTGCCATAACGCTTCAGAAACGCAAAGCTTTCAGGATTGCCACGGACTTTCTGAGGGAGCACAGCACGCCCTACGCCTGGGGGCACCCCTTCCGACTCATCTTTCGGTGGAATGGCACTTTGCACCAACTACGCTCCCTGCGGGAGACCTGCGGGGTATTGGGCATTCCTGAGACGGAGGAGGATACGGCTACGCCGCACCGGAGGCGCGTTACCAGAGACGGCTGGCAGCGGGTGACGGGGCAGACTCTTCTGGCCGCACTGTGCGGCCGGACTCACCCACCATCAGGGCTGGCATGGCCGGCGCGGTGCTCGAGGTGGCCAGAGACACCGCCGCTGGTGATGTCGCATTGACGGCGTAAGAACACTCCGGGGGGAGATCATCACAGCCCACTACACTTTGCAGGTTTGGGGGCTCTGGGGGGGGAGGGGGTAGCGGGGAGGAGACGGTGGCTGGACGTCCACTTAAGTTACTCACCACAGACTAGTCCCTCGTGGGACTCGGCTGGGACTATGGTTCATTGGGGTTGGAGGACGGGGGAAGGAGGGAGGGAAGGGTGGGGTTTGGGGTTGTTCGACTGTTGTCCAAGGGGTTGCTTGTTGGGGTTCGGGGGGGTTCGTTTAGGTTGTGGGGTTGAGGGAGGGGAAGGGAGTGGTTGGGGGGTTGAGTGGGAGTGTGGGGGGGCTCGGGAGGGGAGGGGGGAACGTCCAGTGCACCACAGGGATTACGGCCGCCTTGGCGGCACTCTTGAGACGGACTCCGCGCCTGCGGAGGCTTTGCGCTACTTCACCTATCCTTCCCTATGCCGCCTACCACTCTTAAGCTCGTGACACTTAATGTTCGGGGCCTCAACAACCCGGTTAAGCGGCGCGCTGTGTTATCCCCACTAGAAAGCACCCGAGCAGACATCTGCCTCCTCCAGGCGACTCACTTGTTGCCTCGGGACTGCCACAGGCTCCGATCCCACAAATTCCCGACTCAACTCTTCTCTTCTGGCAATGCTAAGACGGCGGGGGTGGCGATTTTGGTGGCCAGACAGTTCAGGGGAGAGGTCTTGCACAAACAATCCGAACAGAAAGGGAGACTGTTAGCCTATAGGTTCAGGGTGGGGGGTATCCACTTCACAGTGGGATCTGTATATAGCCCAAACGAACAACAAGAACGCTTCTTACGCGCAGCTTTGGAAGATGTCACTGCCTCACAGGACAGGCACATTATCCTCGGGGGTGACCTCAATATGGTCTTTAACTCGGCCCTAGACAGATCCGCGCTTCGCTCTCCGCAGGCGGGGGAATTCTCGGCCGGGTGTAAGACACAGCTGGCGGAGCTGGACCTCCACGACCTCTGGCGCCGCATGCATCCTACTGATAGAGACTATTCATACTACTCCCATGCACATAAGACCTACGCGCGCCTGGATCACTTTTTTTGGTCACCGCGCCGGTATGTGCGATAGCTACCGCGACAGGGATGGGGGTGGTCTCCCTGTCTGATCACGCTCCGGTCACCGTCGAGCTTCGACTGCCGCCAATCTCAGGTCCACCGCGGGTTTGGCGCCTGCGGGACACATTGCTGCATAGGAAGGCAGCAGTCACGCACGTGACGCATGCCATCCAGGACTACCTGTCCCATAATGCGGATTCCAACACTTCGCAAGCGACACAATGGGCGGCCATGAAGGCGGTGATATGGGGGGAGTTTATAGCTCTTTCCTCAGCCGACAACAAGGAGCGGCGGCACAAGAGGGAGGAGCTCACCCAGCGGGTCCGCGAACTGGAACAGGTGCACCGCAGGACAGGGGCTCCCCGGGTATGGCGGCAGCTAAAGGAGGCCAGAAAGCTCTTGGCGGCCCTGGACATGGACCGCGCGGAGTACGCGGCTTTGCGCTTACGCCATGCCTACTACACGGGAGGGGATAGATGTGGCCGGCTGCTGGCGAACAGGCTTAGAGCGGCTCGACAACAACAGGTAGTGAAGGAGGTCTCCGACTCCACGGGGTCGATGATTACGGAGGACACCCATATAGCTGAGGCTTTCCGGGGATTTTATGCGGACCTCTATACGGGGGACCCCCCGGATGCATTGGCGACGGCGGCCTATTTGGACTCGATTGCCCTCCCCTCCTTGACGCCTTTGCAGGCGGAGCACCTGGACAGGGATATACGAGTTGAGGAAGTGATCTCCGCCATCGCCCGACTTAAACACGGGAAGGCCCCGGGGCCGGATGGCTACACATCCCTTTTCTACAAAACGTTCTGTGCGACGCTGGCCCCGCTTCTCACGCGCCTCTTCAACTCCTTCACTGCTCCCGGGGCCATCCCACCGGACCTGCTGCAAGCCTCTATCACGGTCATCCCCAAACCGGGGAAGGACCGGACGCAATGTAGTTCCTACAGGCCGATCTCACTTTTGAACGTGGCTCTTAAGCTGTACACTGGAATCCTAGCGTCCCGGTTGGCTCCCCACCTACGGGGCCTTATAGACCCAGACCAGGCGGGCTTTGTCCCGGGACGGCAGACGGTGGACAACACCAAGCGGATAGTTCAACTCTTAGAAAAAGCATCACGGATCCCAGGGGAGAGAATGATGCTTTCGGTGGACGCGGAAAAGGCGTTTGACCGCGTCCACTGGCCTTTTTTGGAGCAGGTCCTGCGGAAGGTGGGGATAAGGGACAGATTCCGATCATGGATTTTCAATTGCTACAAATCCCAGACGGCAGCGGTACGGGTGAATGGCTCCAGCTCCAGAAGTTTTGCCATTGAGAGGGGCACGAGGCGGGGTTGCCCGCTGTCGCCCTTGCTCTTCGCCCTGTACATGGAGCCTTTCGCCCAACGGGTGCGTCATAACCCAGCAGTGAGGGGGGTGCGGTTCGGAGGCTTCACTCATGCCATTAGCCTGTACGAGGATGACGTCATACTGTCGCTGGACGATCCGCTCACTGCACTTCCGGCGTGTATCGAGGAGTTGGACTCCTTTGCCGCGGTTTCGGGATTCAAAATGAACGTTGGGAAGTCAGTGGCGTTGGACGTGTCGCTCAAGCCAGCTACTAGGACTTCGTTGCAGGACCTCTTCCCGATGCTCTGGTCGAAAGAGTTGGTGCCTTATCTCGGGATTCAGCTGGCTCCCACCTTGCCGGCTATGGTGGCGGCTAATTATGCTGCTTTGGGCAGGAAGATTCGAGAGGAGATAGGCCGGTGGGATCGCAGCGCCTTGTCCTGGCTGGGCAGAATAGCTGCCATCAAAATGACTGTTTTGCCCCAGATTTTGTATTTGTTTAGGGCGTTACCATTGCAGCCACCTACGGGCTGGATCCAGCAGACGCAGTCGGACCTGGCGCGTTTCATATGGCGGGGCAAGAAGCCCAGGATGAAAAGGGCGCTCTCTATGCTCGCGCCGGAGGCCGGGGGCTGGGGATCCCGGACCTCCGCAGGTACTTTCAGGCAGTGCAGTTACGTTACTTGGTGGAGTGGAGTAGGTGGGAATCCGACAAGCACTGGCTTTTTCAGGATCAAGCGGTGGCGGGCAGGCCCTTGCAAGAGGTGCCGTTCCTTCGAAGGGCTCACCGCCCGGCGAATCTATATGCCTCCTTCGTCACGCGAGTACCCCTACGGGTCTGGGATGCTACCAACGCTGTGCACGGCCTGACAACATTCCCTTCACCTCTCACACCCTAGCTGGATAATCCAGACTTCACCCCGGGACTGGAGAAGGGGGCCTTCGCTCTCTGGCGGGAGGCGGGGTGTCGGGCCCTGTGTCATATGTATGACCCGGAAGGGGTCATCCCCTTCGTGCGCTTCAGACAGGAGTATGCGCTCCCGGAGACCGAGAGGTTGCACTACCTACAGGCTCGCCACTGGGCGCTGCATCCACAGGTGCGGGAGACGGCTGATAGGAGACTTCTCCCGTATGAGCGATGGCTTCTGACTCGCACGTCCGACGCGAAGCTGATCACCGATCTCTACAAGCTGTTACAAACACCCTCCTCTCACTTCTATAATCCAGGACGGGAGCGCTGGGAGAGGGAACTGGGCAGGTCACTGAGCCATAGGGAATGGGAGCAGGTGGCATATAGGGCCAGGCACTCGGCGTACCATATGGGACTCACTGACACGTTCACCAAAGTCTCGACGTACTGGTACTACACCCCGGAGCGCATACACGACATGGATCATAGCAAGGATGCTGGCTGCTGGAGGGGATGCGGGCGGGTGGGCACGCTGCTACACATCCTGTGGGGCTGTCCGCTCCTCGACTCTTATTGGAAGGAGGTGATAGACGATATCGATTCCCATTTTGCCACTGAGCTGCCGCGCTTCCCTGCATACATATTACTGGGCCTCCCGAACGGGTTGATGTATCCCTTGAAATCCCGCAGGGGTAGACAGATAGCTATTGCACTGGGATCGGCGATGCAGAACATCCTCGCGCACTGGCGCTCCAAGACACTCCCCACTGTCACGGGCTGGCTTCACAGATTATGGCATGTGTTGGGGATGGAGAAATTGTCGCTTACACTGGCAGGGGATATAGAGCAGTTCAATGATCTCTGGCAGCCGTTTCAGTCCCTGCTGGTTACTGAATTTAGGGAACTGACCTGCCCGAGATATCTTGGCCTCCTGCGGCTTACGGCCCTGGAGGAATCTGCCTCTTAATTGGTAATGAGGTGGAGTCCCTCTGGGAGAGACAGGGAGGGGGAGACGGAGTGGATCGGACCTACGCACTGGACGGGGGGAGGGCAGGGTTTGGGGTGGGGGTATGGGAATTAGGGGTGGGGGAGGTTGGTTCGGGAGGGGGGGAATTGTATTTGATTGTTACGGCACTGTTCATCATCGAGGGTCACAGCGGACTGCAGTATTATTAGAATGTTCGCTACAGGGCCTCCAGCCCGGCATTGGACTTCGCCGCTGTACTCGTATACTCACGATGTGTCGTATTGTTTGTTTCTATGCATTGCAATAATAATAAAAACATTTTAAACCTAAAAACAGGGGCAAAATGGTATTAACAGAAATTAACCAAAATGACAAAAACGGGAAAATGTTAAAAATCAGCAAGAGCTAGCCAATAAGCAGAGCACTGCAAAGAAATGCGCAAGGCTGAATAGGAGCTCGCGAGTAGTTTGCCTGCTATTTAAGCTGGTCGCGCCTCCTAAATGAGGACTAGACCACGGAGTATCTCCCCCCTCACCTAATATGGCCGCCAATCGAGACAGTGGAGAGGGACCCGCGAAGTGCGGTGATTTCAAATTACCGTGCAAGTTAGGAGGACAGCAGGCAGGTATGCGTGGCCGGCAGGGTTTAAAAACAGGGGCAAAATGGTATTAACAGAAATTAACCGAAATGACAAAAACGGGAAAATGTTAAAAATCAGCAAGAGATAGCCAATAAGCAGAGCACTGCAAAGAAATGCGCAAGGCTGAATATTGAGAATATTTTTGGACCTCCAAAATGTTTAGAGTTTCTGCAGACCTCTTTGAAGCATTGCCCGATATTTAGAAGGTCTTTCACAGATATAACTACAGGTTTTTCCAACTAGAGGATATTTGAACTTGAAAAAAAAGAAAAAATGCTTGTCTAACAGTGTGGCCGATAGGTTGCTCAATCAAAACATAATTTATGTACTGTCCAGAATATAAGAAGTGCATTAAATCCACATGCAATTGTAATAGGCCAAACAAGGCATCGATCATGTTTGTAGTGTCATACCTATCTACCAAACCTTAAGTCAGGCACTACGTCCAGAGGCAGAAATCAGGACGGAACAAAGGTGCTTTAATTATCCCCAAACATGTCATGACTCCGGTTGCCACTAATTTAAAATTTCTCCCAAAACAAAGCTTTTTCCAACATAACCAAATGCGTCAGCAGGAGTTATCCCAGCAGCTCCCAGCAATGAAGAGAACGTCTGCGGATATGGATTGCAACAATCCCTAGCTGAAGGATTTCAACTTCCATTTCAGAGACTAAATGATAAGGTTGAAATATTTAACTGGGATTAATCTGCTTGGTGTATCTGACCCTCATTCCATACAGGCTGGACGAAAATCACATCAAGAAGCCGCATATTGTGCCGATACTTATCATTTGCACTTCAAGACTTTACTGATATTTTTGACATGCATTTTTACGTATTTTCAAATCTGGTTTAGCTAATTAGATTATGTTGATTACAATTCACCCAATGTGTCTGATTCTTTTAGGTAATTTTATTGTTTTCGTGTTTTGACTTTATTACTGTTTGCTATCGCACCATTATTTTGACATTTCTTGTAAGTTGAGCCTGTCTTCTCTGTATCATATTTATCAGGTGGTTAAGCTTAAAATTATTTAGCCACTTTAGCGTTCACCCTGACAAGTTAAGTTTATTATTTCTTTCACAGGTTGACAGCCTACCCAAAATAATAATTCACTTAATTGGGATTAACCAATTGTTTTGCTTCTAATAATTTGACAAAATTCATTGTCTTTTCAATTTTTGGTTGAAAGAATGAAAGCCAATACTATGATTTTATGATAGTTCTCAAGAGATGATGAATACAACCCATCACAATTCAAAGACCACATCGAGGAAATCAGGTCCCACAAAAATACAAAAATGTACTCAATAAGGCAAAATGTCCAATTTCATAGACTAGGCAAAAAACATTTAGACTTACTTCTGCTGCCTAGAGGAGCAATAAGAAAGATATGTAAACATTTAGACATATATTATCATCATGAAAATAAACAAATAAGTCAACCTTTAGAAAATGCAGAATTATTCATGTCATTTATATGTTAACAAAAAATATTGAAATACCACTCTCATTTAGAAATCTCTTAGGAGTCACTCAAAAGTTCAATATGTACATTTCCAGACACTGAATTAAAAGGTAAACTTACTGTTGTTGTCTTAAAGAGAGATAAGAAAGTGATGTTAAATATTAGATATATCATTTACAATCATTAGAACTTCAACAATTAAACTCAAAATGTGTGGAAACAACAGAAATACTACTTTACATGTTAGCAAGATGTAGCAAAATTACAATTCTCATTTAGGACCAACCAAACTATACTTAACAATTGAATTGATTCAGACACAATTGGGCTTGATAGGAACAAATGCACATCTAACTGAATATGAGTGTAGCAAGTGCTATATAAACTTCTCCAAATTCACTGTAGATAATCAAGTACATTTGTTTGGAGTCATTTATGCTTGTCCATCCCCTAATTTTCACAACTATATTGCAGATAACCAATGTTTTATATGAGGTGTGTTCATCTTCTTCCCTGTTACTTTGAAATATTAGTGTAATACTGAATTAAAAAACCAATCAAGTATGTGGTGAACAAAAGAAAATATGACATTGTATTGTAATGCATCAGAGCTGTAGTTTTTAAAAAGACTGGAATGAATGCGCTCAAAGAACCCAAGCATTATCTTTGGCTACAAGGACAAAACATGTTGCAAGACTCCTTTTCCTGATCAGCCTGGGTGACTTGACACAACTGGGCCTGAATGGAATCATGCTGTGAACCTCTGCTGTAGTGGGTGCTGCATTCTAAGTGCTGTCCCTAAGTTCCTGTTAGCCCCAGAAGTGACCAAGAGGAGATGCTCCTGAAAGTATGCAAAGTTGTGACTGAGAATATTTTTGGACCTCCAAAAGGTTTAGAGTTTCTGAAGACCTCTTTGAAGCATTGCCCGATATTTAGAAGGTCTTTCACAGATATAACTACAGGTTTTTCCAACTAGAGGATATTTGAGCGTGTTGAAAAAGATAAAATGCTTGTCTCACAGTCTGTCCGATAGGTTGCTCAATCAAAACATAAATTATGTAGTGTCCATGTTATAAGAAGTGCATTAAATCCACATGCAATTGTAATAGGCCAAACAAGGCATCGATCATGTTTGTAGTGTCATACCTATCTGCCAAACCTTAAATTAGGCACTACGCCCAGAGGCAGAAATCAGGATGGAACAAAGGTGCTATTATAATCCACAAACATGTCATGACTCCGGTTGCCACTAATTTAAAATTTCTCCCAAAACAAAGCTTTTTCCAACATAACCAAATGCGTCAGCAGGAGTTATTCCAGCTCCTCCCAGCAATGAAGAGAACAACTGCGGATATGAATTGCAACAATCCCTAGCTGAAGGATTTCAACTTCCATTTCAGAGACTAAATCATAAGATTGAAAAATGTAACTGGGCTTTATCTGCTTGGTGTATCTGACCCTCATTCCATCATGGCTGGACGAAAATCACATCATGAAGCAGCATATTGTGCCAATACTTATCATTTGCACTTCAAGACATTACCAATATTTTTGTCATGCATTTTGACGTTCTTTCAAATGTGGTTTCACTAATTAGATTATGTTCATTACAATTCACCCAATGTGTCTAATTCTTTTAGGTAATTTTATTGTTTTCGTGTTTTGACTTTATTACTGTTTGGTATCGCACCATTTTTTTTCAAATTTCCTGTAAGGTGAGTCTGTCTTCTCTGTATCATATTTATCAGGGGGTTAAGCTTAAAATTATTTAGCCACTTTAGCGTTCACCCTGACAAGTTGACGTTAATATTTCTTTCACAGGTTGACAGCCTACCCAAAATAATAATTCACTTAAATGGGATCATCCAATTGTTTTGCTTCTAATAGTTTGACAACATTTTTTGTCTTTTCAGTTTCTGGTTGAAAGAATGAAAGCCAATAATAATATTTTATGATAGTTCTCAAGAGATGATGAATACAACCCATCACAATCCAAAGACCATATCGAGGAAATCAGGTCCCACAAAAATGCAAAAAATTACTCAATTAGGCAAAATGACTATTTTCTTAGACTAGGTACACAACATTTAGACTTATTTATGCTGCCTAGAGGAGCAATAAGAATGAGATGTAATATTTAGACATAGATTATCATCATGAAAATAAACAAATAAGTCAACCTTTAGAAAATGCAGAATGATTCATGTTATTTATATGTTAACAAAATATATTGAGATACCACTCTCATTTAGAAATCTCTTAGGAGTCACTCAAAATGTCAATATGTACAATTCCAGACACTGAAATAAAAGGTAAACTTACTGTTGTTGTCTGAAAGAGAGATAAGAAAGTGATGTTAAATATTGGATATATCATTTACAATCATTAGAACTTTAAAAATTAAACTCAAAATGTGTTTAAACAACAGAAATGCTACATTACAAGTTAGCAAGATATATACAAATTACAATTCTTATTTAGGAGCAACCAAACTATATTTTACAATTGAATTATTCAGACACAATTTGGCTTAATAGGACCGAGTACACATCTAACTGAATATGAGTGTAGCAAGTGTTATTTAAACTTCTCCAAATTCACTGTAGATAATCAAGTACATTTGTTTGGAGACATGTTTGCTTGTTCATCCCATAATTTTCACAAATATATAGCAGATAGCCAATGTTTTCTATGAGGTGTGTTCATCTTCTTCCCTGTTACTTTGAAATATTAGTGTAATACTGATTTAAAAAAACAATGAAGTATGTGGTGAACAAAAGGAAATATGACATATTGTATTGTAATGCATCAGAGCTGTAGTTTTTTAAAAAGCCTGGAATGTATGGGCTAAAAGACCCCAAGCATTATCTTTGGCTACAAGGACAAAACACATTGCAATATCTGCCTAGTTGACTTGTCACAACTGGGCCTGAATTGAATCATGCTGTGAACCTCTCCTGGAGTGGGTGCTGCATTCTATGTGCTGTCCCTAAGTTCATGTTAGCCTCAGAAGTGACCAAGAGGAGATGCTCCTGAAAGTATGCAAAGTTGTGACTGAGAATATTTTTGGACCTCCAAAATGTTTAGAGTTTCTGCATACCTCTTTGAAGCATTGCCCGATATTTAGAAGCTCTCACAGATATAACTACAGGTTTTTCCAACTAGATTATATTTGAACTTGAAGAAAAAGACAAAATGCTTGTCTAACAGTGTGGCCGATAGGTTGCTCAATCAAAACATAAATTATGTATGGTCAATGTTATAAGAAGTGCATTAAATCCACATGCAATTGTAATAGGCCAAACAAGGCATCGATCATGTTTGTAGTGTCATACCTAGCTACCAAACCTTAAATCAGGCACTACGCCCAGAGGCAGAAATCAGGACGGAACAAAGGTTCTATAATTATCCCCAAACATGTCATGACTCCGGTGGCCACTAATTTAAAATTTCTCCAAAAACAAAGTTTATTCCAACATAACCAAATGCGTCAGCAGGAGTTATCCCAGCAGCTCCCAGCAATGAAGAGAACGTCTGCAGATATGGATTGCAACAATCCCTAGCTGAAGGATTTCAACTTCCATTTCAGAGACTAAATGATAAGGTTGAAATATTTAACTGAGATTAATCTGCTTGGTGTATCTGACCCTCATTCCAGATTGGCTGGACGAAAATCACATCAAGAAGCAGCATATTGTGCCTATACTTATCAATTGCACTTCAAGACTTTACTGATTTTTTGACATGCATTTTTACGTATTTTCAAATCTGGTTTCTCTATTTAGATTATGTTGATTACAATTTACCCAATGTGTCTGATTCTTTTAGGTAATTTTATTGTTTTCGTGTTTTGACTTTATTACTCTTTGCAATCGCACCATTTTTTGGACATTTCCTGTAAGTTGAGCCTGTCTTCTCTGTATCATATTTACCAGGTGGTCAAGCTTAAAATTATTTAGCAAATTTAGCGTTCACCCTGACAAGTTAAGCCTATTATTTCTTTCACAGGTTGACAGCCTACCCAAAATAATAATTCACTTAATTGGGATTAACCAATAGTTTTGCTTCTAATATTTTGACAAAATTCTTTGTCTTTTCAGTTTCTGGTTGAAAGAATGAAAGCCAATAATATGATTTTATGATAGTTCTCAAGAGATGATGAATACAACCCATCACAATTCAAAGACCACATCGAGGAAATCAGGTCCCACAAAAATAAAAAAATATTCTCAATAAGGCAAAATGTCCAATTTCATAGACTAGGTAAAAAACATTTAGACTTACTTCTGGTGTCTAGAGGAGCAATAAGACAGAGATGTAAACAATTAGACATATATTATCATCAGAAAATAAACAAATAAGTCAACCTTTAGAAAATGCTGAATTATTCATGTCATTTATATGTTAACAAAAAATATTGAAATACCACTCTCATTTAGAAATCTCTTAGGAGTCACTCAAAATGTCAATATGTACAATTCCAGACACTGAAATAAAAGGTAACCTTACTGTTGTTGTCTGAAAGAGAGATAAGAAAGTGATGTTAAATATTAGATATATCATTTACAATTATTAGAACTTTAAAAATTAAACTCAAAATGTGTTTAAACAACAGAAATGCTACATTACAAGTTAGCAAGATATATACAAATTAGAATTCTTATTTAGGAGCAACCAAACTATATTTTACAATTGAATTATTCAGACACAATTTGGCTTAATAGGACCGAGTACACATCTAACTGAATATGAGTGTAGCAAGTGTTATTTAAACTTCTCCAAATTCACTGTAGATAATCAAGTACATTTGTTTGGAGACATGTTTGCTTGTTCATCCCATAATTTTCACAAATATATAGCAGATAGCCAATGTTTTCTATGAGGTGTGTTCATCTTCTTCCCTGTTACTTTGAAATATTAGTGTAATACTGATTTAAAAAAACAATGAAGTATGTGGTGAACAAAAGGAAATATGACATATTGTATTGTAATGCATCAGAGCTGTAGTTTTTTAAAAAGCCTGGAATGTATGGGCTAAAAGACCCCAAGCATTATCTTTGGCTACAAGGACAAAACACATTGCAATATCTGCCTAGTTGACTTGTCACAACTGGGCCTGAATTGAATCATGCTGTGAACCTCTCCTGGAGTGGGTGCTGCATTCTATGTGCTGTCCCTAAGTTCATGTTAGCCTCAGAAGTGACCAAGAGGAGATGCTCCTGAAAGTATGCAAAGTTGTGACTGAGAATATTTTTGGACCTCCAAAATGTTTAGAGTTTCTGCATACCTCTTTGAAGCATTGCCCGATATTTAGAAGCTCTCACAGATATAACTACAGGTTTTTCCAACTAGATTATATTTGACCTTGAAGAAAAAGACAAAATGCTTGTCTAACAGTGTGGCCGATAGTTTGCTCAATCAAAACATAAATTATGTATGGTCAATGTTATAAGAAGTGCATTAAATCCTCATGCAATTGTAATAGGCCAAACAAGGCATCGATCATGTTTGTAGTGTCATACCTAGCTACCAAACCTTAAATCAGGCACTACGCCCAGAGGCAGAAATCAGGACGGAACAAAGGTTCTATAATTATCCCCAAACATGTCATGACTCCGGTGGCCACTAATTTAAAATTTCTCCAAAAACAAAGTTTATTCCAACATAACCAAATGTGTCAGCAGGAGTTATCCCAGCAGCTCCCAGCAATGAAGAGAACGTCTGCAGATATGGATTGCAACAATCCCTAGCTGAAGGATTTCAACTTCCATTTCAGAGACTAAATGATAAGGTTGAAATATTTAACTGAGATTAATCTGCTTGGTGTATCTGACCCTCATTCCAGATTGGCTGGACGAAAATCATATCAAGAAGCAGCATATTGTGCCTATACTTATCAATTGCACTTCAAGACTTTACTGATTTTTTGACATGCATTTTTACGTATTTTCAAATCTGGTTTCTCTATTTAGATTATGTTGATTACAATTTACCCAATGTGTCTGATTCTTTTAGGTAATTTTATTGTTTTCGTGTTTTGACTTTATTACTCTTTGCAATCGCACCATTTTTTGGACATTTCCTGTAAGTTGAGCCTGTCTTCTCTGTATCATATTTACCAGGTGGTCAAGCTTAAAATTATTTAGCAAATTTAGCGTTCACCCTGACAAGTTTAGCCTATTATTTCTTTCACAGGTTGACAGCCTACCCAAAATAATAATTCACTTAATTGGGATTAACCAATTCTTTTGCTTCTAATATTTTGACAAAATTCTTTGTCTTTTCAGTTTCTGGTTGAAAGAATGAAAGCCAATAATATGATTTTATGATAGTTCTCAAGAGATGATGAATACAACCCATCACAATTCAAAGACCACATCGAGGAAATCAGGTCCCACAAAAATAAAAAAATATTCTCAATAAGGCAAAATGTCCAATTTCATAGACTAGGTAAAAACATTTAGACTTACTTCTGGTGTCTAGAGGAGCAATAAGACAGAGATGTAAACAATTAGACATATATTATCATCAGAAAATAAACAAATAAGTCAACCTTTAGAAAATGCTGAATTATTCATGTCATTTATATGTTAACAAAAAATATTGAAATACCACTCTCATTTAGAAATCTCTTAGGAGTCACTCAAAATGTCAATATGTACAATTCCAGACACTGAAATAAAAGGTAAACTTACTGTTGTTGTCTGAAAGAGAGATAAGAAAGCGATGTTAAATATTAGATATATCATTTACAATCATTAGAACTTTAAAAATTAAACTCAAAATGTGTTTCAACAACAGAAATGCTACATTACAAGTTAGCAAGATATATAAAAATTACAATTCTTATTTAGGAGCAACCAAACTATATTTTACAATTGAATTACTCAGACACAATTGGGCTTAATAGGACGGAGTACACATCTAACTGAATATGAGTGTAGCAAGTGTTATTTAAACTTCTCCAAATTCACTGTAGATAATCAAGTACATTTGTTTGGAGACATGTTTGCTTGTTCATCCCATAATTTTCACAAATATATAGCAGATAGTCAATGTTTTCTATGAGGTGTGTTCATCTTCTTCCCTGTTACTTTGAAATATTAGTGTAATACTGATTTAAAAAAACAATGAAGTATGTGGTGAACAAAAGAAAATATGACATATTGTATTGTAATGCATCAGAGCTGTAGTTTTTTTAAAAAGCCTGGAATGTATGGGCTAAAAGACCCCAAGCATTATCTTTGGCTACAAGGACAAAACACATTGCAAGATCTGCCTAGGTGACTTGTCACAACTGGGCCTGAATTGAATCATGCTGTGAACCTCTCCTGGAGTGGGTGCTGCATTCTATGTGCTGTCCCTGTGTTCCTGTTAGCCTCAGAAGTGACCAAGAGGAGATGCTCCTGAAAGTATGCAAAGTTGTGACTGAGAATATTTTTGGACCTCCAAAATGTTTAGAGTTTCTGCATACTTCTTTGAAGCATTGCCCGATATTTAGAAGGTCTTTCACAGATATAACTACAGGTTTTTCCAACTAGAGGATATTTGAACTTGAAGAAAAAGACAAAATGCTTGTCTAACAGTGTGGCCGATAGGTTGCGCAATCAAAACATAAATTATGTACTATCCATGTTATAAGAAGTGCATTAAATCCACATGCAATTCCAATAGGCCAAACAAGGCATCGATCATGTTTGTAGTGTCATACCTAGCTACCAAACCTTAAGTCACGCACTACGCCCAGAGGCAGAAATCAGGACGGAACAAAGGTGCTATAATTATCCCCAAACATGTCATGACTCCGGTGGCCACTAATTTACAATTTCTCCAAAAACAAAGCTTTTTCCAACATAACCAAATGCGTCAGCAGGAGTTATCCCAGCAGCTCCCAGCAATGAAGAGAACGTCTGCGGATATGGATTGCAACAATCCCTAGCTGAAGGATTTCAACTTCCATTTCAGAGACTAAATGATAAGGTTGAAATATTTAACTGGGATTAATCTGCTTGGTGTATCTGACCCTCATTCCAGATTGGCTGGACGAAAATCACATCAAGAAGCAGCATATTGTGCCTATACTTATCATTTGCACTCCAAGACTTTACTGATTTTTTTGACATGCATTTTTACGTATTTTCAAATCTGGTTTCGCTATTTAGATTATGTTGATTACAATTTACCCAATGTGTCTGATTCTTTTAGGTAATTTTATTGTTTTCGTGTTTTGACTTTATTACTCTTTGCAATCGCACCATTTTTTGGACATTTCCTGTAAATTGAGCCTGTCTTCTCTGTATCATATTTACCAGGTGGTCAAGCTTAAAATTATTTAGCAAATTTAGCGTTCACCCTGACAAGTTAAGCTTATTATTTCTTTCACAGGTTGACAGCCTACCCAAAATAATAATTCACTTAATTGGGATTAACCAATTGTTTTGCTTCTAATAGTTTGACAACATTTTTTGTCTTTTCAGTTTCTGGTTGAAAGAATGAAAGCCAATAATATGATTTTATGATAGTTCTCAAGAGATGATGAATACAACCCATGACAATTCAAAGACCACATCGAGGAAATCAGGTCCCACAAAAATACAAAAATGTACTCAATAAGGCAAAATGTCCAATTTCATAGACTAGGTAAAAAACATTTAGACTTACTTCTGGTGTCTAGAGGAGCAATAAGACAGAGATGTAAACATTTAGACATATATTATCATCAGAAAATAAACAAATAAGTCAAACTTTAGAAAATGCAGAATTATTCATGTCATTTATATGTTAACAAAAAATATTGAAATACCACTCTCATTTAGAAAACTCTTAGGAGTCACTCAAAATGTCAAAATGTACAATTCCAGACACTGTAATAAAAGGTAAACGTACTGTTGTTGTCTGAAAGAGAGATAAGAAAGTGATGTTAAATATTAGATATATCATTTACAATCATTAGAACTTTAAAAATTAAACTCAAAATGTGTTTAAACAACAGAAATGCTACATTACAAGTTAGCAAGATATATAAAAATTACAATTCTTATTTAGGAGCAACCAAACTATATTTTACAATTGAATTATTCAGACACAATTGGGCTTAATAGGACGAAGGGCACATCTAACTGAATATGAGTGTAGCAAGTGCTATTTAAACTTCTCCAAATTCACTGTAGATAATCAAGTACATTTGCTTGGAGTCATGTATGCTTGTTCATCCCCTAATTTTCACAAATATATAGCAGATAGCCAATGTTTTCTATGAGGTGTGTTCATCTTCTTCCCTGTTACGTTGAAATATTAGTGTAATACTGTTTTAAAAAAACAATGAAGTATGTGGTGAACAAAAGGAAATATGACATATTGTATTGTAATGCATCAGAGCTGTAGTTTTTTAAAAAGCCTGGAATGTATGGGCTAAAAGACCCCAAGCATTATCTTTGGCTACAAGGACAAAACACATTGCAAGATCTGCCTAGGTGACTTGTCACAACTGGGCCTGAATTGAATCATGCTGTGAACCTCTCCTGGAGTGGGTGCTGCATCTATGTGCTGTCCCTGTGTTCCTGTTAGCCTCAGAAGTGACCAAGAGGAGATGCTCCTGAAAGTATGCAAAGTTGTGACTGAGAATATTTTCGGACCTCCAAAATGTTTAGAGTTTCTGCATACCTCTTTGAAGCATTGCCCGATATTTAGAAGGTCTTTCACAGATATAACTACAGGTTTTCCCACTAGAGGATATTTGAACTTGAAGAAAAAGACAAAATGCTTGTCTAACAGTGTGGCCGATAGGTTGCTCAATCAAAACATAAATTATGTATTGTCCATGTTATAAGAAGTGCATTAAATCCACATGCAATTGTAATAGGCCAAACAAGGCATCAATCATGTTTGTAGTGTCATACCTAGCTACCAGACCTTAAATCAGGCACTACGCCCAGAGGCAGAAATCAGGACGGAACAAAGGTGCTATAATTATCCCCAAACATGTCATGACTCCGGTGGCCACTAATTTAAAATTTCTCCAAAAACAAAGCTTTTTCCAACATAACCAAATGCGTCAGCAGGAGTTATCCCAGCAGCTCCCAGCAATGAAGAGAACGTCTGCGGATATGGATTGCAACAATCCCTAGCTGAAGGATTTCAACTTCCATTTCAGAGACTAAATGATAAGGTTGAAATATTTAACTGGGATTAATCTGCTTGGTGTATCTGACCCTCATTCCAGATTGGCTGGACGAAAATCACATCAAGAAGCAGCATATTGTGCCTATACTTATCATTTGCACTCCAAGACTTTACTGATTTTTTTGACATGCATTTTTACGTATTTTCAAATCTGGTTTCGCTATTTAGATTATGTTGATTACAATTTACCCAATGTGCCTGATTCTTTTAGGTAATTTTATTGTTTTCGTGTTTTGACTTTATTACTCTTTGCAATCGCACCATTTTTTGGACATTTCCTGTAAGTTGAGCCTGTCTTCTCTGTATCATATTTACCAGGTGGTCAAGCTTAAAATTATTTAGCAAATTTAGCGTTCACCCTGACAAGTTAAGCTTATTATTTCTTTCACAGGTTGACAGCCTACCCAAAATATCAATTCACTTAATTGGGATTAACCAATTGTTTTGCTTCTAATAGTTTGACAACATTTTTTGTCTTTTCAGTTTCTGGTTGAAAGAATGAAAGCCAATAATATGATTTTATGATAGTTCTCAAGAGATGATGAATACAACCCATCACAATTCAAAGACCACATTGAGGAAATCAGGTCCCACAAAAATACAAAAATGTACTCAATAAGGCAAAATGTCCAATTTCATAGACTAGGTAAAAAACATTTAGACTTACTTCTGGTGTCTAGAGGAGCAATAAGACAGAGATGTAAACATTTAGACATATATTATCATCAGAAAATAAACAAATAAGTCAAACTTTCGAAAATGCAGAATTATTCA
This sequence comes from Triturus cristatus, assembly GCF_964204655.1. Classification (NCBI taxonomy): domain Eukaryota; kingdom Metazoa; phylum Chordata; class Amphibia; order Caudata; family Salamandridae; genus Triturus; species Triturus cristatus. The sequence goes on from NC_140590.1 coordinate 1,122,469,254, forward strand.
TGTCATTTATATGTTAACAAAAAATATTGAAATACCACTCTCATTTAGAAAACTCTTAGGAGTCACTCAAAATGTCAAAATGTACAATTCCAGACACTGAAATAAAAGGTAAACTTACTGTTGTTGTCTGAAAGAGAGATAAGAAAGTGATGTTAAATATTAGATATATCATTTACAATCATTAGAACTTTAAAAATTAAACTCAAAATGTGTTTAAACAACAGAAATGCTACATTACAAGTTAGCAAGATATATAAAAATTACAATTCTTATTTAGGAGCAACCAAACTATATTTTACAATTGAATTATTCAGACACAATTGGGCTTAATAGGACGAAGGGCACATCTAACTGAATATGAGTGTAGCAAGTGCTATTTAAACTTCTCCAAATTCACTGTAGATAATCAAGTACATTTGTTTGGAGTCATGTATGCTTGTTCATCCCCTAATTTTCACAAATATATAGCAGATAGCCAATGTTTTCTATGAGGTGTGTTCATCTTCTTCCCTGTTACGTTGAAATATTAGTGTAATACTGATTTAAAAAAACAATGAAGTATGTGGTGAACAAAAGGAAATATCACATATTGTATTGTAATGCATCAGAGCTGTAGTTTTTTAAAAAGCCTGGAATGTATGGGCTAAAAGACCCCAAGCATTATCTTTGGCTACAAGGACAAAACACATTGCAAGATCTGCCTAGATGACTTGTCACAACTGGGCCTGAATTGAATCATGCTGTGAACCTCTCCTGGAGTGGGTGCTGCATTATATGTGCTGTCCCTGTGTTCCTGTTAGCCTCAGAAGTGACCAAGGGGAGATGCTCCTGAAAGTATGCAAAGTTGTGACTGAGAATATTTTCGGACCTCCAAAATGTTTAGAGTTTCTGCATACCTCTTTGAAGCATTGCCCGATATTTAGAAGGTCTTTCACAGATATAACTACAGGTTTTCCCACTAGAGGATATTTGAACTTGAAGAAAAAGACAAAATGCTTGTCTAACAGTGTGGCCGATAGGTTGCTCAATCAAAACATAAATTATGTATTGTCCATGTTATAAGAAGTGCATTAAATCCACATGCAATTGTAATAGGCCAAACAAGGCATCAATCATGTTTGTAGTGTCATACCTAGCTACCAGACCTTAAATCAGGCACTACGCCCAGAGGCAGAAATCAGGACGGAACAAAGGTGCTATAATTATCCCCAAACATGTCATGACTCCGGTGGCCACTAATGTAAAATTTCTCCAAAAACAAAGCTTTTTCCAACATAACCAAATGCGTCAGCAGGAGTTATCCCAGCAGCTCCCAGCAATGAAGAGAATGTCTGCGGATATGGATTGCAACAATCCCTAGCTGAAGGATTTCAACTTCCATTTCAGAGACTAAATGATAAGGTTGAAATATTTAACTGGGATTAATCTGCTTGGTGTATCTGACCCTCATTCCAGATTGGCTGGACGAAAATCACATCAAGAAGCAGCATATTGTGCCTATACTTATCATTTGCACTCCAAGACTTTACTGATTTTTTTGACATGCATTTTTACGTATTTTCAAATCTGGTTTCGCTATTTAGATTATGTTGATTACAATTTACACAATGTGTCTGATTCTTTTAGGTAATTTTATTGTTTTCGTGTTTTGACTTTATTACTCTTGGCAATCGCACCATTTTTTGGACATTTCCTGTAAGTTGAGCCTGTCTTCTCTGTATCATATTTACCAGGTGGTCAAGCTTAAAATTATTTAGCAAATTTAGCGTTCACCCTGACAAGTTAAGCTTAATATTTCTTTCACAGGTTGACAGCCTACCCAAAATATTAATTCACTTAATTGGGATTAACCAATTGTTTTGCTTCTAATAGTTTGACAACATTTTTTGTCTTTTCAGTTGCTGGTTGAAAGAATGAAAGCCAATAATATGATTTTATGATAGTTCTCAAGAGATGATGAATACAACCCATCACAATTCAAAGACCACATCGAGGAAATCAGGTCCCACAAAAATACAAAAATGTTCTCAATAAGGCAAAATGTCCAATTTCATAGACTAGGTAAAAAACATTTAGACTTACTTCTGGTGTCTAGAGGAGCAATAAGACAGAGATGTAAACATTTAGACATATATTATCATCAGAAAATAAACAAATAAGTCAACCTTTAGAAAATGCAGAATTATTCATGTCATTTATATGTTAACAAAAAATATTGAAATACCACTCTCATTTAGAAAACTCTTAGGAGTCACTCAAAATGTCAAAATGTACAATTCCAGACACTGAAATAAAAGGTAAACTTACTGTTGTTGTCTGAAAGAGAGATAAGAAAGTGATGTTAAATATTAGATATATCATTTACAATCATTAGAACTTTAAAAATTAAACTCCAAATGTGTTTAAACAACAGAAATGCTACATTACAAGTTAGCAAGATATATAAAAATTACAATTCTTATTTAGGAGCAACCAAACTATATTTTACAATTGAATTATTCAGACACAATTTGGCTTAATAGGACCGAGTACACATCTAACTGAATATGAGTGTAGCAAGTGTTATTTAAACTTCTCCAAATTCACTGTAGATAATCAAGTACATTTGTTTGGAGACATGTTTGCTTGTTCATCCCATAATTTTCACAAATATATAGCAGATAGCCAATGTTTTCTATGAGGTGTGTTCATCTTCTTCCCTGTTACTTTGAAATATTAGTGTAATACTGATTTAAAAAAACAATGAAGTATGTGGTGAACAAAAGGAAATATGACATATTGTATTGTAATGCATCAGAGCTGTAGTTTTTTAAAAAGCCTGGAATGTATGGGCTAAAAGACCCCAAGCATTATCTTTGGCTACAAGGACAAAACACATTGCAATATCTGCCTAGTTGACTTGTCACAACTGGGCCTGAATTGAATCATGCTGTGAACCTTTCCTGGAGTGGGTGCTGCATTCTATGTGCTGTCCCTAAGTTCATGTTAGCCTCAGAAGTGACCAAGAGGAGATGCTCCTGAAAGTATGCAAAGTTGTGACTGAGAATATTTTTGGACCTCCAAAATGTTTAGAGTTTCTGCATACCTCTTTGAAGCATTGCCCGATATTTAGAAGCTCTCACAGATATAACTACAGGTTTTTCCAACTAGATTATATTTGAACTTGAAGAAAAAGACAAAATGCTTGTCTAACAGTGTGGCCGATAGTTTGCTCAATCAAAACATAAATTATGTATGGTCAATGTTATAAGAAGTGCATTAAATCCACATGCAATTGTAATAGGCCAAACAAGGCATCGATCATGTTTGTAGTGTCATACCTAGCTACCAAACCTTAAATCAGGCACTACGCCCAGAGGCAGAAATCAGGACGGAACAAAGGTTCTATAATTATCCCCAAACATGTCATGACTCCGGTGGCCACTAATTTAAAATTTCTCCAAAAACAAAGTTTATTCCAACATAACCAAATGCGTCAGCAGGAGTTATCCCAGCAGCTCCCAGCAATGAAGAGAACGTCTGCAGATATGGATTGCAACAATCCCTAGCTGAAGGATTTCAACTTCCATTTCAGAGACTAAATGATAAGGTTGAAATATTTAACTGAGATTAATCTGCTTGGTGTATCTGACCCTCATTCCAGATTGGCTGGACGAAAATCACATCAAGAAGCAGCATATTGTGCCTATACTTATCAATTGCACTTCAAGACTTTACTGATTTTTTGACATGCATTTTTACGTATTTTCAAATCTGGTTTCTCTATTTAGATTATGTTGATTACAATTTACCCAATGTGTCTGATTCTTTTAGGTAATTTTATTGTTTTCGTGTTTTGACTTTATTACTCTTTGCAATCGCACCATTTTTTGGACATTTCCTGTAAGTTGAGCCTGTCTTCTCTGTATCATATTTACCAGGTGGTCAAGCTTAAAATTATTTAGCAAATTTAGCGTTCACCCTGACAAGTTTAGCCTATTATTTCTTTCACAGGTTGACAGCCTACCCAAAATAATAATTCACTTAATTGGGATTAACCAATTGTTTTGCTTCTAATAGTTTGACAACATTTTTTGTCTTTTCAGTTTCTGGTTGAAAGAATGAAAGCCAATAATATGATTTTATGATAGTTCTCAAGAGATGATGAATACAACCCATGACAATTCAAAGACCACATCGAGGAAATCAGGTCCCACAAAAATACAAAAATGTACTCAATAAGGCAAAATGTCCAATTTCATAGACTAGGTAAAAAACATTTAGACTTACTTCTGGTGTCTAGAGGAGCAATAAGACAGAGATGTAAACATTTAGACATATATTATCATCAGAAAATAAACAAATAAGTCAAACTTTAGAAAATGCAGAATTATTCATGTCATTTATATGTTAACAAAAAATATTGAAATACCACTCTCATTTAGAAAACTCTTAGGAGTCACTCAAAATGTCAAAATGTACAATTCCAGACACTGTAATAAAAGGTAAACGTACTGTTGTTGTCTGAAAGAGAGATAAGAAAGTGATGTTAAATATTAGATATATCATTTACAATCATTAGAACTTTAAAAATTAAACTCAAAATGTGTTTAAACAACAGAAATGCTACATTACAAGTTAGCAAGATATATAAAAATTACAATTCTTATTTAGGAGCAACCAAACTATATTTTACAATTGAATTATTCAGACACAATTGGGCTTAATAGGACGAAGGGCACATCTAACTGAATATGAGTGTAGCAAGTGCTATTTAAACTTCTCCAAATTCACTGTAGATAATCAAGTACATTTGCTTGGAGTCATGTATGCTTGTTCATCCCCTAATTTTCACAAATATATAGCAGATAGCCAATGTTTTCTATGAGGTGTGTTCATCTTCTTCCCTGTTACGTTGAAATATTAGTGTAATACTGTTTTAAAAAAACAATGAAGTATGTGGTGAACAAAAGGAAATATGACATATTGTATTGTAATGCATCAGAGCTGTAGTTTTTTAAAAAGCCTGGAATGTATGGGCTAAAAGACCCCAAGCATTATCTTTGGCTACAAGGACAAAACACATTGCAATATCTGCCTAGTTGACTTGTCACAACTGGGCCTGAATTGAATCATGCTGTGAACCTTTCCTGGAGTGGGTGCTGCATTCTATGTGCTGTCCCTAAGTTCATGTTAGCCTCAGAAGTGACCAAGAGGAGATGCTCCTGAAAGTATGCAAAGTTGTGACTGAGAATATTTTTGGACCTCCAAAATGTTTAGAGTTTCTGCATACCTCTTTGAAGCATTGCCCGATATTTAGAAGCTCTCACAGATATAACTACAGGTTTTTCCAACTAGATTATATTTGAACTTGAAGAAAAAGACAAAATGCTTGTCTAACAGTGTGGCCGATAGTTTGCTCAATCAAAACATAAATTATGTATGGTCAATGTTATAAGAAGTGCATTAAATCCACATGCAATTGTAATAGGCCAAACAAGGCATCGATCATGTTTGTAGTGTCATACCTAGCTACCAAACCTTAAATCAGGCACTACGCCCAGAGGCAGAAATCAGGACGGAACAAAGGTGCTATAATTATCCCCAAACATGTCATGACTCCGGTGGCCACTAATTTACAATTTCTCCAAAAACAAAGCTTTTTCCAACATAACCAAATGCGTCAGCAGGAGTTATCCCAGCAGCTCCCAGCAATGAAGAGAACGTCTGCGGATATGGATTGCAACAATCCCTAGCTGAAGGATTTCAACTTCCATTTCAGAGACTAAATGATAAGGTTGAAATATTTAACTGGGATTAATCTGCTTGGTGTATCTGACCCTCATTCCAGATTGGCTGGACGAAAATCACATCAAGAAGCAGCATATTGTGCCTATACTTATCATTTGCACTCCAAGACTTTACTGATTTTTTTGACATGCATTTTTACGTATTTTCAAATCTGGTTTCGCTATTTAGATTATGTTGATTACAATTTACCCAATGTGTCTGATTCTTTTAGGTAATTTTATTGTTTTCGTGTTTTGACTTTATTACTCTTTGCAATCGCACCATTTTTTGGACATTTCCTGTAAATTGAGCCTGTCTTCTCTGTATCATATTTACCAGGTGGTCAAGCTTAAAATTATTTAGCAAATTTAGCGTTCACCCTGACAAGTTAAGCTTATTATTTCTTTCACAGGTTGACAGCCTACCCAAAATAATAATTCACTTAATTGGGATTAACCAATTGTTTTGCTTCTAATAGTTTGACAACATTTTTTGTCTTTTCAGTTTCTGGTTGAAAGAATGAAAGCCAATAATATGATTTTATGATAGTTCTCAAGAGATGATGAATACAACCCATGACAATTCACAGACCACATCGAGGAAATCAGGTCCCACAAAAATACAAAAATGTACTCAATAAGGCAAAATGTCCAATTTCATAGACTAGGTAAAAAACATTTAGACTTACTTCTGGTGTCTAGAGGAGCAATAAGACAGAGATGTAAACATTTAGACATATATTATCATCAGAAAATAAACAAATAAGTCAAACTTTAGAAAATGCAGAATTATTCATGTCATTTATATGTTAACAAAAAATATTGAAATACCACTCTCATTTAGAAAACTCTTAGGAGTCACTCAAAATGTCAAAATGTACAATTCCAGACACTGTAATAAAAGGTAAACGTACTGTTGTTGTCTGAAAGAGAGATAAGAAAGTGATGTTAAATATTAGATATATCATTTACAATCATTAGAACTTTAAAAATTAAACTCAAAATGTGTTTAAACAACAGAAATGCTACATTACAAGTTAGCAAGATATATAAAAATTACAATTCTTATTTAGGAGCAACCAAACTATATTTTACAATTGAATTATTCAGACACAATTGGGCTTAATAGGACGAAGGGCACATCTAACTGAATATGAGTGTAGCAAGTGCTATTTAAACTTCTCCAAATTCACTGTAGATAATCAAGTACATTTGCTTGGAGTCATGTATGCTTGTTCATCCCCTAATTTTCACAAATATATAGCAGATAGCCAATGTTTTCTATGAGGTGTGTTCATCTTCTTCCCTGTTACGTTGAAATATTAGTGTAATACTGTTTTAAAAAAACAATGAAGTATGTGGTGAACAAAAGGAAATATGACATATTGTATTGTAATGCATCAGAGCTGTAGTTTTTTAAAAAGCCTGGAATGTATGGGCTAAAAGACCCCAAGCATTATCTTTGGCTACAAGGACAAAACACATTGCAAGATCTGCCTAGGTGACTTGTCACAACTGGGCCTGAATTGAATCATGCTGTGAACCTCTCCTGGAGTGGGTGCTGCATTCTATGTGCTGTCCCTGTGTTCCTGTTAGCCTCAGAAGTGACCAAGAGGAGATGCTCCTGAAAGTATGCAAAGTTGTGACTGAGAATATTTTCGGACCTCCAAAATGTTTAGAGTTTCTGCATACCTCTTTGAAGCATTGCCCGATATTTAGAAGGTCTTTCACAGATATAACTACAGGTTTTCCCACTAGAGGATATTTGAACTTGAAGAAAAAGACAAAATGCTTGTCTAACAGTGTGGCCGATAGGTTGCTCAATCAAAACATAAATTATGTATTGTCCATGTTATAAGAAGTGCATTAAATCCACATGCAATTGTAATAGGCCAAACAAGGCATCAATCATGTTTGTAGTGTCATACCTAGCTACCAGACCTTAAATCAGGCACTACGCCCAGAGGCAGAAATCAGGACGGAACAAAGGTGCTATAATTATCCCCAAACATGTCATGACTCCGGTGGCCACTAATTTAAAATTTCTCCAAAAACAAAGCTTTTTCCAACATAACCAAATGCGTCAGCAGGAGTTATCCCAGCAGCTCCCAGCAATGAAGAGAACGTCTGCGGATATGGATTGCAACAATCCCTAGCTGAAGGATTTCAACTTCCATTTCAGAGACTAAATGATAAGGTTGAAATATTTAACTGGGATTAATCTGCTTGGTGTATCTGACCCTCATTCCAGATTGGCTGGACGAAAATCACATCAAGAAGCAGCATATTGTGCCTATACTTATCATTTGCACTCCAAGACTTTACTGATTTTTTTGACATGCATTTTTACGTATTTTCAAATCTGGTTTCGCTATTTAGATTATGTTGATTACAATTTACCCAATGTGCCTGATTCTTTTAGGTAATTTTATTGTTTTCGTGTTTTGACTTTATTACTCTTTGCAATCGCACCATTTTTTGGACATTTCCTGTAAGTTGAGCCTGTCTTCTCTGTATCATATTTACCAGGTGGTCAAGCTTAAAATTATTTAGCAAATTTAGCGTTCACCCTGACAAGTTAAGCTTATTATTTCTTTCACAGGTTGACAGCCTACCCAAAATATCAATTCACTTAATTGGGATTAACCAATTGTTTTGCTTCTAATAGTTTGACAACATTTTTTGTCTTTTCAGTTTCTGGTTGAAAGAATGAAAGCCAATAATATGATTTTATGATAGTTCTCAAGAGATGATGAATACAACCCATCACAATTCAAAGACCACATTGAGGAAATCAGGTCCCACAAAAATACAAAAATGTACTCAATAAGGCAAAATGTCCAATTTCATAGACTAGGTAATAAACATTTAGACTTACTTCTGGTGTCTAGAGGAGCAATAAGACAGAGATGTAAACATTTAGACATATATTATCATCAGAAAATAAACAAATAAGTCAAACTTTCGAAAATTCAGAATTATTCATGTCATTTATATGTTAACAAAAAATATTGAAATACCACTCTCATTTAGAAAACTCTTAGGAGTCACTCAAAATGTCAAAATGTACAATTCCAGACACTGAAATAAAAGGTAAACTTACTGTTGTTGTCTGAAAGAGAGATAAGAAAGTGATGTTAAATATTAGATATATCATTTACAATCATTAGAACTTTAAAAATTAAACTCAAAATGTGTTTAAACAACAGAAATGCTACATTACAAGTTAGCAAGATATATAAAAATTACAATTCTTATTTAGGAGCAACCAAACTATATTTTACAATTGAATTATTCAGACACAATTGGGCTTAATAGGACGAAGGGCACATCTAACTGAATATGAGTGTAGCAAGTGCTATTTAAACTTCTCCAAATTCACTGTAGATAATCAAGTACATTTGTTTGGAGTCATGTATGCTTGTTCATCCCCTAATTTTCACAAATATATAGCAGATAGCCAATGTTTTCTATGAGGTGTGTTCATCTTCTTCCCTGTTACGTTGAAATATTAGTGTAATACTGATTTAAAAAAACAATGAAGTATGTGGTGAACAAAAGGAAATATGACATATTGTATTGTAATGCATCAGAGCTGTAGTTTTTTAAAAAGCCTGGAATGTATGGGCTAAAAGACCCCAAGCATTATCTTTGGCTACAAGGACAAAACACATTGCAAGATCTGCCTAGATGACTTGTCACAACTGGGCCTGAATTGAATCATGCTGTGAACCTCTCCTGGAGTGGGTGCTGCATTATATGTGCTGTCCCTGTGTTCCTGTTAGCCTCAGAAGTGACCAAGGGGAGATGCTCCTGAAAGTATGCAATGTTGTGACTGAGAATATTTTCGGACCTCCAAAATGTTTAGAGTTTCTGCATACCTCTTTGAAGCATTGCCCGATATTTAGAAGGTCTTTCACAGATATAACTACAGGTTTTCCCACTAGAGGATATTTGAACTTGAAGAAAAAGACAAAATGCTTGTCTAACAGTGTGGCCGATAGGTTGCTCAATCAAAACATAAATTATGTATTGTCCATGTTATAAGAAGTGCATTAAATCCACATGCAATTGTAATAGGCCAAACAAGGCATCAATCATGTTTGTAGTGTCATACCTAGCTACCAGACCTTAAATCAGGCACTACGCCCAGAGGCAGAAATCAGGACGGAACAAAGGTGCTATAATTATCCCCAAACATGTCATGACTCCGGTGGCCACTAATGTAAAATTTCTCCAAAAACAAAGCTTTTTCCAACATAACCAAATGCGTCAGCAGGAGTTATCCCAGCAGCTCCCAGCAATGAAGAGAATGTCTGCGGATATGGATTGCAACAATCCCTAGCTGAAGGATTTCAACTTCCATTTCAGAGACTAAATGATAAGGTTGAAATATTTAACTGGGATTAATCTGCTTGGTGTATCTGACCCTCATTCCAGATTGGCTGGACGAAAATCACATCAAGAAGCAGCATATTGTGCCTATACTTATCATTTGCACTCCAAGACTTTACTGATTTTTTTGACATGCATTTTTACGTATTTTCAAATCTGGTTTCGCTATTTAGATTATGTTGATTACAATTTACACAATGTGTCTGATTCTTTTAGGTAATTTTATTGTTTTCGTGTTTTGACTTTATTACTCTTTGCAATCGCACCATTTTTTGGACATTTCCTGTAAGTTGAGCCTGTCTTCTCTGTATCATATTTACCAGGTGGTCAAGCTTAAAATTATTTAGCAAATTTAGCGTTCACCCTGACAAGTTAAGCTTAATATTTCTTTCACAGGTTGACAGCCTACCCAAAATATTAATTCACTTAATTGGGATTAACCAATTGTTTTGCTTCTAATAGTTTGACAACATTTTTTGTCTTTTCAGTTGCTGGTTGAAAGAATGAAAGCCAATAATATGATTTTATGATAGTTCTCAAGAGATGATGAATACAACCCATCACAATTCAAAGACCACATCGAGGAAATCAGGTCCCACAAAAATACAAAAATGTACTCAATAAGGCAAAATGTCCAATTTCATAGACTAGGTAAAAAACATTTAGACTTACTTCTGGTGTCTAGAGGAGCAATAAGACAGAGATGTAAACATTTAGACATATATTATCATCAGAAAATAAACAAATAAGTCAAACTTTAGAAAATGCAGAATTATTCATGTCATTTATATGTTAACAAAAACTATTGAAATACCACTCTCATTTAGAAAACTCTTAGGAGTCACTCAAAATGTCAAAATGTACAATTGCAGACACTGAAATAAAAGGTAAACTTACTGTTGTTGTCTGAAAGAGAGATAAGAAAGTGATGTTAAATATTAGATATATCATTTACAATCATTAGAACTTTAAAAATTAAACTCCAAATGTGTTTAAACAACAGAAATGCTACATTACAAGTTAGCAAGATATATAAAAATTACAATTCTTATTTAGGAGCAACCAAACTATATTTTACAATTGAATTATTCAGACACAATTGGGCTTAATAGGACGAAGGGCACATCTAACTGAATATGAGTGTAGCAAGTGCTATTTAAACTTCTCCAAATTCACTGTAGATAATCAAGTACATTTGTTTGGAGTAATGTATGCTTGTTCATCCCCTAATTTTCACAAATATATAGCAGATAGCCAATGTTTTCTATGAGGTGTGTTCATCTTCTTCCCTGTTACGTTGAAATATTAGTGTAATACTGATTTAAAAAAACAATGAAGTATGTGGTGAACAAAAGGAAATATGACATATTGTATTGTAATGCATCAGAGCTGTAGTTTTTTAAAAAGCCTGGAATGTATGGGCTAAAAGACCCCAAGCATTATCTTTGGCTACAAGGACAAAACACATTGCAAGATCTGCCTAGGTGACTTGTCACAACTGGGCCTGAATTGAATCATGCTGTGAACCTCTCCTGGAGTGGGTGCTGCATTCTATGTGCTGTCCCTGTGTTCCTGTTAGCCTCAGAAGTGACCAAGAGGAGATGCTCCTGAAAGTATGCAAAGTTGTGACTGAGAATATTTTCAGACCTCCAAAATGTTTAGAGTTTCTGCATACCTCTTTGAAGCATTGCCCGATATTTAGAAGGTCTTTCACAGATATAACTACAGGTTTTCCCACTAGAGGATATTTGAACTTGAAGAAAAAGACAAAATGCTTGTCTAACAGTGTGGCCGATAGGTTGCTCAATCAAAACATAAATTATACGGCGCTGCAAAATTTGAGCCTTAAGCAATCGGAGTACAAGGCCCTTGTGACGGACGCGGCCAAAGCCTTGAGTAGGGAACAGCAGGGCCGTCTGTACGACGTCGGGGACAAGGCCGGGAAATTAATCGCGTGGCTGGATAAAAAGGAGCGGGTCAATCGTGTTGTGCCGGACCTCGTGACGGAGGATGGCGTCGTGGTCACGGAGCCGGATGGCATAGTCCAGTGCTTTGCGGATTACTTCCACATGGTCTATACCTCCGTGTCGGACAGGCCAGTGGGGGATTTGTGTGAACTCCTGCGCGATCTTGCTTTGCCTTGCCTCTCCGACATAGACAGGGACGATCTTGATGGTGATATCACAGTCGACGAAATCGCGGGGGCTATCCGTTCATTGCGTCCGGGCAAGGCCTCGGGCCCGAATGGCCTGCCAATTGAGTTCTACAAACTCCGGCCGGATAAGATCGCTCCGCATTTGCGAGCTATGTTTGTGGAGGCGCGGGAGACGGGCTGCCTCCCGCTCGACCAGCGCCTGGCAACAATCGTGGTCATTCATAAAGATGGCAAGCCCAGGAACAGGTGCAGCTCATATAGGCCGATCTCGCTCCTTAATGCCGAGCCGAAGATCCTCGCCAAAATCCTCGCTAACCGTCTGGTCAGGGTGATCGGTGATCTGATCCACCCTGACCAATCTGGGTTCATCCCGCATCGTAACACCGCGTTGAATCTTAGGCGCATCCACGGAGTGATCGCAAGGGTGGGGACGATGCGGGAGCCGGCCATTGTGGCAGCGCTCGACGCAACGATGGCTTTCAATACGGTATAGTGGGCATATCTGTGGGCTGCGCTTGCGAAATTCGGCTTCGGACCCGGATTTGTGGGCTGGGTGAGACTATTATATGAAGGACCTCTCGCTAAAGTCGCAGTCAACGGTAGGGCGTCCCGTCCCTTCGACCTGGGGAGGGGTACCAGGCAGGGCTGTCCTCTGTCGCCGCTGTTGTTCGCTCTTGCTCTTCAGCCGCTGGTGGCCTGGATACGATGGCACCCAGATGTGAGGGGGATTCGATGGTCACCTGACCACGAAGACCGCATCTCCCTTTATGCCGATGATATTCTGCTCTACCTCACTTCACCCCGGAAGTCCCTCATAGTTGTCTGCGACATTTTGACTTCCTTTGGGAGGAATTCGGGACTAACCATTAACTGGGGGAAGTCATATCTGTATGCCCTGTGTGGAGACGTCCCGGTTCCCCCGCGGAATTGCCCGATCCAGATCACCCGGGAGGGTTTCATGTATCTTGGGATTTATATCTCTGCCGACCCAACGGTACGGTATGAGAGGAACCTGCTCCCTCCGTTGGCGCGCCTGCAGCGGGACGTGGCGGGCTGGCGGCGGCTGCCGCTATCCCTCTTCGGCCGTGCTGTGCTATTCAAAATGATGTCTCTTCCCCGTTTTCTCTATGCCCTGCAGAACACCCAGGAGCTGGTTCCGGCCAGCTACTTTCGGGAGGTTGAGAGTCTACAGCGCTCGCTGCTGTGGGACGGCCGTCCGCGTATAGCGATAGCAAAACTAACTCTCCCTTGGTACGATGGGGGTATCGCGCTTCCCGACATCAGAAGATACTATTGGGCCTCCCAACTGAGCGCGATCAATCATGGAGTCTACGGCCCGGCGCTTAGCCCTGGCTTTGCGATGGATCGGTGGTTGCTGCGTGGGGGTGGCTACTATAGAGCACTTTACTCGAGGCCCCCGGCCGGGTCCCTCACGGGGCCGACCGGGGTGGCGGTGCACGTGTGAAAGACAGTCACGAACTCACTGGGCTGGAAGGATAGGCTCACCCTCGCCACTCCGTTGTATGACTCCGACATGCTGGGAAAACTTTGGCACTCTAAGGGATTCGAGAAATGGGATCTGATCGGCATCTCCAGGGTGGGGGACATGCTGACCAAGGGGCGGATTAAGTCGTTTGACGAGCTGCGGATGGAATATGCGCTGGAGGGCACGGAATACTTCCGGTATGCGCAGGTGCGCCATGCGCTGCGGTCGGTCCTCGTTGAGGGGGAAAAGGTGCCTGAGTCCTCTCCTTTGGAGGACCGGATCCTGGACGGCCATATGCCTGAGAGCACAATCTCCCTAATCTACAAAAAGCTTGTGAACGTTCGGACCGACCTCCTCCTGGGGGTGCGGGATCAGTGGACTAGGGACGGCCTTGAGCTGGACGATGAGGACTGGCAGTACGCCGTCTCCTCTCCTAAGGAGGTCGCGATCCCCGCCAGGCTACGGCTGGTCCAGCTTAAGATACTGCATAGAGTTTATGTCACTGGGCCCCGGCTGGTCCATATGGGTTTTTTCCGAGGATGGGCTGTGTAAGAGGGGCTGCGGGATGGTGGGCACCTTTCTGCATATTATATGGGAGTGCGGTGTGATTGCGGAGTTATGGAAGCGGATTCACGTTGTGATGCAGGAGGTCACGGGTATTGTACTGCATCTAGAGGCGCGGCGCTGTCTTTTGAATGTGTGGGGTCCTACAGATTATGACGCCGCGCAGACTCAATGGGTGACCCTAGGCAATATGGTGGCTAAGCGAGATATAGCACGACTGTGGGGCTCTCATAGCCCGCCCACCCTGGATGCATGGAAGGACAACATGGACTGGAGCATGTTTCGGGAGAAAACGGTGTATAGTGCGCGGGGGAGGCCTAAGAAATGGCATAAGGTATGGGGAGGTTGGAACCAGTATAGGGGGGGCATATGTCTGCCTCCTGCCACTGAACCACCAGAGGAGCAACTTTCCCCCTAGCCTCACTTCCGACCTGGGTCTTTCTGATGCACCTCCGTTAGAATGTTAGCGCCTCTGCTTCTCCCTCATCCTCTCGATCGGTGGCTTTGATTTGATGTTGGAAATGGGGCCGCCCCCTCGTTGGGAACTGACACGAACTTATGATGTATACTGCCTTGCTTGTTGTGTTCATTTTAGATAGTTTTTAAAAATGAAACCTTTGTCATTATCCTGCATAAGAGCTATGGATGACTTCATGTGTCGATTGATGAGCTGCCGAACCTCCGGGATGTCGGCTGAATAGCTGTGTATCTGAATTATACGAATAAAGGTTTTTTTAAAAAAAAAACAAAAAAAAAAACCATAAATTATGTATTGTCCATGTTATAAGAAGTGCATTAAATCCACATAAAATTGTAATAGGCCAAACAAGGCATCAATCATGATTGTAGTGTCATACCTAGCTACCAAACCTTAAATCAGGCACTACGCCCAGAGGCAGAAATCAGGACGGAACAAAGGTGCTATAATTATCCCCAAACATGTCATGACTCCGGTGGCCACTAATTTAAAATTTCTCCAAAAACAAAGCTTTTTCCAACATAACCAAATGCGTCAGCAGGAGTTATCCCAGCAGCTCCCAGCAATGAAGAGAACGTCTGCGGATATGGATTGCAACAATCCCTAGCTGAAGGATTTCAACTTCCATTTCAGAGATTAAATGATAAGGTTGAAATATTTAACTGGGATTAATCTGCTTGGTGTATCTGAGCCTCATTCCAGATTGGCTGGACGAAAATCACATCAAGAAGCAGCATATTGTGCCTATACTTATCATTTGCACTTCAAGACTTTACTGATTTTTTTGACATGCATTTTTACGTATTTTCAAATCTGGTTTCGCTATTTAGATTATGTTGATTAAAATTTACCCAATATGTCTGATTCTTTTAGGTAATTTTATTGTTTTCGTGTTTTGACTTTATTACTCTTTGCAATCGCACCATTTTTTGGACATTTCCTGTAAGTTGAGCCTGTCTTCTATGTATCATATTTACCAGGTGGTCAAGCTTAAAATTATTTAGCAAATTTAGCGTTCACCCTGACAAGTTAAGCTTAATATTTCTTTCACAGGTTGACAGCCTACCCAAAATAATAATTCACTTAATTGGGATTAACCAATTGTTTTGCTTCTAATATTTTGACAAAATTCTTTGTCTTTTCAGTTTCTGGTTGAAAGAATGAAAGCCAATAATATGATTTTATGATAGTTCTCAAGAGATGATGAATACAACCCATCACAATTCAAAGACCATATCGAGGAAATTAGGTCCCACAAAAATACAAAAATGTACTCAATAAGGCAAAATGTCCAATTTCATAGACTAGGTAAAAAACATTTAGACTTACTTCTGGTGTCTAGAGGAGCAATAAGACAAAGATGTAAACATTTAGACATATATTATCATCAGAAAATAAACAAATAAGTCAACCTTTAGAAAATGCAGAATTATTCATGTCATTTATATGTTAACAAAAAATATTGAAATACCACTCTCATTTAGAAATCTCTTAGGAGTCACTCAAAATGTCAATATGTACAATTCCAGACACTGAAATAAAAGGTAAACTTACTGTTGTTGTCTGAAAGAGAGATAAGAAAGTGATGTTAAATATTAGATATATCATTTACAATAATTAGAACTTTAAAAATTAAACTCAAAATGTTTTTAAACAACAGAAATGCTACATTACAAGTTAGCAAGATATATAAAAATTACAATTCTTATTTAGGAGCAACCAAACTATATTTTACAATTGAATTATTCAGACACATTTGGGCTTAATAGGACGAAGTGCACATCTAACTGAATATGAGTGTAGCAAGTGCTATTTAAACTTCTCCAAATTCACTGTAGATAATCAAGTACATTTGTTTGGAGTCATGTATGCTTGATCATCCCCGAATGTTCACAAATATATAGCAGATAGCTAATGTTTTCTATGAGGTGTGTTCATCTTCTTCCCTGTTACTTTGAAATATTAGTGTAATACTGATTTAAAAAAACAATGAAGTATGTGGTGAACAAAAGGAAATATGACATATTGTATTGTAATGCATCAGAGCTGTAGTTTTTTTAAAAGCCTGGAATGTATGGGCTAAAAGACCCCAAGCATTATCTTTGGCTACAAGGACAAAACACATTGCAAGATCTGCCTAGGTGACTTGTCACAACTGGGCCTGAATTGAATCATGCTGTGAACCTCTCCTGGAGTGGGTGCTGCATTCTATGTGCTGTCCCTGTGTTCCTGTTAGCCTCAGAAGTGACCAAGAGGAGATGCTCCTGAAAGTATGCAAAGTTGTGACTGAGAATATTTTTGGACCTCCAAAATGTTTAGAGTTTCTGCATACTTCTTTGAAGCATTGCCCGATATTTAGAAGGTCTTTCACAGATATAACTACAGGTTTTCCCACTAGAGGATATTTGAACTTGAAAAAAAAGAAAAAATGCTTGTCTAACAGTGTGGCCGATAGGTTGCTCAATCAAAACATGAATTATGGACTGTCCATGTTATAAGAAGTGCATTAAATCCACATGCAATTGTAATAGGCCAAACAAGGCATCGATCATGTTTGTAGTGTCATACCTATCTGCCAAACCTTAAATCAGGCAATACGCCCAGAGGCAGAAATCAGGACGGAACAAAGGTGCTATAATTATCCCCAAACATGTCATGACTCCCTTGGCCACTAATTTAAAATTTCTCCAAAAACAAAGCTTTTTCCAACATAACCAAATGCGTCAGCAGGAGTTATCCCAGCAGCTCCCAGCAATGAAGAGAACGTCTGCGGATATGGATTGTAACAATCCCTAGCTGAAGGATTTCAACTTCCATTTCAGAGACTAAATGATAAGGTTGAAATATTTAACTGGGATTAATCTGCTTGGTGTATCTGACCCTCATTCCAAATTGGCTGGACGAAAATCACATCAAGAAGCAGCATATTGTGCCTATGCTTATCATTTGCACTTCAAGACTTTACTGATTTTTTTGACATGCATTTTTACGTATTTTCAAATCTGGTTTCGCTATTTAGATTATGTTGATTACAATTTACCCACTGTGTCTGATTCTTTTAGGTAATTTTATTGTTTTCGTGTTTTGACTTTATTACTCTTTGCAATCGCACCATTTTTTGGACATTTCCTCTAAGTTGAGCCTGTCTTCCCTGTATCATATTTATCAGGTGGTTAAGCTTAAAATTATTTAGCAACTTTAGCGTTCACCCTGACAAGTTAAGCCTATTATTTCTTTCACAGGTTGACAGCCTACCCAAAATAATAATTCACTTAATTGGGATTAACCAATTGTTTTGCTTCTAATATTTTGACAAAATTCTTTGTCTTTTCAGTTTCTGGTTAAAAGAATGAAAGCCAATAATATGATTTTATGATAGTTCTCAAGAGATGATGAATAAAACCCATCACAATTCAAAGACCATATCGAGGAATTCAGGTCCCACAAAAATACAAAAATATACTCAATAAGGCAAAATGTCCAATTTCATAGACTAGGTAAAAAACATTTAGACTTACTTCTGGTGTCTAGAGGAGCAATAAGACAGAGATGTAAACATTTAGACATATATTATCATCAGAAAATAAACAAATAAGTCAACCTTTAGAAAATGCAGAATTATTCATGTCATTTATATGTTAACAACAAATATTGAAATACCACTCTCATTTAGCAATCTCTTAGGAGTCACTCAAAATGTCAATATGTACAATTCCAGACACTGAAATAAAAGGTAAACTTACTGTTGTTGTCTGAAAGAGAGATAAGAAAGTGATGTTAAATATTAGATATATCATTTACAATCATTAGAACTTTAAAAATTAAACTCAAAATGTGTTTAAACAACAGAAATACTACTTTACATGTTAGCAAGATATATCAAAATAACAATTCTCATTTAGGAGCAAATAAACTATGATTAACAATTGAATTGATTCAGACACAATTGGGCTTGATAGGAACAAGTGCACATCTAACTGAATATGAGTGTAGCAAGTGCTATAGAAACTTCTCCAAATTCACTGTAGATAATCAAGTACATTTGTTTGGAGTCATTTATGCTTGTCCATCCCCTAATTTTCACAACTATATTGCAGATAACCAATTTTTTGTATGAGGTGTGTTCATCTTCTTCCCTGTTACTTTGAAATATTAGAGTAATACTGATTTAAAAAACCAATGAAGTATGTGGTGAACAAAAGAAAATATGACATATTGTATTGTAATGCATCAGAGCTGTAGTTTTTAAAAAAGACTGGAATGAATGCGCTTAAAGAACCCAATCATTATCTTTGGCTACAAGGACAAAACACATTGCAAGACTCTTTTTCCTGATCGACCTAGGTGACTTGTCACAATTGTGCCTGAATTGAATCATGCTGTGAACCTCTGCTGTAGTGGGTGCTGCATTCTAAGTGCTGTCCCTAAGTTCCTGTTAGCCCCAGAAGTGACCAAGAGGAGATGCTTCTGAAAGTATGCAAAGTTTTGACTGAGAATATTTTTGGACCTCCAAAATGTTTAGAGTTTCTGCAGACCTCTCTTAAGAATTGCCCGATATTTAGAAGGTCTTCCACAGATATAACTACAGGTTTTTTCCAACTAGAGGATATTTGAACTTGAAAAAAAAGACAAAATGATTGTCTAACAGTGTGTCCGATAGGTTGCTCAATCAAAACATAAATTATGTAGTGTCCATGTTATAAGAAGTGCATTAAATCCACATGCAATTGTAATAGGCCAAACAAGGCATCGATCATGTTTGTAGTGTCATACCTATCTGCCAAACCTTAAATCCGGCAATACGCCCAGAGGCAGAAATCAGGACGGAACAAAGGTGCTATTATAATCCCCAAACATGTCATGACTCTGGTTGCCACTAATTTAAAATTTCTCCAAAAACAAAGCTTTTTCCAACATAACCAAATGCGTCAGCAGGAGTTATCCCAGCAGCTCCCAGCAATGAAGAGAACGTCTGCGGATATGGATTGCAACAATCCCTAGCTGAAGGATTTCAACTTCCATTTCAGAGACTAAATCATAAGATTGAAAAATGTAACTGGGCTTTATCTGCTTGGTGTATCTGACCCTCATTCCATCATGGCTGGACGAAAATCACATCATGAAGCAGCATATTGTGCCAATACTTATCATTTGCACTTCAAGACATTACCAATATTTTTGTCATGCATTTTTACGTTCTTTCAAATGTGGTTTCACTAATTAGATTATGTTCATTACAATTCACCCAATGTGTCTAATTCTTTTAGGTAATTTTATTGTTTTCGTGTTTTGACTTTATTACTGTTTGGTATCGCACCATTTTTTTCAAATTTCCTGTAAGGTGAGTCTGTCTTCTCTGTATCATATTTATCAGGGGGTTAAGCTTAAAATTATTTAGCCACTTTAGCGTTCACCCTGACAAGTTGACGTTAATATTTCTTTCACAGGTTGACAGCCTACCCAAAATAATAATTCACTTAAATGGGATCATCCAATTGTTTTGCTTCTAATATTTTGTCAAAATTCTTTGTCTTTTCAGTTTCTGGTTGAAAGAATGAAAGCCAATAATAATATTTTATGATAGTTCTCAAGAGATGATGAATACAACCCATCACAATCCAAAGACCATATCGAGGAAATCAGGTCCCACAAAAATGCAAACAATTACTCATTTAGGCAAAATGACTATTTTCTAAGACTAGGTACACAACATTTAGACTTATTTATGCTGCCTAGAGGAGCAATAAGAATGAGATGTAAAATTTAGACATAGATTATCATCATGAAAATAAACAAATATGTCAACCTTTAGAAAATGCAGAATTATTCATGTTATTTATATGTTAACAAAAAAAATTGAGATACTACTCTCATTTAGAAATCTCTTAGGAGTCACTCAAAATATCAATGTAAAATTCCAGACACTGAAATAAAAGGTAAACTAATGATCGTCTGATTCGACTAAATTCTTACAGTTTGGGCATTTGTCATTGCCGTTAATAGACCAACCAGAAGTGAAAGAGCATAATGGGAGGGACCCTATTCTGAATTGATGATACAGTTTCCGGTCCAGCTTCTTGGTTATTACATCCCAGTAAGCCTCAAGAGTGGGTTGATCCTTAATAGACAGGTAGCATGTTGTCAAAGAGTTGGCAGTCAAGGAGGAAAGACGTTTATGCTGTGACCAAAGCCAGTAGGAATCCCTGAAGACTTTTTTAGGGGGAAAAACAGCCGTCACAGGGTTAAACCACAGATCGCCCATACCCATATCTATCAAGATAGATTTAATTTCTGTTAACCAGCTAATTCTATGGGAGCCCCCCATGTCTTTTACCTCCAGCAGTGCCCTTGCATAATGAGATAACTCCGGGGTGGTCCATAGGCGTCGCCAAAACGCCAAAGGCCTATACCGGGTCATATCTTCAATAGGCTGACATCCTAGGTCGTATAGCAAGGGAATTCGTGGGGCTGATGTGGGTAGCCCAACTATAGACCTCAAAAAGTTATTTTGGGCCACCCTCAGAGGGTCCAGTTTACTGAACCCCCATAACTCAGCACCATACATGACTGCTGGGATAATTTTAGATCCATAGATTTTGATCAACGGAGCTACTGGTTTGGTGCAAGATAGTCTATGTTCTTTATACAACGCTCCACCTAATTGTGAGTGCTTAAGACTAAGGAGGTCGATCTGGGGCCTCCAGCTTAAATTGTCACTAAATGTGACCCCCAAATAGGTGAAGGTGGAGGTCTGTTCAAGCGTTGCGCCACCCATATCAACCCTGGCTTTAACTGGGCGGGTGCCACGAAGGACCATAAACTTTCTCTTCCCCACGTTAACCTCGAGCTCATGGTCACGGCAAAATAACTCAAACCGAGTCAGTGCTAATTGAAGCCCCTGACGGGTTTTAGAAATAAGGAGAGTATCGTCCGCGAACATGAGCAGGGGAACTTTCATGCCTGCTAACGTGGGTGCATCTGTTGGGAAGTCAAGAAAATACCTAGTTACACCATTGATAAACAGGGAAAACAAAGTGGGGGCCAGTACACACCCTTGTCTGACCCCTTTGGTCACGTTAAATCTCGCTGTCACCTCGCCTGGTTTGCCCCATCGGACCTGTGCGTATGTATGAGAATGTAAAATAACCAAGAACCTCAATAGTTCAGCCGGCATGCCCATCTCACGGAGGACATCCCACAATTTAGCTCTTGGCACCGTATCAAATGCGGACCTGAGATCCACAAAAGCTGCAAAAAGCTTCCCCCCCCCAAATGAACTACCTTCCAATAAAGAAGCATGAACCTAAAAGCTTGATCTATGGTCCCGACATGTGTCCGAAACCCCGCCTGGAGGGGCGTTAGAATGTCGTGTTCGTTGATCCAGCTTGTAATGCGACCCAACAACAGACGGGCGGTAATTTTTTTGAACTGCGTCGATGAGACTAATCGGGCGGTAGTTGGCAGGGGCAGAGCGATCACCCTTCTTGTAGATAGGCAATATCTCTGCCCCAAACCAAGACACCGGGACCGACGCGCCACCAGACAGGGCATTTGCTAAGGTTTGAAGGTAGGGAACCCATAGATCCTGTTCCTGCTTGAATAGATCGGCGGGGATACCGTCGGGGCCTGGTGCTTTTGCCCACGGCAATGATTTCAAAACAGACACTACCTCATTAGAGGTAAACTCTAGTGGAGCAACACCACTAAAGACCCGTGGGGATTCTAAGGGCAACTCCCTAGAGAAAAATTGGTTTTCAAAATGACTGTCCCACTGGTCAGGAGCTACATGGTTAGCCGGTATCATAGCATGTGGTTTCCTACCCCATTTTAAAAGGTGCCAAAAGTGGGTCATGTTTCTGCCCTCGCAGGCCTCGAGTAGCTCTTGCCAGCGTGATTCGTCCCATTTAGTTTTAGCCAGGCTTTGGGCAAGTTTATAAGCAGCTCTACAGCTCCTGATCGTTAACGGGTGTCTAGATTTAATTGCTGAGATCAGTGCTTTGCGTGAGGCTCTGCAACCACCATCAAACCAAGAGTTTTCTGGCTTGGGAACCAGTTTAGTTGTGGCAGGGACAGTTTTAATAAAAAATGTTTTAAGCCCTGTAAACAGTTCTCTATGAATGTCCGACATGGAGTTTATGATCCCCTCCCTTGATTCACAGTTAGATAACTTAAGCGTTGCAGCAGTAATCAAATTCCTGATAGCGACCCGGGTAGAGGGGTCCGAAGCAATTTTAGGCCAGCGAACCCTTCTCATATCCAAAGACAGAGTAGCTTGCACATGCGGGACACTTCCAACATCACTATATGGCTTGGCAAAGCTACTGTCCGATAAAGTCAACATCAGGGGGTTATGGTCACTTTCTAATCTATCAGACACAACCATATCGACTACGTCAACCCACATCTCGCAATTCACTAGAATATAATCAATTCTGCTCCCGCATCTACCATTATTAAAAGTTATCTTCCCCTGCCTGTCGGATGTTGTTCTGCCATTAACGGCCCTCAACCCCATCTCCAGGCAGATCCCCTTCAGAAAGAGGGCTGCTTGGGTCCATTTACTAATGGGTGGTAGACCTAATTGCGGTATACCCCACACGGAGTCCTCCGCTTCAGATAGTTTTCATCGTCTAACCCCAGTGGTTCAAAACAGGTGTTGAAATCACCTGCCACAACCCAATGACCGTCTCTTGTAGAATTACAAAGAAACTGTTCTAATACAAGAACTTTAGGGGAGCATTTACCACCGGGAATTCCCCTAGAGTAAATATTAATAACGAGAATATTTAGACCCTTTGAAGAGGTAATACGAGTGGCCAATATGTCAGGGCTATCTATCGGCACTTCCACAGCAACTATGCCTTCGCATTGGCGAACCCAGGTTGTCAGACCACCTGTTGGTCTCCCTCTGGGGCCCCTGGTGGCTGGTTTAAAGTAATTCATATACCCTACTCGAAAAATAGGGTCAGCCGCCCACGACTCCTGGAAACACCAAATATCCACCTGGTCGATAAAGGCCACCCAGTCAGGAGAAATTACTTTAGATTGGAGGCCAGCTATATTCCAGGAGGAGAGTGATAGATGGCAGTTGGTGTCTGGCGGTTTTACCGTTCGAATCTCCATATTAGGGTTAGTTGTAGGGCTACCACTAGAGGGGCTTAGATGATCAAGAGTGGTACGTGGGATGGAGTCCACAACAGGTACAATGGGCTGTATTAGAGCTTGTGGCTCCCTACTAACAAACAATGGGCTCCTAGTCTGGAATTCCCAGGGCTGTGCAGAGCTATTCCCATGTCAATCGTTGTCCTCCAAGGAGGAGAGAACAGCGAACCGGTTACTTAACCCAACTGGGTGAGAACCAAGATGGAAATTACGATGGGGGGCACGTGGTTGCATATGAGCCGCCGGCCTAACCGGTCTATAGAAGTAGCCCAGGGGTAAGATCTGTATCTCATCTAACAAGGGTACATGATATGAGGCCGTCTCCAAGATACGTTCGACCAAATAGCGGGACCCAAAACTTAGCACCACACAATCACCTGTCAAAGCCTTTTGAGTGTGACCAACCCAGGGCACCCGCCTGACCATTTTAAATTCTTCAAATAAGGAATGGGGTACCCCACATTTCCTGCTGAGGAAGTGCAGCGCTTTGTTTTTTAAGTTGGACCAGTGCTCACTAGACCCTTCCGGTAGTTGGGGAACATTGGCTAAAATGACTGTATACGGGGTGGCCTCAGAGGGGAGATGTAAGCTTCTGAAAACTTCGGGATCTACTGCATTAGAAGGCATGGGCCTTAATTGGTTCACTGAGAGCTGCTGATCTATCAGCGATCTTCTGGCGGCTATGGGGGCAGCAATAGGCCTAGAAAGTTGTACCCCTGTTGCAGGGGGAGTTGGAAGAATGTTAATGTTAGTTCCCAAGACAGGTTGACCAGTAATAGTCCTAACACTAGGTCTACGGACCTCATCCTCAATATTTGTAACAGTGATTGTTGGCACAAGCGGCGGACCATTAGACAAGGTAGTTTCAATGTGGCTGAGCCTAGTCAACACAATTTCTAACTTTTCCAAGACTGGTTGTATTAGTGTAACTATTTGGTCTTTAAGTGCAGAACTTAAGATGTCGATGCTCTGGTAATCAATGGGTTGCTTGTTGATGGTGCCTGTAGGGGCGGATAGAAGAACAGAAGAGTGTGTGCTTAGCAGATCCGCGGCAACTCGGGGATTAGGGGGTTTATTTTGGATCCTGCCTTTCCTTTTTTTACATGGGGGTTCGCTAAGTTTAGGGGCTACTACTCTCTTGTTTGCTCGTGTAGAAACCATTGCCGAGAGGGAGGGAGGGCTAGAAGTGCAGGGAGAGTCAGAAACACTGGGACAAAAGGGTACACTTGCCGAGGTGACATTGGCGGCTGTGGGTGGGGCACCTGACAGGGAGATAATAGGATCCAGTGAGAGCCTACGTTCTACAGCTAGGATCTTATCAGAGATTTCAAGTTCGACCCTTGTTAAGTAATCGTCAAGAGTGCCAGCTAGCCTACCTTCAGCCTTCCTTTTGCTCATGATGGGGACGAGGCAGCACAGCAACAGCCCAGTGCAAAATGAAGTTATCTCCAGCAAGTATTACACTTAAGTGTCCAGATGCTGTAGTGGACCCCTGCACGAACGAATCGATCGTACAAACCAAAACCAAAAGGGTAGGCCCTGCCCGGCCTCTCACGGCCACTGACGGGCAAGGACGGGCCCGCCCTTGGCCCGGGATTCGCCCGGGCGCTGCCCGCGCGCGTCCCGCGCTGCGGTGTCACCAGGCGGCCTAAGTAGTGTTCCGGCACGGCCTGGTGACGTCGCCGCAAGCGCCGATGTCAGGGAGGTGCTGGGAAGTGTAGTTCGTAAAGGGCCGTTCACCTCACGGCAGCTGGTAGCAAGGAACGATGGCGAGAAGCGACCAGCAGCAGGGGCCTTCCACTTCCCCTCAGAGACACCCTCGTAACAGGTAAAAAGCACCAGAAGCTAGTAAGCAGCAAAGCGTCCCGCGCTGCGGTGTCACCAGGCGGCCTAAGTAGTGTTCCGGCACGGCCTGGTGACGTCGCCGCAAGCGCCGATGTCAGGGAGGTGCTGGGAAGTGTAGTTCGTAAAGGGCCGTTCACCTCACGGCAGCTGGTAGCAAGGAACGATGGCGAGAAGCGACCAGCAGCAGGGGCCTTCCACTTCCCCTCAGAGACACCCTCGTAACAGGTAAAAAGCACCAGAAGCTAGTAAGCAGCAAAGCGTCCCGCGCTGCGGTGTCACCAGGCGGCCTAAGTAGTGTTCCGGCACGGCCTGGTGACGTCGCCGCAAGCGCCGATGTCAGGGAGGTGCTGGGAAGTGTAGTTCGTAAAGGGCCGTTCACCTCACGGCAGCTGGTAGCAAGGAACGATGGCGAGAAGCGACCAGCAGCAGGGGCCTTCCACTTCCCCTCAGAGACACCCTCGTAACAGGTAAAAAGCACCAGAAGCTAGTAAGCAGCAAAGCGTCCCGCGCTGCGGTGTCACCAGGCGGCCTAAGTAGTGTTCCGGCACGGCCTGGTGACGTCGCCGCAAGCGCCGATGTCAGGGAGGTGCTGGGAAGTGTAGTTCGTAAAGGGCCGTTCACCTCACGGCAGCTGGTAGCAAGGAACGATGGCGAGAAGCGACCAGCAGCAGGGGCCTTCCACTTCCCCTCAGAGACACCCTCGTAACAGGTAAAAAGCACCAGAAGCTAGTAAGCAGCAAAGTGTCCCGCGCTGCGGTGTCACCAGGCGGCCTAAGTAGTGTTCCGGCACGGCCTGGTGACGTCGCCGCAAGCGCCGATGTCAGGGAGGTGCTGGGAAGTGTAGTTCGTAAAGGGCCGTTCACCTCACGGCAGCTGGTAGCAAGGAACGATGGCGAGAAGCGACCAGCAGCAGGGGCCTTCCACTTCCCCTCAGAGACACCCTCGTAACAGGTAAAAAGCACCAGAAGCTAGTAAGCAGCAAAGCGTCCCCTAATTTTCACACATATATAGCAGATAGCCAATGTTTTCTATGAGGTGTGTTCATCTTCTTCCCTGTTACTTTGAAATATTAGTGCAATACTGATTTAAAAAAACAATGAAATATGTGGTGAACAAAAGGAAATATGACATATTGTATTGTAATGCATCAGAGCTGTAGTTTTTTAAAAAGCCTGGAATGTATGGGCTAAAAGACCCCAAGCATTATCTTTGGCTACAAGGACAAAACACATTGCAAAGATCTGCCTACTCTCATTTAGAAATCTCTTAGGAGTCACTCCAAATGTCAATATGTACAATTCCAGACACTGAAATAAAAGGTAAACTTACTGTTGTTGTCTAAAAGAGAGATAAGAAAGTGATGTTAAATATTAGATATATCATTTACAATCATTAGAACTTTAAAAATTAAACTCAAAATGTGTTTAAACAACAGAAATTCTACATTACAATTTAGCAAGATATATAAAAATTACAATTCTTATTTAGGAGACACCAAACTATATTTTACAATTGAATTATTCAGACACAATTGGGCTTAATAGGACGAAGTGCACATCTAACTGAATGTGAGTGTAGCAAGTGCTATTTCACTGTAGATAATCAAGTACATTTGTTTGGAGTCATGTATGCTTGTTTATCACCTAATTTTCACAAATATATAGCAGATAGCCAATGTTTTCTATGAGGTGTGTTCACCTTCTTCCCTGTTACTTTGAAATATTAGTGCAAAACTGATTTAAAAAAACAATGAAGTATGGTGAACAAAAGGAAATATGACATATTGTATTGTAATGCATCAGAGCTGTAGTTTTTTAAAAAGCCTGGAATGTATGGCCTAAAAGACCCCAAGCATTATCTTTGGCTACAAGGACAAAACACATTGCAAGATCTGCCTAGGTGACTTGTCACAACTGGGCCTGAATTGAATCATGCTGTGAACCTCTCCTGGAGTGGGTGCTGCATTCTAAGTGCTGTCCCTGTGTTCCTGTTAGCCTCAGAAGTGACCAAGAGGAGATGATCCTGAAAGTATGCAAAGTTGTGACTGAGAATAGTTTCGGACCTCCAATATGTTTAGAGTTTCTGCATACTTCTTTGAAGCATTGCCCGATATTTAGAACGTCTTTCACAGATATAACTACAGGTTTTCCCACTAGAGGATACTTGAACTTGAAGAAAAAGACAAAATGCTTGTCTAACAGTGTGGCCCATAGGTTGCTCAATCAAAACATAAATTATGTATTGCACGTTATAAGAAGTGCATTAAATCCACATGCAATTGTAATAGGCCAAACAAGGCACTACGCCCAGAGGCAGAAATCAGGACGGAACAAAGGTGCTATAATTATCCCCAAACATGTCATGACTCCGCTTGCCACTTATTTAAAATTTCTCCAAAAACAAAGCTTTTTCCAACATAACCAAATGCGTCAGCAGGAGTTATCCCAGCAGCTCCCAGCAATGAAGAGAACGTCTGCGGATATGGATTGCAACAATCCCTAGCTGAAGGATTTCAACTTCCATTTCAGAGACTAAATGATAAGGTTGAAATATTTAACTGGGATTAATCTGCTTGGTGTATCTGACCCTCATTCCAGATTGGCTGGACGAAAATCACATCAAGAAGCAGCATATTGTGCCTATACTTATCATTTGCACTTCAAGACTTTACTGATTTTTTTGACATGCATTTTTACGTATTTTCAAATCTGGTTTCGCTATTTAGATTATGTTGATTACAATTTACCCAATGTGTCTGATTCTTTTAGGTAATTTTATTGTTTTCGTGTTTTGACTTTATTACTCTTTGCAATCGCTCCATTTTTTGGACATTTCCTGTAAGTTGAGCCTGTCTTCTCTTTATCATATTTACCAGGTGGTCAAGCTTAAAATTATTTAGCAAATTTAGCGTTTACCCTGACAAGTTCAGCTTATTATTTCTTTCACAGGTTGACAGCCTACCCAAAATATTAATTCACTTAATTGGGATTAACCAATTGTTTTGCTTCTAATATTTTGACAAAATTCTTTGTCTTTTCAGTTTCTGGTTGAAAGAATGAAAGCCAATAATATGTTTTTATGATAGTTCTCAAGAGATGAGGAATACAACCCATCACAATTCAAAGACCACATCGAGGAAATCAGGTCCCACAAAAATACAAAAATGTACTCAATAAGGCAAAATGTCCAATTTCATAGACTAGGTAAAAAACATTTAGACTTACTTCTGGTGTCTAGCCCCTTCGATGCTCATGACGGAACGGTTCCGTCATGAGCATCGGTTGAGCTGTGCTCATGACGGAACCGTTCCGTCATGACCACGCCCGCGCTAGAACCCTTCAGCACCGCGGGGGAATCCGCGCAGCGCTGAAGGGGTTAAAGGAGCAATAAGAGAGAGATGTAAACATTTAGACATATATTATCATCAGAAAATAAACAAATAAGTCAACCTTTAGAAAATGCAGAATTATTCATGTCATTTATATGTTAAAAAAGAATATTGAAATACCACTCTCATTTAGAAATCTCTTAGGAGTCACTCAAAATGTCAATATGTACAATTCCATACACTGAAATAAAAGGTAAACTTACTGTTGTTGTCTGAAAGAGAGATAAGAAAGTGATGTTAAATTTTAGATATATAATTTACAATCATTAGAACTTTAAAAATTAAACTCAAAATGTGTTTAAACAACAGAAATGCTACATTACAAGTTAGCAAGATATATAAAAATTACAATTCTTATTTAGGAGCAACCAAACTATATTTTACAATTGAAATATTCAGACACAATTGGGCTTAATAGGACAAAGTGCACATCTAACTGAATATGAGTGTAGCAAATGCTATTTCAACTTCTCCAAATTCACTGTAGATAATCAAGTACATTTGTTTGGAGTCATGTATGCTTGTTCATCCCCTAATTTTCACACATATATAGCAGATAGCCAATGTTTTCCATGAGGTGTGTTAATCTTCTTCCCTCTTACTTTGAAATATTAGTGCAATACTGATTTAAAAAAACAATGAAGTATGTGGTGAACAAAAGGAAATATGACATATTGTATTGTAATGCATCAGAGTTGTAGTTTTTTAAAAAGCCTGGAATGTATGGGTTAAACGACCCCAAGCATTATCTTTGGCTACAAGGACAAAACACATTGCAAGATCTGCCTAGGTGACTTGTCACAACTGGGCCTGAATTGAATCATGCTGTGAACCTCTCCTGGAGTGGGTGCTGCATTCTATGTGCTGTCCCTGTCTTCCTGTTAGCCTCAGAAGTGACCAAGAGGAGATGCTCCTGAAAGTATGCAAAGTTGTGACTGAGAATATTTTTGTACATACAAAATGTTTAGAGTTTCTGCATACTTCTTTAAAGCATTGCCCGATATTTAGAAGGTATTTCACAGATATAACTACAGGTTTTCCCACTAGAGGATATTTGAACTTGAAGAAAAAGACAAAATGCTTGTCTAACAGTGTGGCCGATAGGTTGCTCAATCAAAACATAAATTATGTATTGTCCATGTTATAAGAAGTGCATTAAATCCACATGCAATTGTAATAGGCCAAACAAGGCATCGATCATGTTTGTAGTGTCATACCTAGCTACCAAACCTTAAGTCAGGCACTACGCCCAGAGGCAGAAATCAAGACGGAACAAAGGTGCTATAATTATCCCCAAACATGTCATGACTGCGGTGGCCACTAATTTAAAATTTCTCCAAAAACAAAGCTTTTTCCAACATAACCAAATGCGCCAGCAGGAGTTATCCCAGCAGCTCCCAGCAATGAAGAGAACGTCTGCGGATATAGATTGCAACAATCCCTAGCTGAAGGATTTCAACTTCCATTTCAGAGACTAAATGATAAGGTTGAAATATTTAACTGGGATTAATCTGCTTGGTGTATCTGACCCTCATTCCAGATTGGCTGGACGAAAAACACATCAAGAAGCAGCATATTGTGCCTATACTTATCATTTGCACTTCAAGACTTTACTGATTTTTTTGACATGCATTTTTACGTATTTTCAAATCTGGTTTCGCTATTTAGAATATGTTGATTACAATTTACCCAATGTGTCTGATTCTTTTAGGTAATTTTATTGTTTTCGTGTTTTGACTTTCTTACTCTTTGCAATCGCACCATTTTTTGATTATTTCCGGTAAATTGAGCCTGTCTTCTCTGTATCATATTTACCAGGTGGTCAAGCTTAAAATTATTTAGCGAATTTAGCGTTCACCCTGACAAGTTAAGCTTATTATTTCTTTCACAGGTTGACAGCCTACCCAAAATAATAATTCACTTAATTGGGATTAACCAATTGTTTTGCTTCTAATATTTTGACAAAATTCTTTGTCTTTTCAGTTTCTGGTTGAAAGAATGAAAGCCAATAATATGATTTTATGATAGTTCTCAAGAGATGATGAATACAACCCATCACAATTCAAAGACCACATCGAGGAAATCAGGTCCAACAAAAATACAAAAATGTACTCAATAAGGCAAAATGTCCAATTTCATAGACTAGGTAAAAAACATTTAGACTTACTTCTGGTGTCTAGAGGAGCAATAAGACAGAGATGTAAACATTTAGACATATATTATCATCAGAAAATAAACAAATAAGTCAACCTTTAGAAAATGCAGAATTATTCATGTCATTTATATGTTAACAAAAAATATTGAAATACCACTCTCATTTAGAAATCTCTTAGGAGTCACTAAAAAATGTCAATATGTACAATTCCAGACACTGAAATAAGAGGTAAACTTACTGTTGTTGTCTGAAAGAGAGATAAGAAAGTGATGTTAAATATTAGATATATCATTTACAATCATAAGAACTTTAAAAATTAAACTCAAAATGTGTTTAAACAACAGAAATTCTACATTACAATTTAGCAAGATATATAAAAATTACAATTCTTATTTAGGAGACACCAAACTATATTTTACAATTGAATTATTCAGACACAATTGGGCTTAATAGGACGAAGTGCACATCTAACTGAATATGAGTGTAGCAAGTGCTATTTAAACTTCTCCAAATTCACTGTAGATAATCAAGTACATTTGTTTGGAGTCATGTATGCTTGTTCATCCCCTATTTTTCACAAATATATAGCAGATAGCCAATGTTTTCTATGAGGTGTGTTCATCTTCTTCCCTGTTACTTTGAAATATTAGTGTAATACTGATTTAAAAAAACAATGAAGTATGTGGTGAACAAAAGGAAATATGACATATTGTATTGTAATGCATCAGAGCTGTAGTTTTTTAAAAAGCCTGGAATGCATGGGCTAAAAGACCCCAAGCATTATCTTTGGCTACAAGGACAAAACACATTGCAAGATCTGCATAGGTGACTTGTCACAACTGGGCCTGAATTGAATCATGCTGTGAACCTCTCCTGGAGTGGGTGCTGCATTCTATGTGCTGTCCCTAAGTTCCTGTTAGCCTCAGAAGTGACCAAGAGGAGATGCTCCTGAAAGTATGCAAAGTTGTGACTGAGAATATTTTTGGACCTCCAAAATGTTTAGAGTTTCTGCATACCTCTTTGAAGCATTGCCCGATATTTAGAAGGTCTTTCACAGATATAACTACAGGTTTTTCCAACTAGAGGATATTTGAACTTGAAGAAAAAGACAAAATGCTTGTCTAACAGTGTGGCCGATAGGTTGCTCAATCAAAACATAAATTATGTACTATCCATGTTATAAGAAGTGCATTAAATCCACATGCAATTGTAATAGGCCAAACAAGGCATCGATCATGTTTGTAGTGTCATACCTAGCTACCAAACCTTAAATCAGGCACTACGCCCAGAGGCACAAATCAGGACGGAACAAAGGTGCTATAATTATCCCCAAACATGTCATGACTCCGGTGGCCACTAATTTAAAATTTCTCCAAAAACAAAGCTTTTTCCAACATAACCAAATGCGTCAGCAGGAGTTATCCCAGCAGCTCCCAGCAATGAAGAGAACGTCTGCGGATATGGATTGCAACAATCCCTAGCTGAAGGATTTCAACTTCCATTTCAGAGACTAAATGATAAGGTTGAAATATTTAACTGGGATTAATCTGCTTGGTGTATCTGACCCTCATTCCAGATTGGCTGCACGAAAATCACATCAAGAAGCAGCATATTGTGCCTATACTTATCATTTGCACTTCAAGACTTTACTGATTTTTTTGACATGCATTTTTACGTATTTTCAAATCTGGTTTCGCTATTTAGATTATGTTGATTACAATTTACCCAATGTGTCTGATTCTTTTAGGTAATTTTATTGTTTTCGTGTTTTGACTTTATTACTCTTTGCAATCGCACCATTTTTTGGACATTTCCTGTAAGTTGAGCCTGTCTTCTCTGTATCATATTTATCAGGTGGTCAAGCGTAAAATTATTTAGCAACTTTAGCATTCACCCTGACAAGTTAAGCTTATTATTTCTTTCACAGGTTGATAGCCTACCCAAAATATTAATTCACTTATTTGGGATTAACCAATTGTTTTGCTTCTAATATTTTGACAAAATTCTTTGTCTTTTCAGTTTCTGGTTGAAAGAATGAAAGCCAATAATATGATTTTATGATAGTTCTCAAGAGATGATGAATACAACCCATCACAATTCAAAGACCACATCGAGGAAATCAGGTCCCACAAAAATACAAAAATGTACTCAATAAGGCAAAATGTCCAATTTCATAGACTAGGTAAAAAACATTTAGACTTACTTCTGGTGTCTAGAGGAGCAATAAGACAGAGATGTAAACATTTAGAAATATATTATCATCAGAAAATAAACAATTAAGTCAACCTTTAGAAAATGCAGAATTATTCATGTCATTTATATGTTAACAAAAATTTTTGAAATACCACTCTCATTTAGAAATCTCTTAGGAGTCACTCCAAATGTCAATATGTACAATTCCAGACACTGAAATAAAAGGTAAACTTACTGTTGTTGTCTGAAAGAGAGATAAGAAAGTGATGTTAAATATTAGATATATCATTTACAATCATTAGAACTTTAAAAATTAAACTCAAAATATGTTTAAACAACAGAAATTCTACATTACAAGTTAGCAAGATATATAAAAATTACAATTCTTATTTAGGAGCAACCAAACTATATTTTACAATTGAATTATTCAGACAGAATTGGGCTTAATAGGACGAAGTGCACATCTAACTGAATATGAGTGTAGCAAGTGCTATTTCAACGTCTCCAAATTTACTGTAGATAATCAAGTACATTTGTTTGGAGTCATGTATGCTTGTTCATCCCCTAATTTTCACAAATATATAGCAGATAGCCAATGTTTTCTATGAGGTGTGTTCACCTTCTTCCCTGTTACTTTGAAATATTAGTGCAATACTGATTTAAAAAAACAATGAAGTATGTGGTGAACAAAAGGAAATATGACATATTGTATTGTAATGCATCAGAGCTGTAGTTTTTTAAAAAGCCTGGAATGTATGGGCTAAAAGACCCCAAGCATTATCTTTGGCTACAAGGACAAAACACATTGCAAGATCTGCCTAGGTGACTTGTCACAACTGGGCCTGAATTGAATCATGCTGTGAACCTCTCATGGAGTGGGTGCTGCATTCTAAGTGCTGTCCCTGTGTTCCTGTTAGCCTCAGAAGTGACCAAGAGGAGATGATCCTGAAAGTATGCAAAGTTGTGACTGAGAATAGTTTCGGACCTCCAAAATGTTTAGAGTTTCTGCATACTTCTTTGAAGCATTGCCCGATATTTAGAAGGTCTTTCACAGATATAACTACAGGTTTTCCCACTAGAGGATATTTGAACTTGAAGAAAAAGACAAAATGCTTGTCTAACAGTGTGGCCGATAGGTTGCTCAATCAAAACATAAATTATGTATTGCCCATGTTATAAGAAGTGCATTAAATCCACATGCAATTGTAATAGGCCAAACAAGGCATCAATCATGTTTGTAGTGTCATACCTAGCTACCAAACCTTAAATCAGGCACTACGCCCAGAGGCAGAAATCAGGACGGAACAAAGGTGCTATAATTATCCCCAAACATGTCATGACTCCAGTTGCCACTAAATTAAAACTTCTCCGAAAACAAAGCTTTTTCCAACATAACCAAATGCGTCAGCAGGAGTTATCCCAGCAGCTCCCAGCAATGAAGAGAACGTCTGCGGATATGGATTGCAACAATCCCTAGCTGAAGGATTTCAACTTCCATTTCAGAGACTAAATGATAAGGTTGAAATATTTAACTGGGATTAATCTGCTTGGTGTATCTGACCCTCATTCCAGATTGGCTGGACGAAAATCACATCAAGAAGCAGCATATTGTGCCTATACTTATCATTTGCACTTCAAGACTTTACTGATTTTTTTGACATGCATTTTTACGTATTTTCGAATCTGGTTTCGCTATTTAGATTATGTTGATTACAATTTACCCAATGTGTCTGATTCTTTTAGGTAATTTTATTGTTTTCGTGTTTTGACATTATTACTCTTTGCAATCGCACCATTTTTTAGACATTTCCTGTAAGTTGAGCCTGTCTTCTCCGTATCATATTTATCAGGTGGTCAAGCTTAAAATTATTTAGCAACTTTAGCGTTCACCCTGACAAGTTAAGCTTATTATTTCTTTCACAGGTTGACAGCCTACCCAAAATAATAATTCACTTAATTGGGATTAACCAATTGTTTTGCTTCTAATATTTTGACAAACTTCTTTGTCTTTTCAGTTTCTGGTTGAAAGAATGAAAGCCACTAATATCATTTTATGATAGTTCTCAAGAGATGATGAATACAACCCATCACAATTCAAAGACCACATCGAGGAAATCAGGTCCCACAAAAATACAAAAATGTACTCAAGAAGGCAAAATGTCCAATTTCATAGACTAGGTAAAAAACATTTAGACTTACTTCTGGTGTCTAGAGGAGCAATAAGACAGAGATGTAAACATTTAGAAATATATTATCATCAGAAAATAAACAAATAAGTCAACCTTTAGAAAATGCAGAATTATTCATGTCATTTATATGTTAACAAAAAATATTGAAATACCACTCTCATTTAGAAATCTCTTAGGAGTCACTCCAAATGTCAATATGTACAATTCCAGACACTGAAATAAAAGGTAAACTTACTGTTGTTGTCTGAAAGAGAGATAAGAAAGTGATGTTAAATATTAGATATATCATTTACAATCATTAGAACTTTAAAAATTAAACTCAAAATGTGTTTAAACAACAGAAATTCTACATTACAATTTAGCAAGATATATAAAAATTACAATTCTTATTTAGGAGACACCAAACTATATTTTACAATTGAATTATTCAGACACAATTGGGCTTAATAGGACGAAGTGCACATCTAACTGAATGTGAGTGTAGCAAGTGCTATTTCAACTTCTCCAAATTCACTGTAGATAATCAAGTACATTTGTTTGGAGTCATGTATGCTTGTTCATCACCTAATTTTCACAAATATATAGCAGATAGCCAATGTTTTCTATGAGGTGTGTTCACCTTCTTCCCTGTTACTTTGAAATATTAGTGCAAAACTGATTTAAAAAAACAATGAAGTATGTGGTGAACAAAAGGAAATATGACATATTGTATTGTAATGCATCAGAGCTGTAGTTTTTTAAAAAGCCTGGAATGTATGGGCTAAAAGACCCCAAGCATTATCTTTGGCTACAAGGACAAAACACATTGCAAGATCTGCCTAGGTGACTTGTCACAACTGGGCCTGAATTGAATCATGCTGTGAACCTCTCCTGGAGTGGGTGCTGCATTCTAAGTGCTGTCCCTGTGTTCCTGTTAGCCTCAGAAGTGACCAAGAGGAGATGATCCTGAAAGTATGCAAAGTTGTGACTGAGAATAGTTTCGGACCTCCAAAATGTTTAGAGTTTCTGCATACTTCTTTGAAGCATTGCCCGATATTTAGAAGGTCTTACACAGATATAACTACAGGTTTTCCCACTAGAGGATATTTGAACTTGAAGAAAAAGACAAAATGCTTGTCTAACAGTGTGGCCGATAGGTTGCTCAATCAAAACATAAATTATGTATTGCCCATGTTATAAGAAGTGCATTAAATCCACATGCAATTGTAATAGGCCAAACAAGGCATCAATCATGTTTGTAGTGTCATTCCTAGCTACCAAACCTTAAATCAGGCACTACGCCCAGAGGCAGAAATCAGGACGGAACAAAGGTGCTATAATTATCCCCAAACATGTCATGACTCCGCTTGCCACTTATTTAAAATTTCTCCAAAAACAAAGCTTTTTCCAACATAACCAAATGCGTCAGCAGGAGTTATCCCAGCAGCTCCCAGCAATGAAGAGAACGTCTGCGGATATGGATTGCAACAATCCCTAGCTGAAGGATTTCAACTTCCATTTCAGAGACTAAATGATAAGGTTGAAATATTTAACTGGGATTAATCTGCTTGGTGTATCTGACCCTCATTCCAGATTGGCTGGACGAAAATCACATCAAGAAGCAGCATATTGTGCCTATACTTATCATTTGCACTTCAAGACTTTACTGATTTTTTTGACATGCATTTTTACGTATTTTCAAATCTGGTTTCGCTATTTAGATTATGTTGATTACAATTTACCCAATGTGTCTGATTCTTTTAGGTAATTTTATTGTTTTCGTGTTTTGACATTATTACTCTTTGCAATCGCACCATTTTTTGGACATTTCCTGTAAGTTGAGCCTGTATTCTCTGTTTCATATTTATCAGGTGGTCAAGCTTAAAATTATTTAGCAACTTTAGCGTTCACCCTGACAAGTTAAGCTTATTATTTCTTTCACAGGTTGACAGCCTACCCAAAATAATAATTCACTTAATTGGGATTAACCAATTGTTTTGCTTCTAATATTTTGACAAAATTCTTTGTCTTTTCAGTTTCTGGTTGAAAGAATGAAAGCCAATAATATGATTTTATGATAGTTCTCAAGAGATGATGAATACAACCCATCACAATTCAAAGACCACATCGAGGAAATCAGGTCCCACAAAAATACAAAAATGTACTCAATAAGGCAAAATGTCCAATTTCATAGACTAGGTAAAAAACATTTAGACTTACTTCTGGTGTCTAGAGGAGTAATAAGACAGAGATGTAAACATTTAGAAATATATTATCATCAGAAAATAAACAAATAAGTCAAACTTTAGAAAATGCAGAATTATTCATGTCATTTATATGTTAACAAAAAATATTGAAATACCACTCTCATTTAGAAATCTCTTAGGAGTCACTCAAAATGTCAATATGTACAATTCCAGACACTGAAATAAAAGGTAAACTTACTGTTGTTGTCTGAAAGAGAGATAAGAAAGTGATGTTAAATATTAGATATATCATTTACAATCATTTGAACTTTAAAAATTAAACTCAAAATGTGTTTAAACAACAGAAATTCTACATTACAAGTTAGCAAGATATATAAAAATTACAATTCTTATTTAGGAGCAACCAAACTATATTTTACAATTGAATTATTCAGACACAATTGGGCTTAATAGGATGAAGTGCACATCTAACTGAATATGAGTGTAGCAAGTGCTATTTCAACTTCTCCAAATTCACTGTAGATAATCAAGTACATTTGTTTGGAGTCATGTATGCTTATTCATCCCCTAATTTTCACAAATATATAGCAGATAGCCAATGTTTTCTATGAGGTGTGTTCACCTTCTTCCCTGTTACTTTGAAATATTAGTGCAATACTGATTTAAAAAAACAATGAAGTATGTGGTGAACAAAAGGAAATATGACATATTGTATTGTAATGCATCAGAGCTGTAGTTTTTT
Organism: Triturus cristatus; assembly: GCF_964204655.1. Taxonomy (NCBI): domain Eukaryota; kingdom Metazoa; phylum Chordata; class Amphibia; order Caudata; family Salamandridae; genus Triturus; species Triturus cristatus. The sequence goes on from NC_140590.1 coordinate 1,122,507,960, forward strand.
TAAAAAGCCTGGAATGTATGGGCTAAAAGACCCCAAGCATTATCTTTGGCTACAAGGACAAAACACATTGCAAGATCTGCCTAGGTGACTTGTCACAACTGGGCCTGAATTGAATCATGCTGTGAACCTCTCCTGGAGTGGGTGCTGCATTCAAAGTGCTGTCCCTGTGTTCCTGTTAGCCTCAGAAGTGACCAAGAGGAGATGATCCTGAAAGTATGCAAAATTGTGACTGAGAATAGTGTCGGACCTCCAAAATGTTTAGAGTTTCTGCATACTTCTTTGAAGCATTGCCCGATATTTAGAAGGTCTTTCACAGATATAACTGCAGGTTTTCCCACTAGAGGATATTTGAACTTGAAGAAAAAGACAAAATGCTTGTCTAACAGTGTGGCCGATAGGTTGTTCAATCAAAACATAAATTATGTATTGCCCATGTTATAAGAAGTGCATTAAATCCACATGCATTTGTAATAGGCCAAACAAGGCATCAATCATGTTTGTAGTGTCATACCTAGCTACCAAACCTTAAATCAGGCACTACGCCCAGAGGCAGAAATCAGGACGGAACAAAGGTGCTATAATTATCCCCAAACATGTCATGACTCCGCTTGCCACTTATTTAAAATTTCTCCAAAAACAAAGCTTTTTCCAACATAACCAAATGCGTCAGCAGGAGTTATCCCAGCAGCTCCCAGCAATGAAGAGAACGTCTGCGGATATGGATTGCAACAATCCCTAGCTGAAGGATTTCAACTTCCATTTCAGAGACTAAATGATAAGGTTGAAATATTTAACTGGGATTAATCTGCTTGGTGTATCTGACCCTCATTCCAGATTGGCTGGACGAAAATTACATCAAGAAGCAGCATATTGTGCCTATACTTATCATTTGCACTTCAAGACTTTACTGATTTTTTTGACATGCATTTTTACGTATTTTCAAATCTGGTTTCGCTATTTAGATTATGTTGATTACAATTTACCCAATGTGTCTGATTCTTTTAGGTAATTTTATTGTTTTCGTGTTTTGACATTATAACTCTTTGCAATCGCACAATTTTTTGGATATTTCCTGTAAGTTGAGCCTGTCTTCTCTGTATCATATTTATCAGGTGGTCAAGCTTAAAATTATTTAGCAAATTTAGCGTTCACCCTGACAAGTTAAGCTTATTATTTCTTTCACAGGTTGACAGCCTACCCAAAATAATAATTCACTTAATTGGGATTAACCAATTGTTTTGCTTCTAATATTTTGACAAAATTATTTATCTTTTCAGTTTCTGGTTGAAAGAATGAAAGCCAATAATATGATTTTATGATAGTTCTCAAGAGATGATGAATACAACCCATCACAATTCAAAGACCACATCGAGGAAATCAGGTCCCACAAAAATACAAAAATGTACTCAATAAGGCAAAATGTCCAATTTCATAGACTAGGTAAAAAACATTTAGACTTACTTCTGGTGTCTAGAGGAGCAATAAGACAGAGATGTAAGCATTTAGACATATATTATCATCAGAAAATAAACAAATAAGTCAACCTTTAGAAAATGCAGAATTATTCATGTCATTTATATGTTAACAAAAAATATTGAAATACCACTCTCATTTAGAAATCTCTTAGGAGTCACTCAAAATGTCAATATGTACAATTCCAGACACTGAAATACAAGGTAAACTTACTGTTGTTGTCTGAAAGAGAGATAAGAAAGTGATGTTAAATAATAGATATATCATTTACAATCATTAGAACTTTAAAAATTAAACTCAAAATGTGTTTAAACAACAGAAATGCTACATTACAAGTTAGCAAGATATATAAAAATTACATTTCTTATTTAGGAGCAACCAAACTATATTTTACAATTGAATTACTCAGACACAATTGGGCTTAATAGGACGAAGTGCACATCTAACTGAATATGAGTATAGCAAGTGCTATTTAAACTTCTCCAAATTCACTGTAGATAATCAAGTACATTTGTTTGGAGTCATGTATGCTTGTTCATCCCCTAATTTTCACAAATATATAGCAGATAGCCAATGTTTTCTATGAGGTGTGTTCATCTTCTTCCCTGTTACTTTGAAATATTAGTGTAATACTGATTTAAAAAAACAATGAAGTATGTGGTGAACAAAAGGAAATATGACATATTGTATTGTAATGCATCAGAGGTGTAGTTTTTTAAAAAGCCTGGAATGTATGGGCTAAAAGACCACAAGCATTATCTTTGGCTACAAGGACAAAACACATTGCAAGATCTGCCTAGGTGACTTGTCACAACTGGGCCTGAATTGAATCATGCTGTGAACCTCTCCTGGAGTGGGTGATGCATTCTATGTGCTGTCCCTGTGTTCCTGTTAGCCTCAGAAGTGACCAAGAGGAGATGCTCCTGAAAGTATGCAAAGTTGTGACTGAGAATATTTTCGGACCTCCAAAATGTTTAGAGTTTCTGCATACTTCTTTGAAGCATTGCCCGATATTTAGAAGGTCTTTCACAGATATAACTACAGGTTTTCCCACTAGAGGATATTTGAACTTGAAGAAAAAGACAAAATGCTTGTCTAACAGTGTGGCCGATAGGTTGCTCAATCAAAACATAAATTATGTATTGTCCATGTTATAAGAAGTGCATTAAATCCACATGCAATTGTAATAGGCCAAACAAGGCATCGATCATGTTTGTAGTGTCATACCTAGCTACCAAACCTTAAATCAGGCACTACGCCCAGAGGCAGAAATCAGGACGGAACAAAGGTGCTATAATTATCCCCAAACATGTCATGACTCCGGTGGCCACTAATTTAAAATTTCTCCAAAAACAAAGCTTTTTCCAACATAACCAAATGCGTCAGCAGGAGTTATCCCAGCAGCTCCCAGCAATGAAGAGAACGTCTGAGGATATGGATTGCAACAATCCCTAGCTGAAGGATTTCAACTTCCATTTCAGAGACTAAATGATAAGGTTGAAATATTTAACTGGGAATAATCTGCTTGGTGTATCTGACCCTCATTCCAGATTGGCTGGACGAAAATCACATCAAGAAGCAGCATATTGTGCCTATACTTATCATTTACACTTCAAGACTTTACTGATTTTTTTGACATGCATTTTTACGTATTTTCAAATCTGGTTTCGCTATTTAGATTATGTTGATTACAATTTACCCAATGTGTCTGATTCTTTTAGGTAATTTTATTGTTTTCGTGTTTTGACTTTATTACTCTTTGCAATCGCACCATTTTTTGGACATTTCCTGTAAGTTGAGCCTGTCTTCTCTGTATCATATTTATCAGGTGGTCAAGCTTAAAATTATTTAGCAACTTTAGCGTTCACCCTGACAAGTTAAGCTTATTATTTCTTTCACAGGTTGACAGCCTACCCAAAATAATAATTCACTTAATTGGGATTAACCAATTGTTTTGCTTCTAATATTTTGACAAAATTATTTGTCGTTTCTGGTTGAAAGAATGAAAGCCAATAATATGATTTTATGATAGTTCTCAAGAGATGATGAATACAACCCATCACATTTCAAAGACCACATCGAGGAAATCAGGTCCCACAAAAATACAAAAATGTACTCAATAAGGCAAAATGTCCAATTTCATAGACTAGGTAAAAAACATTTAGACTTACTTCTGGTGTCTAAAGGAGCAATAAGACAGAGATGTAAACATTTAGACATATATTATCATCAGAAAATAAACAAATAAGTCAACCTTTAGAAAATGCAGAATTATTCATGTCATTTATATGTTAACGAAAAATATTGAAATACCACTCTCATTTAGAAATCTCTTAGGAGTCACTCAAAATGTCAATATGTACAATTCGAGACACTGAAATAAAAGGTAAACTTACTGTTGTTGTCTGAAAGAGAGATAAGAAAGTGATGTTAAATATTAGATATATCATTTACAATCATTAGAACTTCAAAAATTAAACTCAAAATGTGTTTAAACAACAGAAATGCTACATTACAAGTTAGCAAGATATATAAAAATTACAATTCTTATTTAGGAGCAACCAAACTATATTTTACAATTGAATTATTCAGACACAATTGGGCTTAATAGGACGAAGTGCACATCTAACTGAATATGAGTATAGCAAGTGCTATTTAAACTTCTCCAAATTCACTGTAGATAATCAAGTACATTTGTTTGGAGTCATGTATGCTTATTCATCCCCTAATTTTCACAAATATATAGCAGATAGCCAATGTTTTCTATGAGGTGTGTTCATCTTCTTCCCTGTTACTTTGAAATATTAGTGTAATACTGATTTTAAAAAACAATGAAGTATGTGGTGAACAAAAGGATATATGACATATTGTATTGTAATGCATCAGAGCTGTTGTTTTTTAAAAAGCCTGGAATGTATTGGCTAAAAGACCCCAAGCATTATCTTTGGCTACAAGGACAAAACACATTGCAAGATCTGCCTAGGTGAGTTGTCACAACTGGGCCTGAATTGAATCATGCTGTGAACCTCTCCTGGAGTGGGTGCTGCATTCTATGTGCTGTCCCTGTGTTCCTGTTAGCCTCAGAAGTGACCAAGAGGAGATGCTCCTGAAAGTATGCAAAGTTGTGACTGAGAATATTTTCGGACCTCCAAAATGTTTAGAGTTTCTGCATACTTCTTTGAAGCATTGCCCGATATTTAGAAGGTCTTTCACAGATATAACTACAGGTTTTCCCACTAGAGGATATTTGAACTTGAAGAAAAAGACAAAATGCTCGACTAACAGTGTGGCCGATAGGTTGCTCAATCAAAACATAAATTATGTATTGCCCATGTTATAAGAAGTGCATTAAATCCACATGCAATTGTAATAGGCCAAACAAGGCATCAATCATGTTTGTAGTGTCATACCTAGCTACCAAACCTTAAATCAGGCACTACGCCCAGAGGCAGAAATAAGGACGGAACAAAGGTGCTATAATTATCCCCAAACATGTCAGGACTCCGGTGGCCACTAATTTAAAATTTCTCCAAAAACAAAGCTTTTTCCAACATAACCAAATGCGTCAGCAGGAGTTATCCCAGCAGCTCCCAGCAATGAAGAGAACGTCTGCGGATATGGATTGCAACAACCCCTAGCTGAAGGATTTCAACTTCCATTTCAGAGACTAAATGATAAGGTTGAAATATTTAACTGGGATTAATCTGCTTGGTGTATCTGACCCTCATTCCAGATTGGCTGGACGAAAATCACATCAAGAAGCAGCATATTGTGCCTATACTTATCATTTGCACTTCAAGACTTTACTGATTTTTTTGACATGCATTTTTACGTCTTTTCAAATCTGGTTTCGCTATTTAGATTATGTTGATTACAATTTACCCAATGTGTCTGATTCTTTTAGGTAATTTTATTGTTTTCGTGTTTTGACTTTATTACTCTTTGCAATCGCACAATTTTTTGGACATTTCCTGTAAGTTGAGCCTGTCTTCTCTGTATCATATTTATCAGGTGGTCAAGCTTAAAATTATTTAGCAACTTTAGCGTTCACCCTGACAAGTTAAGCTTAATATTTCTTTCACAGGTTGACAGCCTACCCAAAATAATAATTCACTTAATTGGGATTAACCAATTGTTTTGCTTCTAATATTTTGACAAAATTCTTTGTCTTTTCAGTTTCTGGTTGAAAGAATGAAAGCCAATAATATGATTTTATGATAGTTCTCAAGAGATGATGAATACAACCCACCACAATTCAAAGACCACATCGAGGAAATCAGGTCCCACAAAAATACAAAAATGTACTCAATAAGGCAAAATGTCCAATTTCATAGACTAGGTAAAAAACATTTAGACTTACTTCTGGTGTCTAGAGGAGCAATAAGACAGAGATGTAAACATTTAGACATATATTATCATCAGAAAATAAACAAATAAGTCAACCTTTAGAAAATGCAGAATTATTCATGTCATTTACATGTTAACAAAAAATATTGAAATACCACTCTCATTTAGAAATCTCTTAGGAGTCACTCAAAATGTCAATATGTACAATTCCAGACACTGAAATAAAAGGTAAACTTACTGTTGTTGTCTGAAAGAGAGATAAGAAAGTGAAGTTAAATATTAGATATATCATTTACAATCATTAGAACTTTAAAAATTAAACTCAAAATGTGTTTAAACAACAGAAATGCTACATTACAAGTTAGCAAGATATATAAAAATTACAATTCTTATTTAGGAGAAACCAAACTATATTTTACAATTGAATTATTCAGACACAATTGGGCTTAATAGGACAAAGTGCACATCTAACTGAATATGAGTGTAGCAAGTGCTATTTAAACTTCTCCAAATTCACTGTAGATAATCAAGTACATTTGTTTGGAGTCATGTATGCTTGTTCATCTCCTAATTTTCACAAATATATAGCAGATAGCCAATGTTTTCTATGAGGTGTGTTCATCTTCTTCCCTGTTACTTTGAAATATTAGTGTAATACTGATTTAAAAAAACAATGAAGTATGTGGTGAACAAAAGGAAATATGACATATTGTATTGTAATGCATCAGAGCTGTAGTTTTTTAAAAAGCCTGGAATGTATAGGCTAAAAGACCCCAAGCATTATCTTTGGCTACAAGGACAAAACACATTGCAAGATCTGCCTAGGTGACTTGTCACAACTGGGCCTGAATTGAATCATGCTGTGAACCTCTCCTGGATTGAGTGCTGCATTCTATGTGCTGTCGCTGGGTCCCTTTTAGCCTCAGAAGTGACCAAGAGGAGATGCTCCTGAAAGTATGCAAAGTTGTGACTGAGAATATTTTTGGACCTCCAAAATGTTTAGAGTTTCTGCATACTTCTTTGAAGCATTGCCCGATATTTAGAAGGTCTTTCACAGATATAACTACAGGTTTTCCCACTAGAGGATATTTGAACTTGCAGAAAAAGACAAAATGCTTGTCTAACAGTGTGGCCGATAGGTTGCTCAATCAAACCATAAATTACGTATTGTCCATGTTATAAGAAGTGCATTAAATCCACATGCAATTGTAATAGACCAAACAAGGCATCGATCATGTTTGTAGTGTCATACCTAGCTACCAAACCTTAAATCAGGCACTACGCCCAGAGGCAGAAATCAGGACGGAACAAAGGTGCTATAATTATCCCCAAACATGTCATGACTCCGGTGGCCACTAATTTAAAATTTCTCAAAAAACAAAGCTTTTTCCAACATAACCAAATGCGTCAGCAGGAGTTATCCCAGCAGCTCCCAGCAATGAAGAGAATGTCTGCGGATATGGATTGCAACAATCCCTAGCTGAAGGATTTCAACTTCCATTTCAGAGACTAAATGATAAGGTTGAAATATTTAACTGGGATTAATCTGCTTGGTGCATCTGACCCTCATTCCAGATTGGCTGGACGAAAATCACATCAAGAAGCAGCATATTGTGCCTATACTTATCATTTGCACTTCAAGACTTTACTGATTTTTTTGACATGCATTTTTACGTATTTTCAAATCTGGTTTCGCTATTTAGATTATGTTGATTAAAATTTACCCAATGTGTCTGATTCTTTTAGGTAATTTTATTGTTTTCGTGTTTTGACTTTATTACTCTTTGCAATCGCACCATTTTTTGGAGATTTCCTGGAAGTTGAGCCTGTCTTCTCTGTATCATATTGATCAGGTGGTCAAGCTTAAAAATATTTAGCAACTTTAGCGTTCACCCTGACAAGTTAAGCTTATTATTTCTTTCACAGGTTGACAGCCTACCCAAAATAATAATTCACTTAATTGGGATTAACCAATTGTTTTGCTTCTAATATTTTGACAAAATTCTTTGTCTTTTCAGTTTCTGGTTGAAAGAATGAAAGACAATAATATGATTTTATGATAGTTCTCAAGAGATGATGAATACAACCCATCACAATTCAAAGACCACATCGAGGAAATCAGGTCCCACAAAAATACAAAAATGTACTCAATAAGGCAAAATGTCCAATTTCATAGACTAGGTAAAAAACATTTAGACTTACTTCTGGTGTCTAGAGGAGCAATAAGACAGAGATGTAAACATTTAGACATATATTATCATCAGAAAATAAACAAATAAGTCAACCTTTAGAAAATGCAGAATTATTCATGTCATTTATATGTTAACAAAAAATATTGAAATACCACTCTCATTTAGAAATCTCTTAGGAGTCACTCAAAATGTCAATATGTACAATTCCAGATACTGAAATAAAAGGTAAATTTACTGTTGTTGTCTGAAAGAGAGATAAGAAAGTGATGTTAAATATTAGATATATCATTTACAATCATTAGAACTTTAAAAATTAAACTCAAAATGTGTTTAAACAACAGAAATGCAACATTACAAGTTAGCAAGATATATAAAAATTACAATTCTTATTTAGGAGCAACCAAACTATATTTTACAATTGAATTATTCAGACACAATTGGGCTTAATAGGACGAAGTGCACATCTAACTGAATATGAGTGTAGCAAGTGCTATTTAAACTTCTCCAAATTCACTGTAGATAATCAAGTACATTTGTTTGGAGTCATGTATGCTTGTTCATCCCCTAATTTTCACAAATATATAGCAGATAGCCAATGTTTTCTATGAGGTGTGTTCATCTTCTTCCCTGTTACTTTGAAATATTAGTGTAATACTGATTTAAAAAAACAATGAAGTATGTGGTGAACAAAAGGAAATATGACATATTGTATTGTAATGCATCAGAGCTGTAGTTTTTTAAAAAGCCTGGAATGTATGGGCTAAAAGACCCCAAGCATTATCTTCGGCTACAAGGACAAAACACATTGCAAGATCTGCCTACGTGACTTGTCACAACTGGGCCTGAATTGAATCATGCTGTGAACCTCTCCTGGAGTGAGTGCAGCATTCTATGTGCTGTCCCTGTGTTTCTGTTAGCCTCAGAAGTGACCAAGAGGAGATGCTCCTGAAAGTATGCAAAGTTGTGACTGAGAATATTTTTGGACCTCCAAAATGTTTAGAGTTTCTGCATACTTCTTTGAAGCATTGCCCGATATTTAGAAGGTCTTTCACAGATATAACTACAGGTTTTCCCACTAGAGGATATTTGAACTTGAAGAAAAAGACAAAATGCTTGTCTAACAGTGTGGCCGATAGGTTGCTCAATCAAAACATAAATTATGTATTGTCCATGTTATAAGAAGTGCATTAAATCCACATGCAATTGTAATAGGCCAAACAAGGCATCGATCATGTTTGTAGTGTCATACCTAGCTACCAAACCTTAAATCAGGCACTACGCCCAGAGGCAGAAATCAGGACGGAACAAAGGTGCTATAATTATCCCCAAACATGTCATGACTCCGGTGGCCACTAATTTAAAATTTATCCAAAAACAAAGCTTTTTCCAACATAACCAAATGCGTCAGCAGGATTTATCCCAGCAGCTCCCAGCAATGAAGAGAACGTCTGCGGATATGGATTGCAACAATCCCTAGCTGAAGGATTTCAACTTCCATTTCAGAGACTAAATGATAAGGTTGAAATATTTAACTGGGATTAATCTGCTTGGTGTATCTGACCCTCATTCCAGATTGGCTGGACGAAAATCACATCAAGAAGCAGCATATTGTGCCTATACTTATCATTTGCACTTCAAGACTTTACTGATTTTTTTGACATGCATTTTTACGTATTTTCAAATCTGGTTTCGCTATTTAGATTATGTTGATTACAATTTACCCAATGTGTCTGATTCTTTTAGGTAATTTTATTGTTTTCGTGTTTTGACTTTATTACTCTTTGCAATCGCACCATTTTTTGGACATTTCCTGTAAGTTGAGCCTGTCTTCTCTGTATCATATTGATCAGGTGGTCAAGCTTAAAATTATTTAGCAACTTTAGCGTTCACCCTGACAAGTTAAGCTTATTATTTCTTTCACAGGTTGACAGCCTACCCAAAATAATAATTCACTTAATTGGGATTAACCAATTGTTTTGCTTCTAATATTTTGACAAAATTCTTTGTCTTTTCAGTTTCTGGTTGAAAGAATGAAAGCCAATAATATGATTTTATGATAGTTCTCAAGAGATGATGAATACAACCCATCACAATTCAAAGACCACATCGAGGAAATCAGGTCCCACAAAAATACAAAAATGTACTCAATAAGGCAAAATGTCCAATTTCATAGACTAGGTAAAAAACATTTAGACTTACTTCTGGTGTCTAGAGGAGCAATAAGACAGAGATGTAAACATTTAGACATATATTATCATCAGAAAATAAACAAATAAGTCAACCTTTAGAAAATGCAGAATTATTCATGTCATTTATATGTTAACAAAAAATATTGAAATACCACTCTCATTTAGAAATCTCTTAGGAGTCACTCAAAATGTCAATATGTACAATTCCAGACACTGAAATAAAAGGTAAACTTACTGTTGTTGTCTGAAAGAGAGATAAGAAAGTGATGTTAAATATTAGATATATCATTTACAATCATTAGAACTTTAAAAATTAAACTCAAAATGTGTTTAAACAACAGAAATGCTACATTACAAGTTAGCAAGATATATAAAAATTACAATTCTTATTTAGGAGAAACCAAACTATATTTTACAATTGAATTATTCAGACGCAATTGGGCTTAATAGGACGAAGTGCACATCTAACTGAATATGAGTGTAGCAAGTGCTATTTAAACTTCTCCAAATTCACTGTAGATAATCAAGTACATTTGTTTGGAGTCATGTATGCTTGTTCATCTCCTAATTTTCACAAATATATAGCAGATAGCCAATGTTTTCTATGAGGTGTGTTCATCTTCTTCCCTGTTACTTTGAAATATTAGTGTAATACTGATTTAAAAAAACAATGAAGTATGTGGTGAACAAAAGGAAATATGACATATTGTATTGTAATGCATCAGAGCTGTAGTTTTTTAAAAAGCCTGGAATGTATAGGCTAAAAGACCCCAAGCATTATCTTTGGCTACAAGGACAAAACACATTGCAAGATCTGCCTAGGTGACTTGTCACAACTGGGCCTGAATTGAATCATGCTGTGAACCTCTCCTGGAGTGAGTGCTGCATTCTATGTGCTGTCCCTGGGTCCCTTTTAGCCTCAGAAGTGACCAAGAGGAGATGCTCCTGAAAGTATGCAAAGTTGTGACTGAGAATATTTTTGGACCTCCAAAATGTTTAGAGTTTCTGCATACTTCTTTGAAGCATTGCCCGATATTTAGAAGGTCTTTCACAGATATAACTACAGGTTTTCCCACTAGAGGATATTTGAACTTGAAGAAAAAGACAAAATGCTTGTCTAACAGTGTGGCCGATAGGTTGCTCAATCAAAACATAAATTACGTATTGTCCATGTTATAAGAAGTGCATTAAATCCACATGCAATTGTAATAGACCAAACAAGGCATCGATCATGTTTGTAGGGTCATACCTAGCTACCAAACCTTAAATCAGGCACTACGCCCAGAGGCAGAAATCAGGACGGAACAAAGGTGCTATAATTATCCACAAACATGTCATGACTCCGGTGGCCACTAATTTAAAATTTCTCAAAAAACAAAGCTTTTTCCAACACAACCAAATGCGTCAGCAGGAGTTATCCCAGCAGCTCCCAGCAATGAAGAGAATGTCTGCGGATATGGATTGCAACAATCCCTAGCTGAAGGATTTCAACTTCCATTTCAGAGACTAAATGATAAGGTTGAAATATTTAACTGGGATTAATCTGCTTGGTGTATCTGACCCTCATTCCAGATTGGCTGGACGAAAATCACATCAAGAAGCAGCATATTGTGCCTATACTTATCATTTGCACTTCAAGACTTTACTGATTTTTTTGACATGCATTTTTACGTATTTTCAAATCTGTTTTCGCTATTTAGATTATGTTGATTAAAATTTACCCAATGTGTCTGATTCTTTTAGGTAATTTTATTGTTTTCGTGTTTTGACTTTATTACTCTTTGCAATCGCACCATTTTTTGGACATTTCCTGGAAGTTGAGCCTGTCTTCTCTGTATCATATTGATCAGGTGGTCAAGCTTAAAAATATTTAGCAACTTTAGCGTTCACCCTGACAAGTTAAGCTTATTATTTCTTTCACAGGTTGACAGCCTACCCAAAATAATAATTCACTTAATTGGGATTAACCAATTGTTTTGCTTCTAATATTTTGACAAAATTCTTTGTCTTTTCAGTTTCTGGTTGAAAGAATGAAAGACAATAATATGATTTTATGATAGTTCTCAAGAGATGATGAATACAACCCATCACAATTCAAAGACCACATCGAGGAAATCAGGTCCCACAAAAATACAAAAATGTACTCAATAAGGCAAAATGTCCAATTTCATAGACTAGGTAAAAAACATTTAGACTTACTTCTGGTGTCTAGAGGAGCAATAAGACAGAGATGTAAACATTTAGAAATATATTATCATCAGAAAATAAACAATTAAGTCAACCTTTAGAAAATGCAGAATTATTGATGTCATTTATATGTTAACAAAAATTTTTGAAATACCATTTCTCATTTAGAAATCTCTTAGGAGTCACTCCAAATGTCAATATGTACAATTCCAGACACTGAAATAAAAGGTAAACTTACTGTTGTTGTCTGAAAGAGAGATAAGAAAGTGATGTTAAATATTAGATATATCATTTACAATCATTAGAACTTTAAAAATTAAACTCAAAATGTGTTTAAACAACAGAAATGCAACATTACAAGTTAGCAAGATATATAAAAATTACAATTCTTATTTAGGAGCAACCAAACTATATTTTACAATTGAATTATTCAGACACAATTGGTCTTAATAGGACGAAGTGCACATCTAACTGAATATGAGTGTAGCAAGTGCTATTTAAACTTCTCCAAATTCACTGTAGATAATCAAGTACATTTGTTTGGAGTCATGTATGCTTGTTCATCCCATAATTTTCCCAAATATATAGCAGATAGCCAATGTTTTCTATGAGGTGTGTTCATCTTCTTCCCTGTTACTTTGAAATATTAGTGTAATACTGATTTAAAAAAACAATGAAGTATGTGGTGAACAAAAGGAAATATGACATATTGTATTGTAATGCATCAGAGCTGTAGTTTTTTAAAAAGCCTGGAATGTATAGGCTAAAAGACCCCAAGCATTATCTTTGGCTACAAGGACAAAACACATTGCAAGATCTGCCTAGGTGACTTGTCACAACTGGGCCTGAATTGAATCATGCTGTGAACCTCTCCTGGAGTGAGTGCTGCATTCTATGTGCTGTCCCTGTGTTCCTGTTAGCCTCAGAAGGGACCAAGAGGAGATGCTCCTGAAAGTATGCAAAGTTGTGACTGAGAATATTTTTGGACCTCCAAAATGTTTAGAGTTTCTGCATACTTCTTTGAAGCATTGCCCGATATTTAGAAGGTCTTTCACAGATATAACTACAGGTTTTCCCACTAGAGGATATTTGAACTTGAAGAAAAAGACTAAATGCTTGTCTAACAGTGTGGCCGATAGGTTGCTCAATCAAAACATAAATTACGTATTGTCCATGTTATAAGAAGTGCATTAAATCCACATGCAATTGTAATAGACCAAACAAGGCATCGATCATGTTTGTAGTGACATACCTAGCTACCAAACCTTAAATCAGGCACTACGCCCAGAGGCAGAAATCAGGACGGAACAAAAGTGCTATAATTATCCCCAAACATGTCATGACTCCGGTGGCCACTAATTTAAAATTTATCCAAAAACAAAGCTTTTTCCAACATAACCAAATGCGTCAGCAGGAGTTATCCCAGCAGCTCCCAGCAATGAAGAGAACGTCTGCGGATATGGATTGCAACAATCCCTAGCTGAAGGATTTCAACTTCCATTTCAGAGACTAAATGATAAGGTTGAAATATTTAACTGGGATTAATCTGCTTGGTGTATCTGACCCTCATTCCAGATTGGCTGGACGAAAATCACATCAAGAAGCAGCATATTGTGCCTATACTTATCATTTGCACTTCAAGACTTTACTGATTTTTTTGACATGCATTTTTACGTATTTTCAAATCTGGTTTCGCTATTTAGATTATGTTGATTAAAATTTACCCAATGTGTCTGATTCTTTTAGGTAATTTTATTGTTTTTGTGTTTTGACTTTATTACTCTTTGCAATCGCACCATTTTTTGGACATTTCCTGGAAGGTGAGCCTGTCTTCTCTGTATCATATTTACCAGGTGGTCAAGCTTAAAATTATTTAGCAAATTTAGCGTTCACCCTGACAAGTTAAGCTTAATATTTCTTTCACAGGTTGACAGCCTACCCAAAATAATAATTCACTTAATTGGGATTAGCCAATTGTTTTGCTTCTAATATTTTGTCAAAATTCTTTGTCTTTTCAGTTTCTGGTTGAAAGAATGAAAGCCAATAATATGATTTTATGATAGTTCTCAAGAGATGATGAATACAACCCATCACAATTCAAAGACCACATCGAGGAAAGCAGGTCCCACAAAAATACAAAAATGTACTCAATAAGGCAAAATGTCCAATTTCATAGACTAGGTAAAAAACATTTAGACTTACTTCTGGTGTCTAGAGGAGCAATAAGACAGAGATGTAAACATTTAGACATATATTATCATCAGAAAATAAACAAATAAGTCAACCTTTAGAAAATGCAGAATTATTCATGTCATTTATATGTTAACAAAAAATATTGAAATACCACTCTCATTTAGAAATCTCTTAGGAGTCACTCAAAGTGTCAATATGTACAATTCCAGACACTGAAATAAAAGGTAAACTTACTGTAGGTGTCTGAAAGAGAGATAAGAAAGTGATGTTAAATATTAGATATATCATTTACAATCATTAGAACTTTAAACATTAAACTCAAAATGTGTTTAAACAACAGAAATGCTACATTACAAGTTAGCAAGATATATAAAAATTACTATTCTTATTTAGGAGCAACCAAACTATATTTTACAATTGAATTATTCAGACACAATTGGGCTTAATAGGACGAAGTGCACATCTAACTGAATATGAGTGTAGCAAGTGCTATTTAAACTTCTCCAAATTCACTGTAGATAATCAAGTACATTTGTTTGGAGTCATGTATGCTTGTTCATCCCCTAATTTTCACAAATATATAGCAGATAGCCAATGTTTTCTATGAGGTGTGTTCATCGTCTTCCCTGTTACTTTGAAATATTAGTGTAATACTGATTTAAAAAAACAATGAAGTATGTGGTGAACAAAAGGAAATATGACATATTGTATTGTAATGCATCAGAGCTGTAGTTTTTTAAAAAGCCTAGAATGTATGGGCTATAAGACCCCAAGCATTATCTTTGGCTACAAGGACAAAACACATTTCAAGATCTGCCTAGGTGACTTGTCACAACTGGGCCTGAATTGAATCATGCTGTGAACCTCTCCTGGAGTGGGTGCTGCATTCTATGTGCTGTCCCTGTGTTCCTGTTAGCCTCAGAAGTGACCAAGAGGAGATGCTCCTGAAAGTATTCAAAGTTGTGACTGAGAATATTTTTGGACCTCCAAAATGTTTAGAGTTTCTGCATACTTCTTTGAAGCATTGCCCGATATTTAGACGGTCTTTCACAGATATAACTACAGGTTTTCCCACTAGAGGATATTTGAACTTGAAGAAAAAGACAAAATGCTTGTCTAACAGTGTGGCCGATAGGTTGCTCAATCAAAACATAAATTATTTATTGTCCATGTTATAAGAAGTGCATTAAATCCACATGCAATTGTAATAGGCCAAACAAGGCATCGATCATGTTTGTAGTGTCATACCTAGCTACCAAACCTTAAATCAGGCACTACGCCCAGAGGCAGAAATCAGGACGGAACAAAGGTGCTATAATTATCCCCAAACATGTCATGACTCCGGTGGCCACTAATTTAAAATTTCTCCAAAAACAAAGCTATTTCCAACATAACCAAATGCGTCAGCAGGAGTTATCCCAGCAGCTCCCAGCAATGAAGAGAACGTCTGCGGATATGGATTGCAACAATCCCTAGCTGAAGGATTTCAACTTCCATTTCAGAGACTAAATGATAAGATTGAAATATTTAACTGGGATTAATCTGCTTGGTGTATCTGACCCTCATTCCAGATTGGCTGGACGAAAATCAAATCAAGAAGCAGCATATTGTGCCTATACTTATCATTTGCACTTCAAGACTTTACTGATTTTTTTGACATGCATTTTTACGTATTTTCAAATCTGGTTTCGCTATTTAGATTATGTTGATTAAAATTTACCCAATGTGTCTGATTCTTTTAGGTAATTTTATTGTTTTCGTGTTTTGACTTTATTACTCTTTGCAATCGCACCATTTTTTGGACATTTCCTGTAAGGTGAGCCTGTCTTCTCTGTATCATATTTACCAGATGGTCAAGCTTAAAATTATTTAGCAAATTTAGCGTTCACCCTGACAAGTTAAGCTTAATATTTCTTTCACAGGTTGACAGCCTACCCAAAATAATAATTCACTTAATTGGGACTAACCAATTGTTTTGCTTCTAATATTTTGACAAAATTCTTTGTCTTTTGAGTTTCTGGTTGAAAGAATGAAAGCCAATAATATGATTTTATGATAGTTCTCAAGAGATGATGAATACAACCCATCACAATTCAAAGACCACATCGAGGAAATCAGGTCCCACAAAAATACAAAAATGTACTCAATAAGGCAAAATGTCCAATTTCATAGACTAGGTAAAAAACATTTAGACTTACTTCTGGTGTCTAGAGGAGAAATAAGACAGAGATGTAAACATTTAGACATATATTATCATCAGAAAATAAACAAATAAGTCAACCTTTAGAAAATGCAGAATTATTCATGTCATTTATATGTTAACAAAAAATATTGAAATACCACTCTCATTTAGAAATCTCTTAGGAGTCACTCAAAATGTCAATATGTACAATTCCAGACACTGAAATAAAAGGTAAACTTACTGTTGTTGTCTGAAAGAGAGATAAGAAAGTGATGTTAAATATTAGATATATCATTTACAATCATTAGAACTTTAAAAATTAAACTCAAAATGTGTTTAAACAACAGAAATGCTACATTACAAGTTAGCAAGATATATAAAAATTACAATTATTATTTAGGAGCAACCAAACTATACTTTACAATTGAATTATTCAGACACAATTGGGCTTAATAGGACGAAGTGCACATCTAACTGAATATGAGTGTAGCAAGTGCTATTTAAACTTCTCCAAATTCACTGTAGATAATCAAGTACATTTGTTTGGAGTCATGTATGCTTGTTCATCCCCTAATTTTCACAAATATATAGCAGATAGCCAATGTTTTCTATGAGGTGTGTTCATCGTCTTCCCTGTTACTTTGAAATATTAGTGTAATACTGATTTAAAAAAACAATGAAGTATGTGGTGAACAAAAGGAAATATGACATATTGTATTGTAATGCATCAGAGCTGTAGTTTTTTAAAAAGCCTGGAATGTATGGGCTAAAAGACCCCAAGCATTATCTTTGGCTACAAGGACAAAACACATTGCAAGATCTGCCTAGGTGACTTGTCTCAACTGGGCCTGAATTGAATCATGCTGTGAACCTCTCCTGGAGTGGGTGCTGCATTCCATGTGCTGTCCCTGTGTTCCTGTTAGCCTCAGAAGTGACCAAGAGGAGATGCTCCTGAAAGTATGCAAAGTTGTGACTGAGAATATTTTTGGACCTCCAAAATGTATAGAGTTTCTGCATATTTCTTTGAAACATTGCCCGATATTTATAAGGTCTTTCACAGATATAACTACAGGTTTTCCCACTAGAGGATATTTGAACTTGAAGAAAAAGACAAAATGCTTGTCTAACAGTGTGGCCGATAGGTTGCTCAATCAAAACATAAATTATGTATTGTCCATGTTATAAGAATTGCATTAAATCCACATGCAATTGTAATAGGCCAAACAAGGCATCGATCATGTTTGTAGTTCATACCTAGCTACCAAACCTTAAATCAGGCACTACGCCCAGAGGCAGAAATCAGGACGGAACAAAGGTGCTATAATTATCCCCAAACATGTAATGACTCCGGTGGCCACTAATTTAAAATTTCTCCAAAAACAAAGCTTTTTCCAACATAACCAAATGCGTCAGCAGGAGTTATCCCAGCAGCTCCCAGCAATGAAGAGAACGTCTGCGGATATGGATTGCAACAATCCCTAGCTGAAGGATTTCAACTTCCATTTCAGAGACTAAATGATAAGGTTGAAATATTTAACTGGGATTAATCTGCTTGGTGTATCTCACCCTCATTCCAGATTGGCTGGACGAAAATCACATCAAGAAGCATCATATTGTGCCTATACTTATCATTTGCACTTCAAGACTTTACTGATTTTTTTGACATGCATTTTTACGTATTTTCAAATCTGGTTTCGCTATTTAGATTATGTTGATTACAATTTACCCAATGTGTCTGATTCTTTTAGGTAATTTTATTGTTTTCGTGTTTTGACTATTACTCTTTGCAATCGCACCATTTTTTGGACATTTCCTGTAAGTTGAGCCTGTCTTCTCTGTATCATATTTATCAGGTGGTCAAGCTTAAAATTATTTAGCAACTTTAGCGTTCACCCTGACAAGTTAAGCTTATTATTTCTTTCACAGGTTGACAGCCTACCCAAAATAATAATTCACTTAATTGGGATTAACCAATTGTTTTGCTTCTAATATTTTGACAACATTCTTTGTCTTTTCAGTTTCTGGTTGAAAGAATGAAAGCCAATAATATGATTTTATGATAGTTCTCAAGAGATGATGAATACAACCCATCACAATTCAAAGACCACATCGAGGAAATCAGGTCCCACAAAAATACAAAAATGTACTCAATAAGGCAAAATGTCCAATTTCATAGACTAGGTAAAAAACATTTAGACTTACTTCTGGTGTCTAGAGGAGCAATAAGACAGAGATGTAAACATTTAGACATATATTATCATCAGAAAATAAACAAAAAAGTCAACCTTTAGAAAATGCAGAATTATACATGTCATTTATATGTTAACAAAAAATATTGAAATACCACTCTCATTTAGAAATCTCTTAGGAGTCACTCAAAATGTCAATATGTACAATTCCAGACACTGAAATAAAAGGTAAACTTACTGTTGTTGTCTGAAAGAGAGATAAGAAAGTGATGTTAAATATTAGATATATCATTTACAATCATTAGAACTTTAAAAATTAAACTCAAAATGTGTTTAAACAAGAGAAATGCTACATTACAAGTTAGCAAGATATATAAAAATTACAATTCTTATTTAGGAGCAACCAAACTATATTTTACAATTGAATTATTCAGACACAATTGGGCTTAATAGGACGAAGTGCACATCTAACTGAATATGAGTGTAGCAAGTGCTATTTAAACTTCTCCAAATTCACTGTAGATAATCAAGTACATTTGTTTGGAGTCATGTATGCTTGTTCATCTCCTAATTTTCACAAATATATAGCAGATAGCCAATGTTTTCTATGAGGTGTGTTCATCTTCTTCCCTGTTACTTTGAAATATTAGTGTAATATTGATTTAAAAAAACAATGAAGTATGTGGTGAACAAAAGGAAATATGACATATTGTATTGTAATGCATCAGAGCTGTAGTTTTTTAAAAAGCCTGGAATGTATAGGATAAAAGACCCCAAGCATTATCTTTGGCTACAAGGACAAAACACATTGCAAGATCTGCCTAGGTGACTTGTCACAACTGGGCCTGAATTGAATCATGCTGTGAACCTCTCCTGGAGTGAGTGCTGCATTCTATGTGCTGTCCCTGGGTCCCTTTTAGCCTCAGAAGTGACCAAGAGGAGATGCTCCTGAAAGTATGCAAAGTTGTGACTGAGAATATTTTTGGACCTACAAAATGTTTAGAGTTTCTGCATACTTCTTTGAAGCATTGCCCGATATTTAGAAGGTCTTTCACAGATATAACTACAGGTTTTCCCACTAGAGGATATTTGAACTTGAAGAAAAAGACAAAATGCTTGTCTAACAGTGTGGCCGATAGGTTGCTCAATCAAAACATAAATTACGTATTGTCCATGTTATAAGAAGTGTATTAAATCCACATGCAATTGTAATAGACCAAACAAGGCATCGATCATGTTTGTAGTGTCATACCTAGCTACCAAACCTTAAATCAGGCACTACGCCCAGAGGCAGAAATCAGGACGGAACAAAGGTGCTATAATTATCCCCAAACATGTCATGACTCCGGTGGCCACTAATTTAAAATTTCTCCAAAAACAAAGCTTTTTCCAACATAACCAAATGCGTCAGCAGGAGTTATCACAGCAGCTCCCAGCAATGAAGAGAACGTCTGCGGATATGGATTGCAACAATCCCTAGCTGAAGGATTTCAACTTCCATTTCAGAGATTAAATGATAAGGTTGAAATATTTAACTGGGATTAATCTGCTTGGTGTATCTGAGCCTCATTCCAGATTGGCTGGTCGAAAATCACATCAAGAAGCAGCATATTGTGCCTATACTTATCATTTGCACTCCAAGACTTTACTGATTTTTTTGACATGCATTTTTACGTATTTTCAAATCTGGTTTCGCTATTTAGATTATGTTGATTACAATTTACCCAATGTGTCTGATTCTTTTAGGTAATTTTATTGTTTTCGTGTTTTGACTTTATTACTCTTTGCAATCGCACCATTTTTTGGACATTTCCTGTAAGTTGAGCCTGTCTTCTCTGTATCATATTTATCAGGTGGTCAAGCTTAAAATTATTTAGCAACTTTAGCGTTCACCCTGACAAGTTAAGCTTATTATTTCTTTCACAGGTTGACAGCCTACCCAAAATAATAATTCACTTAATTGGGATTACCCATTGTTTTGCTTCTAATATTTTGACAACATTCTTTGTCTTTTCAGTTTCTGGTTGAAAGAATGAAAGCCAATAATATGATTTTATGATAGTTCTCAAGAGATGATGAATACAACCCATCACAATTCAAAGACCACATCGAGGAAATCAGGTCCCACAAAAATACAAAAATGTACTCAATAAGGCAAAATGTCCAATTTCATAGACTAGGTAAAAAACATTTAGACTTACTTCTGGTGTCTAGAGGAGCAATAAGACAGAGATGTAAACATTTAGACATATATTATCATCAGAAAATAAACAAATAAGTCAACCTTTAGAAAATGCAGAATTATTCATGTCATTTATATGTTAACAAAAAATATTGAAATACCACTCTCATTTAGAAATCTCTTAGGTTTCACTCAAAATGTCAATATGTACAAATCCAGACACTGAAATAAAAGGTAAACTTACTGTTGTTGTCTGAAAGAGTGATAAGAAAGTGATGTTAAATATTAGATATATCATTTACAATCATTAGAACTTTAAAAATTAAGCTCAAAATGTGTTTAAACAACAGAAATGCTACATTACAAGTTAGCAAGATATATAAAAACTTACAATTCTTATTTAGGAGCAACCAAACTATATTTTACAATTGAATTATTCAGACACTATTGGGCTTAATAGGACGAAGTGCACATCTAACTGAATATGAGTGTAGCAAGTGCTATTTCAACTTCTCCAAATTCACTGTAGATAATCAAGTACATTTGTTTGGTGTTATGTATGCTTATTCATCCCCTAATTTTCACAAATATATAGCAGATAGCCAATGTTTTCTATGAGGTGTGTTCGTCTTCTTCCCTGTTACTTTGAAATATTAGTGTAATACTGATTTTAAAAAACAATGAAGTATGTGGTGAACAAAAGGAAATATGACATATTGTATTGTAATGCATAAGAGTTGTAGTTTTTTAAAAAGCCTAGAATGTATGAGCTAAAAGACCCCAAGCATTATCTTTGGCTACAAGGACAAAACACATTGCAAGATCTGCCTAGGTGACTTGTCACAACTGGGCCTGAATTGAATCATGCTGTGAACCTCTCCTGGAGTGAGTGCTGCATTCTATGTGCTGTTCCTGTGTTCCTGTTAATTTCAGAAGTGACCAAGAGGAGATGCTCCTGAAATTAGGCAAAGTTGTGACTGAGAATATTTTTGGACCTCCAAAATGTTAGAGTTTCTGCATACTTCTTTGAAGCATTGCCCGATATTTAGAAGGTCTTTCACAGATATAACTACAGGTTTTCCCACTAGAGGATATTTGAACTTGAAGAAAAAGACAAAATGCTTGTCTAACAGTGTGGCCGATAGGTTGCTCAATCAAAACATAAATTATGTATTGTCCATGTTATAAGAAGTGCATTAAATCCACATGCAATTGTAATAGGCCAAACAAGGCATCGATCATGTTTGTAGTGTCATACCTAGCTACCAAACCTTAAATCAGGCACTACGCACAGAGGCAGAAATCAGGACGGAACAAAGGTGCTATAATTATTAGGGGTGGACGGAATTTGCGTAATCGCGTTACGCAAATCTCCGCGAAACGGTAAAAAATCTCCGCTAACCCGCAGAAATTCCGCGAACACGCGGAATTGCTTGTTCGCGATGCTTTTTTCCTGTTCGCAATCGCTGTTTGCGCGCTCGGGGAGAAATATCTCGCGAACACGCATTTAGAGAACGCGAACAAGCAAAAAATTTGGCAAAGTCACGGAAAGCAGAATTTTGGGCAATTTCGCGTTCTACGCGGAACGCGAAATTACCCAAATTCAGCAAATTCCGCAATCGGAACGAAATTTACCACCCAGGCCTAATAATTATCCCCAAACATGTCATGACTCCGGTGGCCTCTAATTTAAAATTTCGCCAAAAACAAAGCTTTTTCCAACATAACCAAATGCGTCAGCAGGAGTTATCCCAGCAGCTCCCAGCAATGAAGAGAACGTCTGCGGATAAGGATTGCAACAATCCCTAGCTGAAGGATTTCAACTTCCATTTCAGAGACTAAATGATAAGGTTGAAATATTTAACTGGGATTAATCTGCTTGGTGTATCTGACCCTCATTCCAGATTGGCTGGACGAAAATCACATCAAGAAGCAGCATATTGCGCCTATACTTATCATTTGCACTTCAAGACTTTACTGATTTTTTTGACATGCATTTTTACGTATTTTCAAATCTGGTTTCGCTATTTAGATTATGTTGATTACAATTTACCCAATGTGTCTGATTCTTTTAGGTAATTTTATTGTTTTCGTGTTTTGACTTTATTACTCTTTGCAATCGCACCATTTTTTGGACATTTCCTGTAAGTTGAGCCTGTCTTCTCTGTATCATATTTATCAGGTGGGCAAGCTTAAAATTATTTAGCAACTTTAGCGTTCACCCTGACAAGTTAAGCTTATTATTTCTTTCACAGGTTGACAGCCTACCCAAAATAATAATTCACTTAATTGGGATTAACCAATTGTTTTGCTTCTAATATTTTGACAAAATTCTTTGTCTTTTCAGTTTCTGGTTGAAAGAATGAAAGCCAATAATGTGTTTTTATGATAGTTCTCAAGAGATGATGAATACAACCCATCACAATTCAAAGACCACATCGAGGAAATCAGGTCCCACAAAAATACAAAAATATACTCAATAAGGCAAAATGTCCAATTTCATAGACTAGGTAAAAAACATTTAGACTTACTTCTGGTGTCTAGAGGAGCAATAAGACAGAGATGTAAACATTTAGACATATATTATCATCAGAAAATAAACAAATAAGTCAACCTTTAGAAAATGCAGAATTATTCATGTCATTTATATGTTAACAAAAAATATTGAAATGCCACTCTCATTTAGAAATCTCTTAGGAGTCACTCAAAATGTCAATATGTACAATTCCAGACACTGAAATAAAAGGTAAACTTACTGTTATTATCTGAAAGAGAGATAAGAAAGTGATGTTAAATATTAGATATATCATTTACAATCATTAGAACTTTAAAAATTAAACTCAAAATGTGTTTAAACAACAGAAATGCTACATTACAAGTTAGCAAGATATATAAAAATTACAATTCTTATTTAGGAGCAACCAAACTATATTTTACAATTGAATTATTCAGACACAATTGGGCTTAATAGGACGAAGTGCACATCTAACTGAATATGAGTGTAGCAAGTGCTATTTAAACTTCTCCAAATTCACTGTAGATAATCAGGTACATTTGTTTGGAGTCATGTATGCTTGTTCATCCCCTACTGTTCACAAATATATAGCAGATAGCCAATGTTTTCTATGAGGTGTGTTCATCTTCTTCCCTGTTACTTTGAAATATTATTGTAATACTGATTTAAAAAAACAATGAAGTATGTGGTGAACAAAAGGAAATATGACATATTGTATTGTAATGCATCAGAGCTGTAGTTTTTTAAAAAGCCTGGAATGTATGGGCTAAAAGACCCCAAGCATTAGCTTTGGCTACAAGGACAAAACACATTGCAAGATCTGCCTAGGTGACTTGTCACAACTGGGCCTGAATTGAATCATGCTGTGAACCTCTCCTGGAGTGGGTGCTGCATTCTATGTGCTGTCCCTGTGTTCCTGTTAGCCTCAGAAGTGACCAAGAGGAGATGCTCCTGAAAGTATGCAAAGTTGTGACTGAGAATATTTTCGGACCTCCAAAATGTTTAGAGTTTCTGCGTACTTCTTTGAAGCATTGCCCGATATTTAGAAGGTCTTTCACAGATATAACTACAGGTTTTCCCACTAGAGGATATTTGAACTTGAAGAAAAAGACAAAATGCTTGTCTAACAGTGTGGCCGATAGGTTGCTCAATCAAAACATAAATTATGTACTGTCCATGTTATAAGAAGTGCATTAAATCCACATGCAATTGTAATAGGCCAAGCAAGGCATCGATCATGTTTGTAGTGTCATACCTAGCTACCAAACCTTAAATCAGGCACTACGCCCAGAGGCAGAAATCAGGACGGAACAAAGGTGCTATAATTATCCCCAAACATGTCATGACTCCGGTGGCCACTAATTTAAAATTTCTCCAAAAACAAAGCTTTTTCCAACATAACCAAATGCGTCAGCAGGAGTTATCCCAGCAGCTCCCAGCAATGAAGAGAACGTCTGCGGATATGGATTGCAACAATCCCTAGCTGAAGGATTTCAACTTCCATTTCAGAGACTAAATGATAAGGTTGAAATATTTAACTGGGATTAATCTGCTTGGTGTATCTGACCCTCATTCCAGATTGGCTGGACGAAAATCATATCAAGAAGCAGCATATTGTGCCTATACTTATCATTTGCACTTCAAGACTTTACTGATTTTTTTGACATGCATTTTTACATATTTTCAAATCTGGTTTCGCTATTTAGATTATGTTGATTACAATTTACCCAATGTGTCTGATTCTTTTATGTAATTGTATTGTTTTCGTGTTTTGACTTTATTACTCTTTGCAATCGCACCATTTTTTGGACATTTCCTGTAAGTTGAGCCTGTCTTCTCTGTATCATATTTATCAGGTGGTCAAGCTTAAAATTATTTAGCAACTTTAGCGTTCACCCTGACAAGTTAAGCTTATTATTTCTTTCACAGGTTGACAGCCTACCCAAAATAATAATTCACTTAATTGGGATTAACCAATTGTTTTGCTTCTAATATTTTGACAAAATTCTTTGTCTTTTCAGTTTCTGGTTGAAAGAATGAAAGCCAAGAATATGATTTTATGATAGTTCTTGTTGGAAATGGCCCTTTTTGCTGGGTTATCCCCAAACTTTTTGCTTCGTCCTCCTTTATTTTTTCGGACCCGTGGCAATAGGACTATGGGCACTTTACCACTGCTGATCAGTGCTAAAGTGCATATGCTCTCTATATAAATTGTTATATTGATTGGTTATCCATGATTGGTATATTTGTTTCTCCTGTCAGCCCCTAGTAAAGTGCACGGAGTGTGCCAGGGCTGGTGATTCAAATGCTACTAGTGGGCCTGCAGCACTGATTGTGCCACCCACAGGAGTAGCCCTAAAATGGTGTCACAGGCCTGCCACCGCAGTGCCTGGGTGCAGTTGCTAACTGCTATGCTGACCTGACCAGTGTCCACACTGGCCAGGCCTAACCCTTCCCTTTCTGTACAGATTGGACACCCCTATGGAAGGCCCTAGGTACCCCCCTGGGCAGGGTGCAGTGTATGTGAAAGGTAGAGCATGTACTGGTGTAGGTGACATGCTCTGATAGTGAATTACAGCCATTTTCGTTTTTCACTATTGAAAGGCTATCTTGCCCATAGGCTATAATGGGGAATGCTGAGTATAATGTTTACCTGCATATCTTCCCATAGAAGCAAGATAGAAAATTAAAGTTTTGTATGCCGGAACTCAGAATGATAAAATATATCTTTTAGTGAAGTTGGTTTTACCATTCTGTGTTTGAAAATACCACTTTTTATAAAGTAGGTATTTTCTTGTCTAACCATTCAAACCTGCCTCTGCTTGGTTGTGTATTTCTTGTCTGGAGATTGAGTGACAGGGGCTGGGGAATTCCCGGAGACAGGGTGAGTCAGCACAGGGCTGAATAGAGAGTTCTCCATGTAGATGGGTTGGTGGAGTTGCACCTGGGACCTAAATAGGACAGTGCCTGCCCCCCACAGTGCTGGCTCCACCCCCTGTGGTGCGTCTGATGTATCTGCCCTGCACTGTGAAAGAAGAGAAGGAATAATGTCAACAAAGTGCTCCAGGGCTGTGCTTTCCCTCCACAATGCTGGCTCCACCTCCTGTGGGGCATCTGATGTTTCTGCCCTGCACTGTGAAAGGAAAGAAGGAGTCATGTAAACAGAGTGCTCCAGAACTGGTTTGTACTGGGCAAAGGCCCCTCTTCCCTCAGAGGACAAAGGATTTGGGGGTATAAATATTGGGACCCTGATACCAAGAAATTAGATCATCCTGGAATCAAGAAGGAACCTCTGCCAAGGAGAAAGCTGGAAGACTGAAGAGGAAGGACTGTCCTGCTTTGTGTTTGTGGGCTGACCTGCAGTTGCTTTGCTGCCAAGGAGAGGGGAAGGACTTTGCTGTTGCTGTTTCCACTTGCTTGAAGAGATCTCCAAGGGCCTGAGGAGAGCTGGCCTCCTGTTAAGAATTCCCAGGAACAAAATGACTTCACCCCCAGCTTCCCCCCTGAACTCTGCGGAGTGAATTCTGCCCTTCCTAGAGTGCTTGATCCAATTGTGGGGCCTCTAGAAGTTGTGCCTGCTGTTGGGAAGCTGACCAAGAAAAAAGAAGTAAAAGATCTGCAACTTTTTCACTCACGGCCGGCTTAGCGAGAAAATTTCTGTCGCCGCGAAGATCGTCGCAGCGCCTGTCGCCACTGCAACGTCCACACCGGGTTCATCTTCGGAGCGCATCGCCCCCGGAGCGGGAAGATTCCCGTAGATGCGAGTATCGTTGCAGAGCCTGCCGCCGCTGAGTGAGATCGTCGCACCGCTCGTTAGCGGGCCGCATTTTGTCGCTGCGAACATCGTCGCAGAGCCATCGAAGATCATCGCATCGTGCCTTTGAGAGTAAATTTCTACCTGAGAAGCTACGCCTTGGAATCCATACAAGTATCGCCTCACTCCCCATACAGACCGGATTCATCGCACACGCCCGCTGCATCCAGCGGGGTTGACGCATCACCTCCCCAGGGTCTCAGGACTGACGCTGTTGCTTTTTTTTCGACGCCTGAGCGCCGCTAAGAACTTTTGTCGCATCACCAGGTACTGTAGGCTAAAATTGGCGCTAAGGTGAATGATTTTGTCTCTAAGCTAAGAACTCTTTTTGAAACCATATTGAACTGTGTATGTTGGATTTTTGTCGTTTTGGTCTTGTGTAGTTTACATAAAAATACTTTATTTATCTACACTGGTGTGGAGTCCATTTGTGGTGTTTTCACTGTGTTACTGTGAGTGTTGGTACATTGCCTTTTATAAGCCTGTCTGCTCGTGCCAAGCTACCAAGGGGGTGAGCAGGGGTTATCTAAAGAGTGTATCCCCCTTACCCTGACTTGAAGCAAGGGTCCCTATTTGGACAGTGGTACCTACCCCTGCCGATAAGAGACTCCCAGATCTAACAGTTCTCAAGAGATGATGAATATAACCCATCACAATTCAAAGACCATATTGAGGAAATCAGGTCCCACAAAAATGCAAAAAATTACTCAATAAGGCAAAATGACTAATTTCATAGACTAGGTACAAAACATTTAGACTTATTTCTGCTGCCTAGAGGAGCAATAAGAAAGAGATTCAATATTTAGACATAGATTACCATCATGAAAATAAACAAATAAGTCAACCTTTAGAAAATGCAGAATTGTTCATGTCATTTATATGTCAACAAAAAATATTGAGATACCACTCTCATTTAAATTTCTTTGGATTCACTCAAAAGTTCAATATGTACAATTCTAGACACTGAATTAAAAGGTAAATTTACTGTTGTTGTCTGAAAGAGAGATAAGAAAGTGATGTTAAATATTAGATGTATCATACACAGTCATTAGAACTTCAAAAAGTTAACTCAAAATGTGTTGAAACAACAGAAATGCTACATTACATGTTAGCAAGCTATATAAAAATTACAATTCTTAGTTAGGAGTAACCAAACTATACTTTACAACTGAATAATTCAGACACAATTGGGTTTGATAGGACGAAGTGCACATCTAACGGAATATGAGTGTAGCAAGTGCTATTTAAACTTCTCCAAATTCACTGTAGATAATCAAGTACATTTGTTTGGAGTCATGTATGCTTGTCCATCCCCTAATTTTCACAACTATATAGCAGATATCAAATGTTTTCTATGAGGTGTGTTCATCTTCTTCCCTGTTACTTTGAAATATTAGTGTAATACTGATTTACAAAAACAATGAAGTATGTGGTAAACAAAAGGAGATATGACATATTTGTAACAATATTGTATTGTAATGCATCAGAGCTGTAGTTTTTTTAAAAAGCCTGGAATGTATGGGCTCAAAGACCCCAAGCATTATCTTTGGCTACAAGGACAAAACACATTGCAAGCGTCTTTTTGCTGATCTGCCAAGGTGACTTGTCACAACTGGGCCTGTATTGAATCATGCTGTGAACCTCTGCTGGAGTGGGTGCTGCATTCTATGTGCTGTCCCTAAGTTCCTGTTAGCCTCAGAAGTGACCAAGAGGAGATGCTCCTGAAAGTATGCAAAGTTGTGACTGAGAATCTTTTTGGACCTCCAAAATGTTTAGAGTTTCTGCAGACCTCTTTGAAGCATTGCCCGATATTTAGAAGGTCTTTCACAGATATATCTACAGGTTTTTCCAACTAGAGGATATTTGAACTTGTTGAAAAAACCAAAATGCTTGTATAACAGTGTGGCCGATAGGTTGCTCAATCAAAACATAAATTATGTACTGTCCATGTTGTAAGAAGTGCATTAAATCCACATGCAATTGTTATAGGCCAAACAAGGCATCGATCATGTTTGTAGTGTCATACCAATCTACCAAACCTTAAATCTGTCACTACGCCCAGAGGCAGAAATCAGGACGGAACAAAGGAGCTATAATTATCCCCAAACATGTCATGACTCCGGTTGCCACTAATTGAAAATTTCTCCAAAAACAAAGCTTTTTCCAACATAATCAAATGCGTCAGCAGAAGTTATTCCAGCAGCTCCCAGCAATGAAGAGAACGTCTGCGGATATGGATTGCAACAATCCCCAGCTGAAGGATTTCAACTTCCATTTCAGAGACTAAATCATAAGATTGAAAAATGTAACTGGGCTTTATCTGCTTGGTGTATCTGACCCTCATTCCATCATGGCTGGACGAAAATCACATCAAGAAGCAGCATATTGTGCCAATACTTATTATTTGCACTTCAAGACATTACCAATATTTTTGAAATGCATTTTTACATTCTTTCAAATCTGATTTTGCTAATTAGATTATGTTCATTACAATTTACCCAATGTGTCTAATTATTTTAGGTAATTTTATTGTTTTCGTGTTTTGAATTTATTACTGTTTGGTATCTCACCATTTTTTTCAAATTTCCTGTAAGGTAAGCCTGTCGTTTCTGTATCATATGTATCAGGGGGTTAAGCTTAACATTATTTAGCCACTTTACCATTCACCCTGACAAGTTAAGGTTAATATTTCTTTCACAGGTTGACAGCCTTCCCAAAATAATAATTCACTTAAATGGGATCATCCAATTGTTTTGCTTCTAATAGTTTGACAAAATTCTTTGTCTTTTCAGTTTCTGGTTGAAAGAATGAAAGCCAATAATAACATTTTATGATAATTCTCAAGAGATGATGAATACAACCCATCACAATTCAAAGACCATATCGAGGAAATCAGGTCCCACAAAAAT
This sequence comes from Triturus cristatus, assembly GCF_964204655.1. Taxonomy (NCBI): domain Eukaryota; kingdom Metazoa; phylum Chordata; class Amphibia; order Caudata; family Salamandridae; genus Triturus; species Triturus cristatus. The sequence goes on from NC_140590.1 coordinate 1,122,538,332, forward strand.
GCAAAAAAATACTCAATAAGGCAAAATGACTAATTTCATAGACTAGGTACAAAACATTTAGGGCCATATGTAGGTGGCCTAATACCGGTCGGTAACGGCCGATTTTCGGTAAAAATGCCGTTACCGACCGGTATTCAGGCGTTTGGGATGTAGGGGGGACATTTCAGGATTCGGTAATTTACCGAATCGGTAAAATTACCGAATCGGTAAAATTACCGAATCGGTAATTTTACCGATTCGGTAAATACCGAATCCTGAAATGAGATGTAGGGGGAGTGTGTGGGTGTTGTGTGGATTCGTTATTTACCACCAACTAAAAGTTGGTGGTAAATGACGAATGTCTTAGTAAAAGCATTTTTTGGCCCTTAGAAGTGTGCAATGTGGCAGACATACATGCCCTTAGGGCATGTATGTGTGCCACATGTGCACACATGCAGGAATCAGGGGTGCAACAGGGTGTCACTGTGACACCCTGCCACCCTTGATTGTGCTCCCCCCATTACCGAATCGGTATTTACCGATTCGGTAATGGTAACTGGCTTCCCATTGATTCCTATGGGCCTCCTGGCCCATAGGAATCAATGGGAAGCCAGTTACCATTACCGAATCGGTAAATACCGATTCTTAGCTACCGACCAATTCCAAATCGGTAATTTTTACCGAGTCATTACCTACATAGCATTTACCACTTCATAAATACCGAATCGGTAAAATTCGGTATTTATGAAGTGGTAAATGTTAGGCTACCTACAGAAGGCCCTTAGACTATTTCTGCTGCCTAGAGGAGCAATAAGAAAGAGATTCAATATTTAGTTATAGATTACCATCATGAAAATAAACAAATAAGTCAACCTTTAGAAAATGCAGAATTATTCATGTTATTTATATGTTAACAAAAAATATTGAGATTCCACTCTCATTGAGAAATCTCTTAGGAGTCACTCAAAAGTTCAATATTACAATTCCAGACACTGAATTAAAAGGTAAACTTACTGTTGTTGTCTGAAAGAGAGATAAGAAAGTGATGTTAGATATTAGATATATCATTCACAATCATTAGAACTTTAAAAATGAAACTCAAAATGTGTTTAAACAACAGAAATGCTACATTACAAGTTAGCAAGTTATATAAAAATTACAGTTCTTTTTTAGGAGAAACCAAACTATATTTTACAATTTAATTATTCAGACACAATTGGGCTTGATAGGACGAAGTGCACATCTAACTGAATATGAGTGTAGCAAGTGCTATTTAAACTTCTCCAAATTCACTGTAGATAGTCAAGTACATTTGTTTGGAGGCATGTATGCTTGTCCATCCCCTAATTTTCACAAATATATAGCAGATAACCAATGTTTTCTGTGAGGTGTGTTCATCTTCTTCCCTGTTACTTTGAAACATTAGTGTAATACTGATTTTAAAAAACAATGAAGTATGTGGTGAACAAAAGGAAATCTGACATATTGTCTTGTAATGCATCAGAGCGGTAGTTTTTTAAAAAGCCTGGAAAGTATGGGCTCAATGACCCCAAGATGGTGCATCTGTGGGAAATGCAGAGAAATAGTCTACTACCCCATTACCAAATAGTGAAAAAAGCGTCGGCGCCAGGACGCACCCTTGATGGACCCCTTTAGTTACAGGGAATGGGTCAGTTTTATTACCCTTGGTGCTCCAGCGTACTTGGGCAATATTTCCTACATGTAATTGCTCTACAACAAATAGCACTTCTGCAGGCATACCTAGATCTTTACATACCCTCCAAAGTTTTCTCCACGAAACCAGATCAAAGGCAGATTTTAAATCCCCAACTGTTGCATAGATTGTACCGCCAGCCAGCACAACATCCTGCCAATAGATCAGAACAAACCAAAATACCTGGTCTATTGTACTTACATTTGTACGAAATCCTGCCTGTAATGGAGTTAATATATTTTTGTCATCATCCACTCTTGGATCCTGTTAAGTACCATCCTCCCCATAATTTTTTCAATGGCATCTATAAGACTGATAGGTCTATAATTGCCTGGGCATGAACGGTCTCCTTTTTTAAATATTGGCAGAATCTCTGCCCCCTTCCATGAGACTGGGATGACTGCCCCACTAGCTATGGCATTCACTAACAGGAGTATGTATTGTTGCCAGATTACTTTGTCTTTCTTAAACAGATTGGCCGGTACGCTGTCAGGACCTGGTGCCCTGCCGTTATCAACTAAACTCAGAGCTATTTCAACTTCCCTAATATCAAATACCAGTGCTGTGCCAGAGAGCGAGGTAGTAGGGACATCCTAGATTTTGCCCCCTTTCTCCAAGGCAAATTGCGTTGCATAGTGGAAAAACCTACTCTTCTGAGTCTACGTGGTTATGGGGCACGGGAGCTTGCCCCCCTCTCCCCCATTTTACCTAGTGCCAGAAAGACTGAGAATTACTATGTTTGCTCGCCTGGTAGAGATCTACCCACCTCTGTTCGTCGCAGTCCTTTTTTGCTTTGTTTCGGACAATGTTATATTCATGCCGCGTATGCTTGACTGCAGTGTAATCATTCATCTTAATGGCAGCAGCCAATGATTTGTAGGCTACCCTACAGTCCTTATTGTACCAACTAGTGTCTTTACTTTTTTGCTTAATTAAACTACTAGCTGGTTTTAAAAAGTGGGTGTTTATTTTACAAAACAGACCCTCGTGCAGCTTTGTTATTCTATCATTTATTTCAGACTGTAGTGTGGTTTCACGTAGCTCTAGCGGGGTCTCAGACACTGCTGTCCTTATGTCAGTGAGAGTAGTTTCACTAAACACTACAGTGTTCCATTTTACCCTCCTCATACTGCTGTAAAGCTGAGCTTCCGTAGTAGAGGGAAGCAAAGGTGGATTAGATGGCTGTAGAGTGCCCTTAATTTCCATTTTTAAAGAAAGAGGATTATTGTCACTTTCCACTCGCTCCAAGACCTCCATGTCACAAAAATTGGACCAGTAATCTAAATTTAAAAGTATATAATCGATCCGACATGCGCTCACCCCATTATTAAAGGTGTTGGTTCCATGCTTATTGGAGGGTGAGCGACCATTGACTGCTTTAAGCCCCCCCTCCATGCACAATGCCTTAAGTTGGAAGGCAGCCTCAGGCCATCTCTTGATGGGGGAATTTCTAGGCAAGGTATACTCCAAAGTGCATTCTCTTCGTCTGTCAATTTCAAATCCTCTCTACGAAGAGGTTTGAAAGTGGTATTAAAGTCCCCCACTATCACTATTTTGGGGGTGCCTGCACTGCGCCCAGAAAATCTTCTAAGCAACTAACTGTACTTGATCGTCTTCCCCCAGTGAGACCCCTTGCGTAGATGTTTAAGATCAATATTTCCGTATTTCGGTTGCCTTTAGGCGTATGGCCATAATGTCTGGACCTTCAATAGGGACAATATTAATGGTAAATCCCATATTCTGCTTTACCCAAATAGTTAATCCCCCGCAGGTCTGCCCTTCAGCCCCTGAAGTGCTGGTTTAAATTTTCTTAAAAACCCAACCAATATAATGGTTTGGTTAACAAGGCCTCCTGAAATATGCAGATGTCATACTGCCCTATTAAGTCCAGCCAATCATGTGACTCTGTCTTGGACTGTAAACCCGCAATATTCCAGGAAATGTAAGATAGCAATGCGGGGCACAACGGTACCAACAATTCTAAACTACTAGATTGATTGCATAGTGGATCGATCATGCACCCCTTGTCTGGCTCTGTGGTCGGATACCCTGCTAACCCTTTTTTATTTCCAGTACTGGAGTGTAAGTCTGACTATAGTCACAACAACCCAACCCACTGAGGGGGTCAAATCTGTTCTCAGTGCTTACTCCCATGTCACCTAAGTTTTCGTGAGCAATGTCTTGAAGTCCGTTCCTCCCCATGGGCCCACCAAATCCACCTGTTCCACTGCCCTGGCTGTGTTGTAGCTTAAAAAAGAACACATAAGGCAGTGTTTTAATATCGGTGCTATCATGCGAGTTCCAACACAGTTGGTCTGTGAGAAAATGTGACATTGCCTTATTATTAAAATTTAAAATCACACAATCTCCCCTCAGGGTTTTATGAGTAGGTGCCAACCATTCCACTCTTATAGCCATTATGATTTGGTTGCTCAGTGTGTCCACCCTGATTCCGCGAATCCCTCTTTTGTTTGCTTGATAGGTTAACCAATGCAAAAATGTATTCATAAGTTGCATGGTGGACTCCAACTGCCCCTCCCTCAAAGTTGGGACATTTCCTAGAATCAATGTAACTGGGGAAGAAGGCTTCGGTAGATACAATGACAGGCACTCGATGTTTGACTGCCGTCAGCCCACACCTTGCTGTGGGACTCCTGACTCTGTTCCCAACATCTTCGGTGGTTGGCCGCAATCAATATTTACTCACACATACAGTTATACAAATACCACCTCACTTATTCACACAGATACTAACACATACTTACGCTTGTATAAAATCACTGACACAAGCACACACTCATCCACACAGCTACTCTCACAATCACTTACTCTCACATAGTCATTTATATACTCCAACACTCACATATACTGCATTTCACATATGTAGTTACTCACACATGTACCACTAAGACATCCATTCATTCACCAACACAGCCATACACACACTCACCTACCCATAGAGCCCCTCACAGATGCACTCTTGAACCCATACACCCAGTGAATGACTGACCCACACATACATGCAGTGAGTCACATATATCCTGCCCACCCACACAGACACTCAGGCACCGATAGAGATACTCAGACAAGCAATCAATAACCCATATAGACAATCATATAGCTACTCACCAACCCATGCAACCTCTTACACACCAACAGACAGACTAATACAGACATTCACACAGTTTAGTCACTAACCAATGCATTAATCACTCACTTATACAGTCATTCACACACATATTAAATCATCCATTCAGACAGTCATACACCCATTCATTCTTCAATACACCTTGGTCTATATATATATAAAACCTATGAAAACTTCACAGAAACAAACAGTCACTGGATGATGTCATCAGTGATATAATTTGAGATGTCATAAGTGATGTCATCCGTGATGTCACTGACTATGTCATGAGTGATGTAACATGTGGTGTCACAGCAGTGCATTGCGGGGGCGTGAGCTATACTTAGCTCAAATAACTAGAACGGCAGAATTTCTCTGGTGTTGTATGAGTGAAACGTCGAACTAACTATAATGTCCTTGAAACCTGTGTTTTTTTCATGGAATTTCTATAGTTTTTTAAATGCTCATTTCTAACTATAAAGTTCCTGAAATTCTACGTCTTTTTCAGTGAATTTCTAAGGTTTTTTTAATGCTAGTTTCTAACTATAACATCCCTGAAACCTATGGTTTTTGTCAGTGAATATATATATATATAAACTGTGGTCCGAGCCCCTATCTGCAGCGGTGAAACGAGTGCATGCTAAGGAGTTGAAGTTTTATATATATATATATATATATATATATATATATTCTTGAGCTCCGCCACTCCTCCACCTCAGAAAGAAAACGAACAGAACGGACCACAGTAATGTGCCTTTTCCTAAAATTATTTATTCAGGGTGCAGGTCTCGCCACAACACGTTTCAGCCCATCAGGCCTTGATCACATGATATTTACATTTGAATATATGTATATAATTAAAAAAAATGATTTTATGTTGAATAATTTAGTTGAATAAATCTCATTTAAAATATGAAATATGCTCTAATCATATTATTTTCCATTCCATTTATATTAATGAGTCAAATACATGTAAATTAAATTGTTTAAAATGCTAATCTCTGAGCTCTAAATACTCTTTACCACCCCTATAACTACCTATGCTTGGATCATAAAGATATCCTTCCTACCCCCATACCCTATCCATTCTTGAACTTTATACTCTCCTTACTATGTGCATACACAACCCACCCCTCAGCCCTAAAAGTTCCTGATGACCCTTTTACACTACCCATCCTTGAGCTCTAAAAAGTTCATTCTACCCCTATACACTACCCATCCCTAAACCCTATAAAGTCTGTTTCATCCCCTCTCCACTGAGGCCTATAAACTCCTAAAACCCCCTTTAATCTACCTATCTCTGAACCCTAAAAGGTCCTTGACACCCCAATAAACTACCAATCAATAAGACGTAAAAGCTCCTTACTACCTCTTTACCTTACCCATCTCTGAAGCCTAAAAACTTCTCACTACGTCTAGACACTGCCAACCCGTGACCCTAAAATTCCTTAGTACCCCTATTCACTACCCTTCCATCCCTAACAACATTACTACCCCTGCTACTTTTGCAATATACCTGTAACATAACCATACAGTGCTGCTCAATAAATCACTGATTTTCAATAGTTTCCATGGCGAGATAGGACAGGCCCCCAGTAGAGAAGCCCTTTAGGGAATAAACATTCTGCTATGTAAGGTATGTTAGCCTGTGTAGAGAAGTGAACTTTCATTTCATTTAAGATTTGCCCCATACTCCATGAATCATAAGATATTTGATTAGGAAAATTCCCATAAAGCTTCTTTGACTTGCATCTCTTGTGAAGTAGAATTTAGTGGTTTTAAGTATGATCACTGAACCGAAGATGCTGAATATCATGGGAAATCATTGAAGTTTGCTACATGATATCCTGCAAAATGTTGTTATAGATGCTCTAGCCAGCATGTCTGCCCTGGGGTAAAAGTGGAATTATTTTCAAAGAACACTGTCTAAAGTTGATTGCAATTTAGTGTCAGAATTCCCTTGGGGCGATAAAAATAAAATCATCCCGTTGCCCAGTTGCACCTTGTCCGTGCCCTGCCTGATCATTTAATTTTTCTTCTAGGAAGGGCTGGCTGAGAGACATTGATGGATGATAAGATAAAACAGAGTTTAGAAATTGTAAGGCTGCATGTAACAGAACGTAGATCAAAATAATTAAATGTAGAGGAAACAAAAAGAAAGATATTGAAGTCTGATGAAAAAGCATATTTTTTACAAAATGTCTCCAAGTGAGGGATGAAGATGAAAAGTGGGATTTAAGAAGCAAAACATTTAGCAATACACCCACATCAAACAAAATGACTGGCAGTGTTCTTGGGCCATGCCTCCATCCCAGAACTATTGGGAAAATAGCAGAGCTTTCCCTCAAATATGACCCACTGGGGATCTGACCATCTGGGGAGGAAGATAGCCAACTAGATTTCAGGAACAAACAGGTAAAGATAAGGGGTAGGGTGGCCCTCCAAGGCTTTGGGCTGTTCCTTCATTGAACAAGAGGAGCAACATTCTTTCTATCCCCAAGGGGTGCATTGGGAAGTATACCCCGAGTCTGCATCCCTGAGATAATGGGTGTTGATGCCCAATCTGTCTCCATGGCATAATGCCTGCTAGATGCCAGGGGATTTCTTTTTGGGGGAGCGCCCCACCTGAGAATAGATATCTGCTCTGCTCATCCCTCACACAACTGTCATCCTGCACCCCATTGTGTTTGATGTGGCTGTTGCAACAGTCTTTATACCCCACATGGGACAGATAGGAGCTGTGTACCACCAATCGGCCCCCAGTGGCCCACATATCCACTAGACACAGAGCTGAGAATGCCCAAAAATAGACGTTTGGGAGCCACCCAACCAAGCATGTGCCCATGCCTAAACCCCAGAATAGGCAGAACAGACTTTCAACTCAAAAGAGGCAGATTGGGAGAGTAAATATACAAAATCTTCCTCCCTTGGGGACTGAAAGCCAATTAGATCCCAGGGAAATTAGATCTAAAACTGTAGAAAGGGGTGGGGCGGCTTATGCAGGTATGGGGCTATGCTCTCACCCAAAAGAGGTGCAGCAGTCTTTCTGCCACTCTGGGGGTGGATTGCACGAATTTACCAACAATCTGCCCACCGTTGCTCAGGAAAATAGGCTAAAAAAACGAGGGGCCCACTTAGGCATCAGACCTAGTCCCCCCCACAGAATGGGAGCAACAGTCTCTTTTTCCAACCTGTATTGCAGATTGGAGCTTTCCCCAAAACTAACCCCCAAGGACAAAATTGCCCAAGGACAAAAAGCCATCTAGACTCCAGGGATGAAAGGGCCAAGAACAGAGTGGAGAAAATGTATAACAGTCTCTGTTCCCCCTGGGGCATATTAAACAAGGATATTCCTAATCTGCATCCCTGGAGAGAGACAGAAAGCCCACTAGCAACAAGGGATAAAAATAGTTCAAAGAAAGAAGGTTAGATGGTGTCCAATCCAGTCATTGGGCCATTGCCCCACCCCTGAATGGGAGCAACAGGGCTTCTGCCCAACTTGAGGGGTAGATATGGGGTGTCTGCTCCTGGAGACCAAAAGGTCAACTATATACCAGGGAGAAGAGGCAATACATGAATGCACAGGGCCACATGTACAGGCATGAGGACACCCCAGAACAGGCAGAACAGAATTTCTGCTCATACTGGGGTAGGCTTAGGATGTATACCCCCAATCTGTTCCCTGGACAGCAAGGAAATCAGCAACAAAATAAAGGGATGTGGCAACCCACATAGGCATTGGACCGTGCCATCACCCCAGAACAGGTTTTTGCATGCCTCTGGGAAGATTGGGGGTGTATTTCCCCATTCCACTCTCCTGGTGTGGCAGAAACCCCAGAAGACACCATGGATTCCATCTTGGCAGAAAGAAAACAAAGGATGGGCATGGCATGTCCAGGCTTTGGGCCATGCTCCCCACAAAAAGGGCAAAACAATCTTTCTACCACCCAGGGGGGTATTGAAAGGTTTGCCTCCAATCATTCCCCCTCTCAGCATTAGAAAGTAACAAGACACCCGGGTTTTTACATAGGGGCAAAAAAGGGGGGGTTTCCCACCCTGGCCTTTGGCTGTGCCTCCACTCCAAAGGGATCAACAAAGTCTTTCTGCTTCCGGGAATGACCAGAACCTGCCCACAATGGGCAAGAAACTGTGCTACACATCATGGATTGTGCTTTGGGACAAAAAATGGGTGAAGACAGTCCACCCTAACATCTGACCATGCCAACTCCTAGAAAAGGGAAAATTCCTCTTCTTATATGCAGAGGGCAGAAAGCTAACTGGATGCTAGGGATTGATTTTAATGTGTTAATAGGGTGGGAGCCACCCCATCATGACATCACACACCACTATCTCTAGAGCCCAACAGTGTTTCATTGCCCCCTAGGAACTATAGCATTCTCATTACCATTCTTATTACCACGTGGAACATTTGACTTTTTGGGTGTAGTTTTTACCTGTGGGCCAGCAGAGAAAAGGGTAAAACCTAATATCCTCTCACTTGTGATACTGAATGGCTACACTATTCGGGCCCTGGGTCAGCTAGCAAACAAGAAAACCAGGACATTTCTAATACTAGACACCCAGGGAAGTACTGGGGTGTGTGCCATGCATGGATCCCAGATATTTCCTTACCCACAATGCCCTGCAAACCTAAGTCAGCCTAAATACACACACCTTTTCCTCACATTTCTGTGAGGTAAAGTTCCAGAATCTACATGGATCCAAAAATTCCTGATGCAATTGACCTGATAAAAGCACCAACCCACTCTTGTGACTAAGCCTACCCATAGCCACGTGACAGGCTCCAGTCACAACATGGGGACAAAAACATTTGCTATAAAAAAATTGACTAGTTAGTGGTATCTCTGCTTTTTAGGGATGGACTTTGATGCCATCAAGTGAAAACTAGACACCTGGAGGAGTAGAGGGTGGTGTGCCTTACATGGATCCAATTATGTTTTCTTACAGATGATGCCTGCAAACCTCAAACTTTGTCTAAAATCGAAATATTTATTTATCTTTCAGTTAGAAAAAAATTGAGAATCTGCACAGCCCCCCAAATTCTTACCCCGTAATATTCACTCACTTCTCTTGATAAAAACTGTATCCCTCTTTTGTAGCTCAGCCGAAACGTTGGCCACACAAAAGGCTGTAAATCACAACATGGATATAGAAACATTTCCTGTTAAAAAATGACCTCCTGTTGAGATAGGTGTAGCTGCAGTATTTGGTCCTGGGCTCTGCTGCCACCCAATGAAATCTATCAATTCCAGACGATTTTGAATACGAGACAATTGATGATTCTACTCTTGTGTGCCTTTCATCGTTCTCACAATGTGTTTTATCCACAATACACTGCAAACCGCAAACTTTGCCTAAAATCATTCATTTTGCTCACATTTAGTTAAAATGTTGCCACCACTAGATTTTTTTCAACTTCCTTATTATTTTTTTATTTCAATTATTCGCTTTTAGGGAAAGCAGTGAGTAATCTACAAAAATGACCAATTGCTTGCTTCTTAATATTTTCTATATTTCTGAAATGTATAGCTTTTTGGGTTGATCCATAACTTTCACATTCTCTTCCACCACAAAGTGCAAGTAGGTAAAAGCCATAAAAAAAGGAAAAATTGACTAGCACATAGAAAAATACAAAAACTGAGTTCAAATATTTTCTCACATTTTTGCCTGTTTATGATAGCTGTGAACAGGTGATCTCAGCACAGTAAACCTTTTGTTCATGACATTTTAGGGAACAAATCATAGACTTTCTTGCACAGGCACTTTGTTCCCATTTTTCAATCAAAAACAAACATTTTGCTATGTTTTGGCAATTTTTTTTAGTTCTCTTCAAGATAATCCACAACCCCTTTAGTATCCCCGAGATGTAGGAAAAAAGGACTCAAATCTGCCTGTGGTGCATTTTGTGGAAATAACGTCACAAAGGCGTAAGGGCTTAAAACCAGAAGTAGAACGCCCCAAGACACAAGTAGTTAAAAATACCTGAGCTCTTCTCTTTGACACACAGAAGCCTGACCTCCCCTCCTATTTGACACTCTATGTCATAGGATAACATCATGCATATGTTAGTCCCATTGTAAATCTGGGAACAATTTTGAGGTCATCCAGTCCTATACATGAAAATGGTATTTTTTTACATGAAGACTTTTATGACTGCACAAAACTGACTTCATCATATAATACTGAAAATAGAGCCAGATGTATCAAAGGGTTTTACCCATTCTGTGTCTACGGGAAAATGTGTTCGTAAATATGGCCCATAATGCCTTACTTAACTCTCCTCCTTATTTTAATATATAGGCTACATTTTTCCCTTCTTTGAATTTTCCTTCCACATATCTGACTTGAAAGTAAACATTTATCCAGTCGCACGGAAATCAGCAAGTGTCAGGCTTCTAGCACAAAACCACTTTATGACGTTCTCTTCCTTTCTCATTTATGAAAAATGAGGAGACCAATCAGGTAGAATTTTTTCGAATTGGCCTCATAACTGAAGGCCCAAGTTATTAATTATTTATTCCTAAAGGTAACGACAGGTACTTTGGTGTATGAATGTTTCCCAATAAACAGATAATTAATCCAAATGGCTCTTTATAAAATCCCAATATATACGAAAATACAGAAAACACTTCATGAAGCAAACAGTACAAAGAAGCAGTATCATTTACATATACTTTTACCTTCGTATAGGAGTGGGGCCTGACGTTAGCTGATCCTGCAACAAATTGGAAATTGACACAGGAAGGTTAATATATATGGTAGAAGCAAACTGTGTCCCTTAATATGTGATAACCTAAAGGGTCTTTAAAAATGATCAAGATCACATATTACAACTGTAGATACAGCATGTCTAATGAATATTGTCCAAATCTCAAAACGCCACCTGATAATTAATAAAAGTATCACAAAGTATCAAAAACGGGACAATGCATGCGTACCTAATGTGAGCTGAAGCACAGATATTTATTTATGTTGCATACATGGACGTGGGTTCTTGTATTGTCTATCATATAAGGGTTGATGTTAAATGCCCCCTCCCAAACAAATAAAGAAACACTCAATGAAAGATTAGAGGAAGGAGACTTTGGTAATAACATACAAAAACATAGGTTTACTTCCTGAAGTAAATATGGCTGCATTTCTTTGAATTGTCAGGTGCAAAAGAGGGTTTTTCATAAAATGGAAAAAGGCTCTCCCTAAAGGAAGAAGTGTACCCTTCAACATTTTTTGGGATCTTAGCAGAGAGCTCTGAAGGTCATGACTTTGCAAAAGACTATACTCTAGCGCATTTATTGGCTCCTTGCTCCTATAAGCTTGCAATACAACTATAAGGGCATTCCTCAGCTTACTTGAGTCAACCCTTGCCAGTACCAAAGAATTCTATGTTACATTGGGGTATTATAGCCTAGACAACCAACGGTGTTGACAGGTAACTCATTATCGAGACTTGAGTAAATTTTGGAACACACCACTAGAGTAACAGTGAAAATATAACTTCAAACCTGCCATCACTAACCTGGCTGAGCAGATTTAAAGTAAATCCAAACTGTCAACATAACCCATTTTGGTAGGCCAAAACCCTCCTTTGAAATATTATTAAGCCACACATAAGTTAAACACCCCTAGGTTAGTGTATATTATATTTAAAAATATGACAGAGTGGTGCCCTCCACGCTGCAACAAGTGGGACATAGAAACAAAGTCTATGCCTCAGTCATCAAGATGAATTGTCAGTCAGGCTCACATTGCTGGGCTCCCCCACTAAAATATAACCGACTTTCTGACATTTTTTTAAAGACTTCCGTAAACTTTTCTATGTCCAAACGTAGAGGCATTCACTGGGACCAGTGTCAGGTTCCATCTGATAAACATCAAGGCCTTCCTGGGCATGAACTTCAGGCTTTCCCATTCAGAGGTTTCCTGCATTTGTTGACAAACACACCGAGACACAGCTCTTCAGCAACCCTCCGTCATTGAGTTCTGCCTTGGATCCTGCATGCAGCTTGCCCCATGGTTAACTCATCTATGACCACTTTTTCTTCATAAATCTTTCTAAGTCATAAGGTAAACTCTCTAGCGGCGTAAACCTGATCCCTGTATCTAACAAGCTCTCCATTGCAGTCAGCCCCTCTTCTTTTGACTTCGCCCCGGTCCAGTGCCACCAGATGCCCGCAAATGGTGCTTTGTGCTTTTTCTGCTGTAGATAATTAAAATGTTAAAAATTAAGCTCTCTGGTTCCCCTTATTGGAATTTTGCTGTTTTGGTGTCTTTTTATTCTGTAAAATATTCTCTATTTTCAGAAATAAAAGCAAGGTTTTTATTGTGTTCTGATTCTGACTTTTAAACTGTTTTGGGACTTTTTAAATGCTTTTCACATTTTCTTAAGTTAAACCTGTCTGCTGTTTGCCATAGATACCTGAGGTTGAGCTCAGGTTTAAATTACTGAACAATGTTCTGGATCTAACACGAATAGTGACATTATTACTTTTGATTGACTACCATCTTCCTCAAACTAATAATCCATTTTCTCACAGATAACAATAAGCATTTGTTATTTCAGCGCCAAGATAGCCTTCACAGTAAGTGCTCTTTACAGATACACATTTTATTATGTTACCCATTCTCTTGCCCACCCACATATGCAATGAACTGTTCACCTGTTTACTCGCTCACTAACTTATTTATTTACTGATGCATCCAAAAAATTCCAGAGCGGAAAAAAGTTAACTTAAAAAATGGTAGAACAATTGGCTTTGTCAATGCTTGTCAATGCTTGTCAATTTAGCGTGCATTGGCAGTTTCTTATATCATTTTGGCTCTAAAATTCCCAACTGTCATTCCATGATAATATTTTTTTACTTTTGAAAATGTTCATATTGACTTTAGTATAGCATAACTGAATGTGTGATACATGAACGAGCTCTAGAACTGTACTTTAATGATAATAATGAATTTGTTTTGTGGCAAATAAAAATAGCTTCTGAAGTATTTCCTAGACTGAACATAAGAATGCAGAACAAATTCCACCAATTTAATCTTTGGGCAGCTTAAATGTTCCCATTACCTCCTGTTCTTGCCCCATTCATTACTTGTTTAATGAATGTGACGAGGACAACGGGACCAGGAGTAATGAAGATTACCAATAAGTAATGAAGATTACTGGTAAGTAATAGAACATTCTTATTTCTGACTGTTAACTTTCTTAGAGTGGTTGTTACCCCCCTCTTGTCTTCTGTACTTCCGTTACACAATAATATACCACCATCAAGAAGGGGCACTTTGCAGAGACCAACTGAGGTACAAAGATATCAAGATATTTTTTATCACTGGCTGGTTCTACCTACAGGCCTATAGAGCTCGGGAGGAGTCAGTCACATGGCAGTGGTAAATCCTAGTACATGCATATCTTACATCAATTTCCACTGACAATGGTGATCAATTATTCCCTTACTCAATCACTTTCAATTGATGTGAAAGCACCCACCATAGAAAGCTTCTGTAAGCACAGCACCATCCCTTTATGTTTTACATGTCCAAGCAATGTATCTTGTTGTCGAAAGAGATATGTTGTTTGAGAAGTTATCTAACAAGCTCCAGATGTGAAAGGGGCTGGTGCAGGGAGAGGAAACAAAAACAGGACAGGCACAACATGGGCAGAAAAAGGTTTACTGCTGCACAAAACATACAGGTCAGGAACAGCAATTCAAAATTCACTTGGGAAAAACCCCTGAAAACAGATACCATGAATACGTATTCTCCACATACATATGATAAGTACAGTAAAAAAAAGTCCACAGGCTCGCAATATTTCCTCACATATGTACACCAAACCCTCCGTTGACACACAGACAAGATTTCACCCACTTCTTGCTTTCAGTGTTTGGGTGAAGATACTTTGGTGGCTGCACATTGTTTTGGACTATGGAGCACTGGATCAGGTGCAACCATGTTCAAGTTACTGGCCTATTATTGAACAGATGAACAATATAGAGGCCTGAAGGCTCAAAGCTGATTGGCTTAATCAGGAGGCTTTTCTGATGTTGTAAGGGACATGGCACCTTGTGGGAGTGTGTTGTGGGTGTGCATGCTGAAAACGGGGGGACGTTGCTATCTATCATAATACAGAGGGCAGGGATTAAGAGCCCTGAGAATCAGAGTGTAAGAGTGAGCACTAAGCTTGGGGAACCCAGTGGGAATAAAGCCTCCACTTCTGGGGTCAAAGGGTCAGTGATGGGATGGATGTTAAAAAAAAAGGAGTCTTTAGCTAGACCCTTGTTGAATTCTGGGAGGGGGTGAAAGAATGGGTACAGGGTATAAGATCAAATATATGAGTGAAACAAAATAGGACTAGGATGGTTCTCTGAGCTGATATTCCTTGAGCCCCTTCTTTTCCCAGTGGAAGGATGGACCAACAATAATAATCAAATGCACAATGATTCATGCAAGCACACACACACAAACTCATAGAGTAATGCTCAAGATATGCACAGAGATACATGCATGCACTTTTTTACTGGCTGACACTTATGCAGCCATACAAATATATACACTCACATTAGATGGAAGCTTTAGAGCAATGATACTCAAAGTACGGCCCGCAGGCAGTTTGCGGCCCTCCTAACCTTCACATGCAGCTCCCTGGTGAACAAAAGCACTGGGCTGCTCTTTACTTAAGAGAACACTAACTTTCAAAAAGATGGTGAATAAACGGGTAAGCTTTTATTTGCAAGATAACCAATATAAAAGAATACAATTAAAAAAAAGGTATTCTGCACCACTTAACTTTTGGGACACATTCATGTTTAAGACAGCTTGAAACAAATGTGTTTAAAAATGACAAAATCTTTTCAAAATTCAAATATTCTTGCAATTAACATGCAGAAGCATTTCACCTTAGTACATAAGATTGTTTCATTGCATTTAAGAGATAGATTTAAATAAATCAACACAGAGACATTCAAGCCTTCTCCCACCCTGACAACAATGCCAATAGTGAACTAAGAGTCAAGTCAGTTGTTCTGACGAACTCTATGGTTGGCTTGAGTTCTTACTATACATGGATAACATTATAGTTTATTGAATCAAACACATTAGAAGATTATGTGCCGTGCATATCCTGAACACGGATATTTCAAAGTGTTCTTACATGTGAAAAGAGGAAAAAAGGAGGCAAACGAAATAAAACAATTGCCTCGGATCACACAATTTGGTAAAGTCGGAAAGCCGGGATTGATCGTAGGTTTTTTGAGCTCCCATTGTGCAATTCCATTTCATAAAAAATTCAATAATGAAGTTAGTTCTTTTTTTACTCTTCACTTTCCCAAGGCAGTGATAGCGATTCAGATACTGGTTAGCACAGTATTGTCAAATCTATGACTCTTCTAGAGCCTAGAAGATTCATTTAGAGAACAGGGTAAAATTGAACTCAGTTACAAACAAGCACAAGCATAGGGCAAAGCGTTGTCACCGAAAAAAATCCCCCCCAAAAAAATCCACCTGAAACAGTTTTTCGATCATCAAACGCTTTTTGGGAGAACTAAAATAGAAAATAAAATTAAAAGGAACTTACAAAATGCGAGAAAATAGGCTAGAAAATGTCGACCCAGGTCTTTAAATCCTGCTCTGTATGTTGCAATTTCAGGAATATAAGATTTTAATTTTCCTCTGGTGATGAGAGAAGGTGTCTTGAACACGGCAGGAGCTCCTATATTAACACAGAAGACCTAGTGCAGACTAGACAAGGATATAACGCATGCCTCTGCGATTCAGGGGCTGTCCCACCTTTCAGGGGGCCCTCGTTCAGCTTCAGGGCTATGTATATCTGTTACATATGGGAGTCTCAGGGTCCCCTCAGCACATTCTGCAGGGGTCCAAATCATTGTGTGTTATGTCACTGAGACTGAATCACACAAATACAGCACCATCTTGGAAAAAAATACTTTACATGAAGTAGCCCTGTTACATCTGCGTTGTGAGGCCTTTCGTTCCCCACAGGAATCAAATAAGTGAGAATAATGTACTTAAAAAAAAATAGAGCACATCTGGAGGAGGGGTGAGTTCCTAACCCATCAGGATACAGTATACAAATATCGAATTTAGGAAAAGATGAACCCATTCTGTGTCGCACATTGGCCATGTTGGGGTTATCCAGATGGACAGCCACAAAATACCCGCTGCATTGCTCTCAGCCACTCTCTGTAACCCCGTGAGGTTACAACATACGATACAGATTTCAACAGGGCTTTCTTTCCATCTTCCAATTAAAAAGCCAAAGAAGTACCTGATATCAGAAGGAGAGTATACCAATATACGTCAGATGCCGTCCTTCTGAGCAACATTATGAGAGGGATTTAAAGTGAACTTAGATCAAGGGTATTAGAGCCTTTTACGAGAGAACCTCGGGGTGTTTTTCTTTTAAGCGATTTGCCAAGTTTTGCAGAAAGTTGACATGGGGCCGGGATTCGAACCTCGTTCAAAGTTCGGGAGGCAGGATTCGAACCCGAGTCCCCAGATGCAAGCTCGGCACCTCTAACTGCTAGGCCACATCTACTCCTCCAGCCCCCTTCTTCTTGAGGACGTTCAATGAGCAGGATTCAAACAAGGCGAAAAACTACAGAAGCAGAGCAGGGTGAGGTTAGGGATTTTATTGCACCTCTGCTTTGGCAGATAGGGGTCTGGAAAAATGGGCGCAGCAACTGGCAAGCATTTCTTTACTGCAATTTGTGTTAAGGTATTGATTTATGACTATCACCACTAGGACTGAATATAAATTCAGCTTCAGAACATCTGCATTTAGACTGATACATTATTTACAGTGATGATTGTGTACGAATCGGTTTAGCACTGTTGTTTGGGGTCACTTGTTAATATATCTCATGAGCAAACTCGTTTATCTCTAGACACAAATTAGGTTTTACATGTATTTACTGCTAATTTAGCTTTATGTAGGCAGCAAACTAAACATGTACAACTCTGCAGAAGAAACGTGTGTTTGAGCAAAACATTTTAAAAGGTGCTGACTGCTCCACGTTAGTGCACACCTCACAATCATTGTGCAGAGGTTTGTAGTGAGGTATTCAGTTGCATTACCTGGAGTCACTGGGTGTGAAAAATGGAATTAAAACAATGTTGAGGGTGTTGGTTCATCTGCCTCCCCACGCATAGAGATCCAGTTTCATTCTAGGGCTCAAATCAGTCATCTTGGATCTAACAGACATGGGAGCGCCTCATTTATTTGCAGTGAGCAGCCAGAACTGTACAACGCAGGTAAATACATCCCATGCCTTTGCCACGCATTTTTTAGCACGCATGTTTTTAGTGTGAATATGCATTTACAGCGCAGGCCAAAACCACACATTGTTTTTAGATTTAAAAACAATGTATTTGTGTGGGCAGACCCCCCAACTTACCTCGAATGTGTGGTATTGGCATGCGTTGTAAATGCATATTCGCGTTAACAAATATGCGTGCTAAAAATGCGTGGTAAAGGCACAATGAAGTAAAAACCTTGTTGTAAAGGTTGTTGCCCCTTCCAGGGATCTCGGGCACCGACGCAGGGGCACATCTTAGTAGGACTCTGTTGTGTGTCCGTATCCTCAGCAGGCAGTGTAGGCTTCCTTTTGTGTTGACAGTATTCATATTATGAAGTGTGGTTAGTTAGCACCACTAACGATCACCTCAGTGTGGTGAATGAATGTCCCTTGAAGAGCAATGCAGTGCGACTGAATATTTTCTCAGGATGCCATGCAGTGTAGTATGGGTTGACAGTACCAACGTGGTGCATGCAGTGTGCAATCTGAGAAGGGCACTGCATTATTCCTTTAGATGCAATAGGATTTTATAGTTTGTGCCCCTAGTTTACAGTGCACTGTTGGGGTGCGTTGTCCATGTAGTGTTCAACTGGGGGTTAGAGCCCCTTAGATGAACCTCAGAGTGGCAGCTCATCTGTTTATAAAGTACTGATGTATGGTGTGTTAACTTCCATAGACCTCAGATCAGGCTGATGTGTTAGTATCCTCAGGAGGTAGCGTGGTAGGCAGGTATCAATGGAATTCAGTGCAGTCCTGCAAGTTACTTACTTTTGGGTTCATTATATATTGTGGTAGTTAAGTATCCATAGGATGCAGCTTTGTGAGCTATAATCCATACGATGGAGTGTAACAAGATAGTATTTTATCACTGGATCTCTTATATTCAGTGTTTCGAAGATGCAGTTCAGTGTGATGTGTTAGTGCCCTTAACATAAGGTGTGATGTCGAAGGGTAGGTACTCTGGTGTGCACTGTAATGTGGGTGGTTAGTTCCCCTATGATGCACTGGATCATGGGTGATTTGTGTCCCTGGGACACAGGTTGTACATGGCTAGTGGCCCTGGGATGCAGTTCAGTGAGGTAGATTGGTGTTCATGGTTTTACTGCAGAATGGTGAATTGGTGTAATGAGTTTCAATGCATTGTGGTGGGTTATGGTGCTTGTCGGGCCGAACAGTTCAGTGAGGTATGCACAATTCAGCGATGCAGAATTACTATGAGATCAAACGTCATCCTATAAAATGAGGAAAAGGAGGCAGAAATGCATTTTACCTCAAGAGTTTCAGCATAATATTCCACAACTCTGCCTTTTTTGGAGAGAAAATTCCTCCAGGTTTGACCTCGAAGTTTTGTTACCATGAACACATGGAGTAAAACTAGGGGTGGGCGGAATTTGCGGAATTAACCTTCGCAAATTATCGCGAGAATGTTTAAAATTATCGCAAACAAGCAGAAATATCGCGAAGATGCGGAAGTTTTTTTCCGGCATGTTCGCGAGATTTTCTGCATGGTTGCGGGTCGCCAACTTACCCATGTGGTTGCTTGCGGGCGCGGCCATCTTGTTTTGAGTTGTTCTCGCGGTGCATGATCGCGAGAAGAAAGACGTGATCGCGCGACGCATGACGTCACTGCGGGCGCGAACTGTCGCGAGACAGCGCAAATGGCTAAAAACAATACAACATCTCATGGAGAACGCGACCGGATCAAGAAAACTTGTCGGCGAACGCAGGGATTCAGGTAAGGCGATCGCGCGCGCGCGAGAATGTATCATTTTACAGCGCGAGCAAGAAACAAATTATCGCCAAGCTGCGGAAACCGGAATTTTTGACATTTTCGCGCTCTCCGCGGAACGCAAAAATGTCAAATTATCGCAATTACCGCGAACGGAACGAAATTTTTGCCCAGGCCTAAGTAAAACCACTTGAATTCCTTCCACCTTAGCTGTATTACCAACTTGTGTGAGAACTGTTTTTCTGCCATACAATAATAAGAGATCAATTGTAGTACAGGCATTGTTGCCCAACACTTGCAGTTCAGTGTTGTGGAATAGTGTTGTTTTGGCTCAACTCGGTTTATGGGCTTATGTTTCCTAAGATGTATGATGAATATTTTGCCTTTAGCCAGAGCACCATACACAGCAATCTAGTCCACAAAAAAGCTATCTTATATTCATTTATATACGCATTTATATTGGTCAATAATTGCTGAATATGTTTAAGCTGGCATGGAAAGCTAAAGCTGTATTTTCTAAACTCTAAAAAAGTTTTTTCTAAAAATGTGCCTTTGAGTCGACCTCGTGTTGAGAAGATAAAATAAATTATACTTACCAAGGTAGCAACTAAGCACCATAGCAACGAGAGCCACAAGTAGCTTCATGATGAGTGAGAAGGTTGGGTATTGGGCCTATCGCTACAATATCCAATTCAGTCTGAAAGTGATTCTATACCGGCACATTCCCTACCTTTATACTGGGAGATGCTGTTCTCCTCCCAGTGTCACGGGATGCTTCAGCTTGCTACGTCAACATTGGCTCCCAGAATGTTTGCTCAGCAGAAGACCAGAATTGCCAAAAACACACCCCTTTCCATGCCTGTTTGATTTATAAAATATATTTAACATTTAGTTCAGGATTCATATTACTCGATTAGAAATTATTTGTATTTTTAAAAAATTATACCAATCTTTATGTTTGCACATCCACAAAACCTGAAAGATCCCAGTTTACACAGTTTTTCTGTTTTATGGATTGCCTACAGACAGATTTACCTGTTTAGAGAGGTCTCATTTTCTACAGCTTCTATCACCACAAATGTTGTATGTTAGAAAGCATAGCAAGCGAAAGCACGCTATTTTTTTTACTTGGGGGTAAAAATCCCATTTACTAAAATATTTTTGCCACAAAATGTTGTAAAATTAAAATTGACCTGTGACAAAATACATCGACAGTAAGGAAAAAAACCGAAAACCAGCCACAATTCACAAACATGAAATCTGGTTACGGTAATCCTCATGGTTCCTAGTTCAGAAAACTGGGATGAACAAGCAAAGGTTACACATCTTAATATATTATTATTTTCTGGGCCTTTCCTCCCCCCAGTGATGAGCCCTTTTTGGCTATTTGTTGTAGATCGTGCTGAGGTCTCCATAACATTTTGTCCACATGAGGTATCCACTCCATACCTGTGTCTTTTTTTCCAACATCCCGGGGATTCTAAAAGTACCCAGAGATTGTGGATTTTCCTTCAGGGGATAGGGAAAATATAGATAAAATTGTCTGTTTTCCCCCATAAAATGTAATCAACAAATGGTTTGCTCTATTAAAGACACCATCTTCCCAGCTTTCAGGAACATACATAGGCGAATCAAAGATCTTGAGAGGCAGCCCATTTTTCCTATTTATTGTACTTTCAACCTACTTTCAGTTTGTGGAAGAAAGTGTGAAACACATGGATGATCCGGGAAAGCTATAGATTTCTGAAAAGTAGACACAATTCCAAATTTAGCAAGGGGTCATATGTGTAGATCCCGAAAGGGTTTCTCAAATAAACCACCTGTTGATATAAAGATATATTGAAAAGCAGTAGGAAAAATTGCCCATTTGTGATGTGTTCATCCTTTACTTTGTGTCACAATTGCTAATTTACAAAACCGATATAACATTACATCTGTTTGATCCTTCTGGTTGTGGGGATATATTTTGTTTGTAGGTTCTCCAAGAACCAGAGGTATCCAAAGCCAACAACTGAGCTGCACTGTACAATGGATTTTCAAGGTTTACCGCGTATAGACTAATTTATATAGTGAAATAAAGGGGTATCAAGGAAAACTATTTTTGAAATGGGCACAAGATATGGAATTTGGGGGGCAGTGGTTATTTGCATATCTCTGAATTTGTGGGTACGTATACTAGCATGTGATTCAGAGGGCATTTTTCAAACTGTCTTCTTTCTTACACACTGGCTGACATTTGGAAGGGACAATTGTAGTGAAATCCAGGGTGCAATGACTTGCGTGGCTTTTGCCATCTTTTTTACCTATAAAACGTACCGTACTTGTGTGGATAATCCTTGAGCCTGGGACAGGAAAAGGCACATCACATTTTTGCTCTAAAAATACATCCTTTTTTCAATGTGGGTATCTGTCTTTTTTGGACCCTAGCTTAAACAGTACCTAGGCAAACCTATCAAACCTGCACATTTTCAAATGTTGGACAACACAGAGAGTCCAGGGGTACATGACTTACATGTCTTTCACCAGAAATCTTACCCAGAAGCCTTTTCAAACCTCAATCTTCAACTAAAAACACACATTTTTCTCACATTTCTGAGAGGAAACATCTGGAATCTGTTTGGAGCCCCAAATTTCATACCATGCAGCATTCCCCCAAGTCTATCTATTAAAATGATACCTCATTTGTGTGTGAATGGCAATTGTTTGTGACAGGAAATGTCCCAAAATGCAACATAGACACATCACATTTTTCCACAAAAAAATGCAACCTGTTTTTTGCAATGTGGGTAGCTTATAATTTTGGGCCCTAGCTCAACCAGCACCTAGGCAAACCTAGAAACCTGCAAAAGTTTGAAAACTAGTCAACCAGCAGAATCCAGGGGCGTGTGACTTGCATGATTCTCTCCAGTAATAGTGCCCAGAAACCTTTGCAAACCCAACTTTTCTACTAAAAACAAATATTTTCCACATATTTTTATAAGGAAAACTTCTGCAGTCTGTGGGGAGCCACACCTTTCTTACCACCCAGCATTCCCCCAAGTCTGACGATAAAAATGCTACCTCACTTCTGTGGGTAGGCCTAGTACCAATGAAAGGAAAGGGCCCCTTTCCATAGAAAACACATCCTTTTTTTCCAATAATGGTCCCTATGGTTTTGGCCCTAGCTCAGCAGGACCTAAGCAAACCTACAAACCGGCATCTTTAAAAAAAAAAAAAAAAACAATCAGGGGAGTCTAGGAGTGCGTAACTTGCATGGATCTCACCAGGTATTTTTTACCATGGTTGTCTAGTTTTAAAAAATGTGCGGATTTGATAGGCTTCCCTTGGTAGTGACACAGACAAGCCGCAAATTCTACAGCTAACCAAATTGAGAAAACATGGTGGTTTCAGTGGAAAAATGTGAAATGTCTGTTGGAAAGTCTATTATTAGTATTGGTAAATATGCATCTATCACTGGCAATAAGGCCACTAACAGAGTGTCAGGCTCAGAATAGGTTTCAGAAAAATATTCCCATGCTCTGCCTTTGGTCGCTTGACAGCGACCAGGTAGGCTTAACTTCAGAGACTGGTATATAAAGCATTTAAAAATGCCAATTAATTAAATAATTAAGACACAACACCAATTTATAAAAATAGGAAATACATCTATCTTTAATATGACACAAAAATGAATATATTCAATGTAGGAAGCTGGAGATATGAACTTGCAAAGATTTAGCACTATTTAGCGCCTAGAAACCTATATACGCCTATTAGGACATCTGCTTGTGCTAAACCCGGACTAAGTCAAAGTTTCAGGCTGACTACAATGTAGACCTGCGCAGTAACCCCTCACGGTAGGCCTCGGTCAAAGTTTTTACCTTCTGACTTAGAAACTTTTCTGGAGCTTTTTCTGCCGCGGTACCTCAATGCTTTCCACTATTCCGGATTTGGTGAGGATCGCCGGCTTGCCTTTCAGTCAAACTATGAAATCAGACATCCGGACCTTTCCAGGGGAATGAACCAGGGATCCAGGCTGGATCATGTTTGAAGGTGGGTGGCTTGACTCTCAAAGTTGGAGCAGGTCAAGACTTTTACCTTCAGACTTAAAAACCTTTACAGAGCTTTTTCTCCTGGGGTCCCTATATGCTCTTCACCAGGCCAAGTTCAGTGAGGGTTTGCTGGCTTGGCTTTAGAAGAGCTCCTGGTCAAACTCTCGAATTCAGACCTCCAGAGCTTTTCAGCAGGAAAAATCTGGAGGGCAGGCTGGCTCACGGTTGAGGGTCGCCGGCTTTGCTGGCAGGGTTGAATTTGTCCACTTATGGAGCTTTTTTCCAAAGTTACTACAAGCTTTTGCAAACTTCTGGAACTTCTTCCTGAAGTTCATTTTGAGGTCCCAAAGTGTTCAAAACACAATCAAAGGGTCTGGATTCTCCAAGATGGTCCTTGAAAGTTTGGGACTTCAGTTCCACTTGGATCAAACCCTTACAAATCCACTGGATGCACTCCAGGCTGGGCACTCATGGTGGTGATGGTCAATGTGAGCTCTGTTAACCTGTAGCTTGCATGGTTTCCACTCCTTATACCTCTTGAAGCAAGTTAGGTCCATGGGGCTGTAGTTCCAGAATGTGCAGCAGGTCTAGTCCGTTCCGGTTGGTGAAAATCAAACTTCCAGCATGGACCCTTCTTCTTCTCATGATTGAAGCAGCAAATCTGAGATGCTCTGCCGCTCTCACTTATTCAGTGTTCTATGGGGTCAAACAGGAGGGCACTCCTGTCCAATGAGGTGCAGGGAAACACCCCAGAGCACGACCATTTCCTCCAAGGTGTGGCACAATGGTCTCCCAGAAAGCACTATTCTTCCAATATTCAATGTGGCAGAAGTCTCAGCAGAGAAGCATGAGCTATCCAAACCAACCTCCAGGATGGCTCATTTCCATAGCTCCCCTCCCTCCTACATCTGAAAAGTCCTTCCTTAGGCCTGCCATCTGGGTTCAGAGTGGAAGGGGGTAGATGGACCTGGCTGTCTCTTTTCACCTTCGAAAATGATGCTTTACAACCCCTACCCCCTGCTCTGGCATTCCAGTGGAGCCGCGTCCTCCTACAAGAGACAGCCTTTTCTCCTGGGGTGTGACTTATCAGTTCATCAAAGCATCCTGGCTAACCCACATAACTCTGACTAATCAGGGCAGCCCACTGGAAGGCTGAATTTTGGCTTACAGACAAGGTTTTATAACTTCATTTCTATTCATTTTTAGGATACGTTCAATAACAACATATTGTTGGAATGATCAATTCTATTCTCCGAAGTCCTTGCATGGATTTTTCAGTTGTGCCTTGCGGTAGTTATGAATTCATAAACTAATGCAATGTTAACCTATAAGGCTGGGGATCTACAATGGGGAAAATGAATTGTCCAATTTCTCAAACACCAGGGTGTATAAAACTTGCGTTTATAAGGCCCCTGCTTCGGACTACATGAGTCCCACCCCTGGGAAACATATAGGAGACTTTAGGGGGCCTGAATATACCAAAATAATGTAGACACTCACTCCACACTGCTCCTAGCATAGAAGTCCATTTTGGAAAGCACTTTACTACAATGTGGGAAGTGTAGTGAGCAATGTCTCTATTTTCCAGGCATATAAAACATCTTGTATAAGGGTTCTCCTTATAAGTACCTGATCCACCACCCCTGGGACACCTGGGGAGACCCTGGGGAAACCTAATATGTCAAAATATTGTAGTTTATCCATTATAAAGTGCCCCTAACACCAAAATCCAGTTTGTACATAATTTACATTTAAAAGCAGTTCTGCAACAACGGGCTGCTTTTACAATAACCTCAAAATGTCAGCAGTCTGCACATGCATCAAAATGGGAATAAATGAGTGATCTTAGCCACGTAAGCACTTTCAAGGTTTGTAGGGCATTATGGGAAAGTAAGCAGAATATATTCAAGTTACACAACGCTGGACACCACCGAGTGTTTGGTTTACAAAAAAATGGTAGTTTTTACTAAGGCCCAGATTTACATTTTGGTGGATAGAAAAGATTCCATTGGCTTGGTGTAGGGCTAAACGTCCACCATGCTGAGACAACTCCACCTGCCAAATCCAGTAATGACCACCAAGCTGGTGTTAACACAGCAGTTCCTGTAAATTCTTTTTTACATTTGATGCACAACTCTATCAACATTATGGAGCTGTCCATCAAATGTATATTACATTTTTCAAATAAAATTCTAAAGCCAGATTTTCTTTTTCAAAATAAGATTATTAAAATGCCCCTCTCTCAATGGGAGTTATCTTTCATCCGGAGTGTGTATTAAACAATCTCTACTGCCCATTACCGCAGGGTATTCCAGATGGTGACGGGCAGTGAAAGCTGACCTGTATGTCTACTCAACTAAATTTGGTGCTCAGATTTAGAGGACAGCCTCAGATGGAACTTGCCCAGTTGAGCGATGGGAGAGCTGTAACCATGCCAGATTAAGAGTAGCCTTCACCAAGGCTACACCAATGGTCTGCTTGCTTAAAAATCAGGATGGCAGACTACTATCTTGGCAGTAAGGATACTCTGTCACTTATCCCTCTCCATTGACATTCTGCATATTATCGTATGCATGCCTAGTGAACCCCTCCTAACGTTTTCATGACAGCCACATGACACTTTAGCGCATTCAATGTGCAAGATCCAACTCCTTCAAGTTTGCGGATGCAAGAGGGGGTGTCCGAGAATACCTCCTGAAGCCCACATTCCTCGAATTGAGTGAGCATATCTACCTTTAAAACTAAGTCAAACCTGCTGGGTACATCTGTCTAAGTTCCCTATGCTTCATGAGCGCAAAATCACTTCCATAGCCCCTCCATCCCATTCCCACCCCGATGCTTGCTTTTTTCCAGCATGGTAGTGCCCCTTTAGGGCCTAGACTAGATCCCAGCATGTGCCCCCGCACAGGAAATGGGAAAATCTCTACTGCTGCATTGCCCCTTAAAATCCTAGAAACTATGGGAGTCCTCCCATTCCCCTGGCATCATTCCCGATATTCCGTGGGCTTGAGCTCAGTTGATCTTAAAAGCCGTACCCTTTAGCATGATCGGATCAGGATGTGGCTTGGTAAGGTAATGGGGGACTAGTGGTGTTTGTGTCCCTCGAAGTGTGGAAAAAAATGGGACAACTGGAAATGGAAGAAATCAAATTGTTTTTGAGGTGCCCTTCTCCAATGTTATCCAATGGGCCCATTTTGGAGGTTGCCAAAAAATGCTTTTGTGGGGGTTCAGTTCTTTCTAGTGAAAGCGGCTTTTATGAGTGATGGCTGGGGATGTCTACTGAGGACTAGCTTGTAAATGGCAAAACACCTTCATTGAGGCCTATTAGATGGAGCAGTTATGCATGTTTTGTGGTTATTGGTCAGTGCAGTGCAGTGCTTCTTTTGGGAATTGCCCCAACCAGAGCTCGATGTGTACCTTGACTGATTGTGACTTAGATGTGAGTAGATCTGAGGCCCCGGGTTCCCATCAGTCCCTTTAATGTTTTGAAAAGTGAACAAACCAACATTTATGATATGAGTTTTGGAACACAAATGTTTTCATTAAAAATAAAAAAATCTACTGCTTGGTCACACACATCAATCTAGGAATCATGTTTTAATTGTGTATTTCTACTTCAGTTGATATTACAGAGGTCATAAATGATAAAAAAATACACAAAAATTTTAACTCATGTAAATTGAAAACATAAGAGAAAAAAGTGTGGAAAGGAAACAAGAAAGATTATTATTCACTTAAGTTTATTTACTTCTTGCATTGAAAACCGAGGCTGGACCTTAGTACGTTTGTATTGTCTGCCGGTGCAGAATTTGGTGAAATTAAGATTAGGTTTGTCTTCGTTCCATAGAAAGTTGAAGTTAATTTTTTTAAGGATCAGAAAAA
Source organism: Triturus cristatus (assembly GCF_964204655.1). Classification (NCBI taxonomy): domain Eukaryota; kingdom Metazoa; phylum Chordata; class Amphibia; order Caudata; family Salamandridae; genus Triturus; species Triturus cristatus. The sequence goes on from NC_140590.1 coordinate 1,122,566,125, forward strand.
CTTGGCAGGAAAGAGGAGAATAGACATGTGTAATTTGTAAAGGATCAGCGCTGCAATCAGCCATAATGTATGTTTTACTAGAATTCTTTTAAATGTGGACACTGTGTACACTAAGATTTGTTTTTTGTACGCATTTGTCTCAATTGAAAATGGTGGTTGGGTGCATATATATTTACAATTTGCAAAGGTCAGTGAGTGTCATGATATTGGCCAGTAGATGGCGCCTTTGTGTCAAGGAACAGAAGAGGACGAAGCAAGACCAAAGTCTGCACACTGTTTATGTTCACCTTGATTCCTTGAACACGTAAGAGAGAAAAATATCTTCACATAACAGGCTATCAAGCAATTTTAGACTGTGGTTTGAGTCTTCCCTCACTGCCAATGTACGGATGATTCAGATTTCATTTCCTCGACATGGCTAAAAGTAAAGGTAGTGTTGGACTTGACCCTAATGGTGGTAGTGGATTTAGGTCTCTGGGCACTTTAGCACTGTGTCCCAGTGTAAAGTGCGTGCGCTCTGTGTTACATTTAGTGAGAGGGGATATGTGTGTCCATGGTAGTTCCTAATGTGAGAGGAGTGCAGGGGCGAGTTTGGTATGTGCAAACTCTTGAGAATAAATGCTGCGCAATGGTGTGCGCAGATTTATTGTGACTGGTGGAGAAGTGCCACTTCTAGAAGTTGGCATGTCTGTGTGCTGTGTGATGTGAATTGCCAGTCTGGCTTGTGATTGACAGGAGCTGGGAGGGCTGGGGAATTCCAGGAGTCAGGGTGAGTCTGCCCGGTGGTGAATGGGGAGATCTGCATGTAGATGGGAGGGAGGAGTTGCACCTGGGACCTGAATGGGGCTGGGCCTTCCCTTCACAATGCTGGCCCCACCTCCTGTGGTGCGTCTGATGTCCCTGGCCTGTCCTGTGAATAGAGAGAGGAGCTGAGACAAACAAAGTGCTCCTGAACCAGTTATATCTGGTTCTCCCCTTGCCCTACAGTTGCAGAACAAAGGAAAATGCTGTATAAAAGAAGGGGCTGTGACCCCATGAAAATGTTCTTGTTTGTGGACTTGAATCTACCAGGGGCATGCTGCTGCTGGGGTTCAGGGGAAGGCGTGCCTCCCTGGGCCCTGCCCTGCCCTGCCCCAGGATGCCTGGAGGACTGCTTCTTGGACCCTTTTGATTTTCCTTTTAGTTTGCCAAGGCTTGATGCTGTCCTAGCGCCCTGGTCGCGCTTTATTTCCCTTGCAGCAAGGCGCTTTCCTTGTCCTAAGGGAGAGCGCTTTATTTATTCTAGGAGCGCTTTGGTTCCCTTTAGCAGAACCTCTGACAGGAGCGTGGGCTGCGCAGCGCTGTGCCACTGCCCCTTTTCCGAGGGAATGGCCGCACGCTGTAATTAATGGAGAGCGGGTGCCCACCCCGCTGTACATGGCGCAAAATTGATGTTATCCAAAGTGGGTGCCCACCCCACATTTTACTGTGTTTCACGGATGCCCACCCCGCTTATGCCGCTATTTCATGGCGGGTGCCCACCCTGAGTTCCAGCGCCGCGGCTCGAGCTGCCAGAGGAATCTGTCCGGGCCGTTGCCCAGCGCGACCTGGAAGCTGAACAAGGCTGTGCTTCCCGTGGGTGGGGCTTCCTCGAAGGAGGAGAGATCGATGCTGAGCGGGGCTCCCGTGACCAAGGGGAAGCCCCGCGTTCAGCTGCTCATGTGCAGAAGTCCCGGGTCACCGGATGGGGCCTGGGTGAAGGAAGGCTGCCAGAGAGCCCCGCGTGCAGCCCCAGCCATCCGGAGCCTCGCCGGCTCCAGGTGAAGTCCCGGTGAGTGGGGCTTAAGTAGTGAGGCGGGAGGCACAGTGTTGGTGCCTGAGCAGTCCCGCCGTTGTGGGCCGCTCCAACAAGGGGGCATGTTTTGCAGAAAGAGCCCGGTGGGGGTTCACACGGACATTCTTGGTTATTGGGGGTGTGTCGGGGCACATTGTCGGTGTCCGCCCCGGTGCCCATGCCTATGAGATTTTTCCAGCTGCCCCACATGATAGCGGGCAGCTGCACCGATGGGCTAATTTGATTGAAGGGGCCCCAGTGGGTGTCCCCAGGCACAGTGGTGCCAGTTCATTATTTTCTTCACAGCGGTGCCACAGTTGCGGGCCACTGCAATGACAGGGCTATATTATTTTAGCAGTCCCTGAGAGGGACAGAAGCGGCACAGTGGTGCCAGGCCTCATTTGGAGATTCACAACTGCCCAGCAAGTAGTGGGCAGCTGCAGCATTTAGGTTGTTCTTTGGGGGGGGGCATGGTTGTTGAGTTAGGAGTGAGATGCACTCCTCTGCCCCAGTATTTTCACAGCTGCCCAGCAAGTAGTGGGCAGCTGCAACGTTTAGGTTTTGTGCCGTGGCGCACCCTTGACCTTCGCTGCCTAGGCAGCAGCCCTGACTCTTGGGACATAGGGCATTTGAGCCCTGCTTGAGATGGCCAGTTGGACAGGGAGGGACTGTGAGTTGTGTAGGGCATCAGGCCCTAATGTGATTTATGTTCATGTGATTATGCCTAATGTGAGTTATGATTAAGATGTTAGTGTCTAATGCTTTAGACTTCTAATGTGAGTGTGGTACTAGGAAATGTTATTCATTTAGTATGATTTACGCACCCTGTGTTATACCTCTAAATGTGTTTTATGATTATGAGGTTGGTTCGCATATTATGTTTTATGCTAGTGAGAGTTATTCCCTAATGTAATGGTACTTAGGGTCCAATGCGTTTAGACTGGTGAGGTGATTGCCTCATGTGTTTATGATGGTGAGGTTGGCACCGAATGTCATGTGCGCTTGGTGTGATGCTGTGCATAATGTACTTTATGTTACAGGCCGATGTTAAGTACAGTGATTACCAGTAGTCACTGGTGATGTTCTATGTTTATGATAAATTCTACTGAGAGCCTGCAATGGTCGGACCCACTCTGACACCAGGGGAAGGGCCACGTTCAACCGTCCTGGTCAATCATCACTAATAGATTACATCATGGTAGAGACCAAATCATGGCCTATGGTAATTGATTTTGAAGTTCTATCTCGATGTGACAGTGATCATAACACCCTGGTACTAAATCTGAGATTGCCAGATACTGGCATTTCAGTGGGGGGCATACTAAGACAGACTAGCGAATTGAATATTACAAATAATAGGAGAAGACTGAAATGGCCCATGGTAAAACAATCGCCGGATAAAATGAGTGCTTTGTTGGAAATTAATGATTTTAATGAAACTGGACAAGAGCAGGGGGTCTGAAATAACTACAATACATCCGAAACTGGTTGGTGCCCTGGGTGATCTACTTAATCTAGCAATGTCTGGACGTAGATCAAACAGAATGATTCATTCATGGTTTGATAATAACTGCAAAGTCCTTATTATTTGAGGCAATTAAATCTCCGTCAAGATCTCTAGTTAAATTAAGGAGACAGGAATATAAGCGGGTAACTGCCGCGGCAAAGCAACAATGGGAAAGTAACAGATGGGAGAACATAAAAAATGCGCTGGGGAGTAGAAATCTCCGGGAATTTTGGGCAATTGTAAGAACTGGCAGCAGTAAGGGATTTACTGCCACAGAGCCGAATATTGCACCAGAAAGATGGATAGAGCACTTTGGGGCGCTGTACTCTAAGGAAAATGGAGAACCTAAAGATTTGTTAGTAGTTCAGACTAGCGGTATTTACTCAAAGTCTAGATCAGTAGATATCCTGATAGCAACCATCTATAATGTAGAAATGGACATAAGAATTACATTGCTGGAGGTGGAAGGAGCAATAAGAAGACTCCCGACAGGGAAAGCCCCTGGCATAGATAATATCCCGGGAGACCTTTACAAGGGGCTGCGTATCTCTGTATTCTGTTCAATGCCATACTGCAGGGCTCGCCCATACCAGAAAGTTGGTTGGGAGCAGAAATCGTCCCTATATTTAAAAAGGGATGCCCATTAATCCCAGCAAACTACCGCCCGATCAGTTTTATCGATGTGAGTCAAAAACTGTTTGCCCGAATAATATTAGATCGTATTCAGACTTGGAGGGAGGAATCGGAGATACTCAGCCCTTATCAAGCTGGGTTCCGGGAAAAAACATCAACTGTTGATCAACTCCTTAGATTGCAAATCCTGTATTGGAAGACTGTTAAGGTGGAGGGTGGCAGCCTCTACCTTATCTTTGTCGACCTTAAAACCGCTTTTGACTTGGTACCCCGGGACATCATGTGGGATATTTTGGCAGATATGGGGATACCATCCTATCTTCTAAATATCTTGAGGAGACTCCATACTGACAATTATGCACAGGTCAGAAGCGGAAAAAATGGTGTACTAACTCCCAGGTTTGTGGTCAATAGGGGTGTAATACAGGGATGTGTCTTGGCGCCCACACTATTCTGTCTTTTTGTTAATGCCCTAATTGCTCATCTTAGGGCTACTAAAATTATCTATGTGCCCAAGTTATGTGGCGAGCAAGTAGCGGCCTTAATGTTTGCAGACGATACCCTCCTTTTGTCCAAATCCCCAATGGGAATTCAGCGTGCCCTGGATAGCTTTGCCAGCTTCTGTAAGATAAGAGGGCTGGAAATTAAAATCTTAAAAACAAAATATATGATCTGTAATCCACCGAAGACTATTTGTTCCAGCCCATCTTTGAATGGCATAGTTTTAGACAGGGTCGCTGTATTTGACTACCTTGGGATCACCCTTAATGACAACATGGAGTGGGGCCCACAGATACTCAAGGCCAAACTTAGACTGGCACAGTTAACAGGGGGGGGTGCAAAAATTACATCGGGAATCTACCTCCAAACCTGTGGCCCCTGTTTTGGAAATCTACAAAGCGCAAGCCCGAGGGGCCATCTTGTATGGTGCAGAGTTATGGGGCCACTGCAGAACTGAAGATATTCTTATGGTGGAAAACCGCTTTCTGAGATCTTTATTGTCCCTACCAGCCAGCACTCCTCTTATTCCACTTAGAATGGATTTAGATATCAATGCTATAAATGAGGTAATTGGTCTTCGACCACTATTATACTGGCGCAGATTATGGACTACCCCAGAATTGAGATATTTTAGAAAGGAACTAATGGAATTTATGAGATATCATCAATCACATAAAATCCAATGGTTGGTCTATATAAGGGAAGAGAGTAATAGGTCGGGTCTTTCGGGCCTCTTGAGTAATCCAGAGATAACATGTATGAATCTGTCCCGAGCTGACCTGAAGAATCTTTATTTTAACCATCGGTATGAAGAAGTTATCTCTAGCTCAGTACCGGGATCCCGAACCTTAGAGTTTCTTATGTACAAAGATTTTTATAAATTTGAGCCCTTCTTGGATGAAATTGTTCCCACCCAAGCAACGAAACTCTATGTACAATTTAGGCATGGCACGCTACCTCTTAGGTCTTTTACATCCAAATGGTCTGGCGACAAATTGCTAGAATGCCCAGCCTGTGGTGCAAATGTGGAATCTGTGCCCCATGTTTTCTTTTTTTGCCCATCCTATAAGAACATTAGACAGAGATGGCTTATTCAATTATGCAGAAACCTGGGGCTCAGGCAGTATGAACAAGCATATAGGGTTTTAAAAAGTGACACCTCCCAATCAGTGGTATTTTCTGTTTCCCGTTAAATGCCAGAAACCGGTCCTAGGAAGCTTGTTTCCGGTCCAGGGAAGACATGGCTTGGCAGTTCGGGCTGGACTGTTCCCATGAGGCACAGGGTCAGACTGATCTGCATATGGCCATGTCTGAACTGGGGTGGCGGAGTGGGCTAAAGAATGGTGATGGATTAAACCCAGATCAGTTGACTGGGGGTGAGTGCGTGCAATGTTCAACACTCCGTCCATCATTTCCTTTGGTTTTGCTTTGTTCGCCATAAGTTGGCAGGGTATGCTCAGACATGAGTCCCTTGCTCACTTTCCCACTGGATTCAAGCAAGCCTGGCTGAAGACGGCTGAAATGCCAGAAACCGGTCCTAGGAAGCTTGTTTCCGGTCCAGGGAAGACATGGCTTGGCAGTTCGGGCTGGACTGTTCCCATGAGGCACAGGGTCAGACTGATTTGCATATGGCCATGTCTGAACTGGGGTGGCTGAGTGGGCTAAAGAATGGTGATGGATTAAACCCAGATCAGTTGACTGGGGGTGAGTGTGTGCAATGTTCAACACTCAGTCCATCATTTCCTTTGGTTTTGCTTTGTTCGCCATAAGTTGGCAGGGTATGCTCAGAAGTGAGTCCCTTGCTCACTTTGCCACTGGATTCAAGCAAGCCTGGCTGAAGACGGCTGAAATGCCAGAAACCGGTCCTAGGAAGCTTGTTTCCGGTCCAGGGAAGACATGGCTTGGCAGTTCCGGCTGGACTGTTCCCATGAGGCACAGGTTCAGACTGATTTGCATATGGCAATGTCTGAACTGGGGTGGCGGAGTGGGCTAAAGAATGGTGATGGATTAAACCCAGATCAGTTGACTGGGGGTGAGTGCGTGCAATGTTCAACACTCCGTCCATCATTTCCTTTGGTTTTGCTTTGTTCGCCATAAGTTGGCAGGGTATGCTCAGACGTGAGTCCCTTGCTCACTTTGCCTCTGGATTCAAGCAAGCCTGGCTGAAGACGGCTGAAATGCCAGAAACCGGTCCTAGGAAGCTTGTTTCCGGTCCAGGGAAGACATGGCTTGGTAGTTCGGGCTGGACTGTTCCCATGAGGCACAGGGTCAGACTGATTTGCATATGGCCATGTCTGAACTGGGGTGGCGGAGTGGGCTAAAGAATGGTGATGGATTAAACCCAGATCAGTTGACTGGGGGTGAGTGCGTGCAATGTTCAACACTCCGTCCATCATTTCCTTTGGTTTTGCTTTGTCCCGTTACTTAAATGCCATGTGGCAAAGGCGTAGGTCATACATCCACATATAGAGACCCAAATGCATTTTCTTTCACCTTCTGCCGCATTCAATCTGTCTCGTACTCTATAGATATTTAAAAAATAAAAAATGTATATACTGTTTTTATCTTTTTTAATTTTATTGTTGTGCATTTTTTCTATAGAAAGTGACAGTGTATTTTTTTTTAAGCAATTTTATATCATTGGGAATGATGTTTTTAATGATTGGTTTTATATGAATCTTTTAAGGCCTTTTTGACCGAAATAAAGATTATTTGAGTGATAATTTCTACATTTACTAAGTTCACTTTGTGATGGTACTGACAGTGGTCCAGTGGGCCCGGTCAGGTGTAAATAATCTCTTGTAAATATGACCTAGTGCCAGGTGACACCCTGTATAATATGTGCTTACTATTCTAATGTGTTAGATAATACAAAGGCTATTTTTATATAACCATGTGTGGAATTTCTTTTGTGTTACTTCCTTGCCCTGACTAGAGTGGTGGTTTCTGCCTGGCTTTGGCGCACGCCTTAGTCAGCCAGAAATCCCATTTCTAACGGTTAGTCAACAAGTGCTAGTCTAGCGGTGGCCGAGCAAAACTTCACCCACTGCAGAACTCCATGGAATTTGGTAGAGATTTTTGGTAACTCCACGGAATTCTGCAGATTTAAACTCAGTGAGCTCAATCCAACCCTAGCTGTGTGGTGAGACGATCGCTAGGGAGAGTGATGAGAAATATTGCAGTTCAGCTGGGTAGGCATGTGTGATGTTGTGGGATCTAGGCTCACATGCTGATTAAGGAATCACACAGACACTGTGAATGTCGTTATTTAACTGGCCACGAGCACGTGCACTCCGGCCCTTTTATTAGCTGGGTCACATCACTCGTGACACCGGTGGTGAATAGGTGTGGGCTGTATGTGTCCCCACTCCCATAAGGGAGTGGCTACTAAATCAGTACCTGTCGAGACACTAGAACGTTTCTCGCAGGACACAACTATCCTCCAAGATTTTAATTAAAAACAAAAACTCATTAGTTCAACCTGTAGAGATAAAACAGCAACAAAATATGCACCACAGGTTCCATCAGCTTCTTGGGTCAGGCATCCGGAAGCCAGCAGACAGGGACTGGTGACTCTGACTGTAGCAGGATGATCTCAACGGGCACTCATCATTTAACCCGAGTGGCTCAGGGCAAGAAAGCTTGCTTGGAGACGTCAGCTGCGCATTGGGAACGTGCCGGTGTAAGCATGTCCTTTTATTCCCAGGTAGCTTCCTTTCGCTGACATGGAGGATGGTATTTGGTGGATAACAACAGTTTATTAATTGGGTGCGTCAGGATCATGGTGGGAGTCCAGGGTTACAGTTCACTGGATTATTTCCAGATCGCCTAAAGTCTCTATGAGGTTGTCATGCTGTGCCCGGTGACCTGTTGGTGGGGCAATGTCTCTTCCAGCTCTCCCGCCTGGGGAGGCCCTTCATCGGGCTTGCCACGGGACTGCTGGTAGGTTGCGATGGGGCTGCATGTCTGCTGGCTGGGGGCAGGTGTGAACCACCGAGGAGCCAGTAGCCAGTCTCTCGCACAAACCTCTGAGTCTTCTTGTTGGCTAGTTTGGCAATAGTGTTGGTCTCCAATCCAGGTGTATCCGAGATGGTGTCGGTAGATGCACTTGATGAGGACTGGTATGGTAGCGTCACCAGCCATGTGGTGAATCGGGACAACGGCGTGTGATGACTTGCCTTGATGGATGCAGATGTCTAGTCTGGAGTCGATCACCTGAGGCAGGGAGTGGCCAGGTACCTCCATGTTGTCTGGGGAGGCACTTGCATGCATGTACTTGTACTTCTTGAGCTGTTGGGACTTTGATGATGGAGGGGTGATGGACACGCTGAGAAATGTAGGGCTTGAGACTCGGTTTGCGCAGGCTGTGCGGCTTACTCTCAGACTCCTGCTATGCAGTTGCCAGTTCCTTCTCGGATTATCCCCCTCTTCCCTTGCTGTCGCTGTGTCAGGACTCACTCCTGTTGTAGCTTGGGTTTTCTTCATTGTCCGGCCCTGCCACTCACGACTTCCCCTTTTGACCTCAGCTGGTTGTCCGATTCTTGGTGCAGACCCTCCAGTTACACTTCCACATATCTTGCTGAGTGCGGTGTCAGGCACATGGCACTGATGACGTAGCTGCCATTGGGCCTGGACGACAGGTGGTAATGATTAACTAGGAGAGGAAGTTTCTGGATGGACGTCGTAGCCACATGACTGCCTCTTGCGAATCTTGTCTTGCACCACTGGCATTTGCGGTCAGGAGCAGGGATGCCAATCGACTCCGACTGCCGGCACTCGGGGCTGGACGGTCTCAATGTGAAGTGATGGGAGCGACGCGGTTTGCGCTTGCTGCGGATTACATGTGGTTCTCCCTTGGTGCTGTTGCCAGGGCTGTCGATTCGCCTTGGTGGCTCTCAGGTGTCTTTGGAGGTGTTCTTGGCTTGTGGTGCTACGAGTCCTCGTGCTTCTCCTCTCATTGTCTTTGACACCCCTGCGTTTGTCCAGTTCTTCGGGGTGACACAATTTCCACTCTTCTTTTTCGGGTGCAATGACATGCACCATGTTCTAACAAGGCCAACAGGGCCGTTGAACTTCAATGGTCTCTGGACCACTGAGGCAAAACTTCAGTCGCTCTTCTCAGCTGCATGGCAAGCAGCCACTCATCTTGGGTGCTCCTTCTTCAGGCAGCTTCTCAACGCTCCTACTCCGGGTGTTCCCTCCCCAGGGAATGGCTTCCATGGACAGTAGGAAGCGAAGCTCCTACTCCGGGTGTTCCCTCTCCAGGGAATGGCTTTCGCAGGCAGTAGTGAGCTAGTGGTGGCTGCTGGCCACTTGTGGTGTACGACTCTCCACTTGCCTGTCTTGGGTCACTGACGACTTCTGCTTGTGGCAGTGTGAGGGAGGACACTGTGCTGCCTTTGGCCCCTTCCGGGCTCCATTGCTGTTGCTTCTGCGGAGATGTATGGGATCTCCCTGCTGATTCCAGCAGTGCTTTTTTGCTTTTGGATAGGTCTCTTCCTCCTGGGCGTGCACCTGTGCTGGCCCACTTCTGGGTGCATGCGGCACGTGCCTCGGACTGCGCATTCTTCATCTTTTCTTGGGCTCCCTCTTCTGGCACCTGGTGTGCCTGCTCTTCCTTCTTGCGGTGGTAGTCGTTCACTACCAGGGGTGTGTGGCGCGCTCTTCTCACTTGTGGTTGCGTTGGGCCGCCGCTGGTGGAGCGCTCTCTGCACCAATTATTCTTGCTTGCTTCACACTTACATCTGCCTTGGCTTGCTTGAGCATCTCTTTCCACACAACACACAGGGCTTTCTGTGCTTCCCCTCTGGCACATGGCAGTTCAGCATCATAGTGTCCCAGGGCTCTCTGCTGCTGATTTTGGCCACTATGATGCTGTGGTTCTGCAGTAACTCAGTGAGCACTCTTTGTACTGGTGCGTCTCTCCACCCTCTTGTGGCGAACAGTGCTCCTTTAGTAGAGGTGAGTTGAGGTGCTGTGGTGTAGCAGTGGCCTACTGCCACTAAGGGGGCTCATGGTGCATTCAGCCCTAGTCCTGGATGAGCCTTTGACAGCCTTCTACAGATTCCTTGATTGGCGGATTGGGGCGCGGTTTGAAACTGTAGCCACTAGGTGGTGCTGTCCTTATTCGTTGCAGGCTGCAGTTGCCTCGATTCTGCAGCGGGCTAGCGGTATTGGGATGGCCGAATGTGCTGGATAGGCTTCTGGCTGTGCTCTTCTACTCTGCTGGCAGGGTCGCTGCTGGCCTTATGGGCTGTTCCCCATAGTGCTTCTATCCAAGCAGCCCTGTGCCTCCTCTTCACCGCGAGGTATGGGGTGTGAGGGATGCAAGTTTTATTGGTGCCAGGAGTGCAGGCTGACAAGTGTGGGGAATACAGCCTGTGGTGCATCTCATCATAGTTCCATGTCTCTATGCCTGTCTCTCGCTTTGCCGCGCTAACCACCTCGCAGCATGCAGAGGATGTTGAATGTTGAAACAGGCAGCTAGGTGGCACTGTTTACAGCTGTCCTTGTAGGCCATGTAGTCCGCCCTTGATTTCAAGCCTTGAAAAGTATGGAGGATGCCCGTGCAGCCTGGGCAGCACTGGAGCCGTAGCAGCAATCTATCTTGTGCAGGCAGTGTTGCGCGTCGCTTTGGCTGGTGAATGGAGTAGTCTCACCTGGGGGCTTTTCTCACACGCTGCTCGTGATGCCTCCGGATTGGGATGTGGCGCCACGAACACCCGCTTGGTGGTGTTATAGTTCACGGACAGCCATGCTTGTGATAGCACTGCCTTGTCCAGCCCCCTCTCGTGCCTTCACTTCTGTCAGGTGCTTTGGGCTCTCAGGCCTGCCACCCTCCGATGCGTCCCCAATTCCTTCTTCACCGATGTCAGCGCTGCATCTCTTCAATGATGCCTCGACGGTCTCTCCTTACACTGCGAGCACCGCGAGGGCTGGAGATGGGTGCCGACTTCGGAGGCAAGGTAGGCTGTCCTTTTTCTTTGCTGGCCCAACAATGTGGGCCGTTGTAGGGGGCTTGCTGGCACTTTGCGGACAAGGGAAGTTCTGCGGTGAAGGGCAGCTGCCCTGCCGTTTCTTGCAGCTGCTTCGCTGGCAGCGCACTGTCCCACTGCGGGCAGTGTCAGGCGTGAAGGCTCACCTCTGATCGATGTGGAGAAGCTTCATATTCACCCTCGGTGCGGCCGCGGACCGATCCACTATTTCCTACCCTGCAGGCCCTCTGGCTCACCACACCGCCTGGTCTCTCGCTCTGCCACTGTTGGAACTCCTGGAGTGGGCATTTCCTCGCTGTTCATGGGAGGGTTGGTGATGTGGAGTCAGCCTTGGCACAGCGCTAGCTTGCTTTCTCTTTACTCCGTTGGACCTCCTGCGGCTCACCCGGTCAGTAGGAGGGTCGTGACAGCTTCGTTGGTGGAGGCTCTGGATAGCCAACATCTGACCATGCCACATTCAGCCAGTGGTCAGTACGAGGGTGGGCCTTCAACTCAAGCCACATTTCCTCCATGCGGGCCCCAAACAGCTTCAAGCCTACACGCGGGGCAATACCCGCTCGTCGCCAATGTGCTGTTGTGAGCTCTAGGCCCACATGCTGATTAAGAAATCACACAGACACCGTGAATGTCGTTATTTAACTGGCCACGAGCATGTGCACTCTGGCTCTTTCATTAGCCGGGTCACGTCACTAGTGACACCGGTGGTGAATGGGTGTGGTGTTTATGTGTGCCCACTCCCATAGGGGAGTGGCTACTAAATCAGTGCCTGTCGAGACACTAGAATGTGTTTCGCAGGACACAACAGGCATGTAATGCTTCACATAGTGTACAATGTAACTGGTGGAATATGAACTTCACCATAATTGCAGACTGTCCTCTCTTAGCCATAGTGGAACTGTGTGCACGAGGATGGCGCTGCACCAGTTGTTCTAAAGTGAGCGGGAGCATGGGATTCTTCATCATTGGAAGTTTTGATGAGTCTAGGGTGTCACCGCTGAGATATCATAGAAGTTAGGATCATAAGGAAGGCCCTGAGGCTATATAGAGGACAATGGAAGGTGTGGTAGCAAGGCCCTTTGGGCTTAGGAAATGGTAGACAGGTTGTTGGATGATACTAGTGATAATAAGCATAATGGCCTGAACTTCATAAAGGTATAGTCAAAAATCAGGAACACCAAAACCACCACACTCATAACGAAGCATAAGGACCTCCCAACTAATGCAGGCTGGGAAGCAGCACATATTAACTGAATTAGAGGACTGCGCAAGGATATGACGAAATTGTTAGTAAGAGCAATATGGATGTTTAAAAAAAAAAAAAAAACATTGAGGCAGTACAATAATTTCTTTAATAGCTATCCACCCAACCATACATTATGGGAGCTTAATCCATCGCTCTACCTGACTCTCAAGTCTGCTTAGGGCAGTCCTGTATTTGCAGCTTATGACTTCAGAGTGGTCTCTGTGAACTTAAATGCCTAAATATTTGAGTCTGGACACCTTTGCAGGGGAAACTCGAGGTTGCAAGGGACAGTCGCATCTGTGAGGGGAAATAATTAGGATTTATTCCTATTGATATGGATGTTGAAACATTACCAAAACACTACACCCTGCATAATATCATCAGCATAAAGAGAAACTAAAAATATCCCACAAGGGCATATGACGCCCCTATGCAAATGCCTCTCCTGTGAATAGTGGACTAAAGGATCGGTTAGAAATGGGATCTCTGGTTGGCTAAGGCTTGCGCCAAAGTCATGCAGAGACCACCACTCTAAGTCAGGGCTGGGGAGTTACACGCCAAAGATAACCCCTGCTCACCCCCCTGGTAGGTTGGCACGAGCAGTCAGGCTTATCCCGGGGGCAATGTGTAAAGCGTTTGCGCGCTCACACAGCAACAACACCCTAGGCCCACCACAAAGGAAACTCCACACAAGGTTATATATAAAAAATAGCCTTTCTATTATAATAAACACATTAGATGATAATCACATAATTTACACTGTGCCAACTGGCACTGGGCAGAATTTTACAGGGGACTATTTACACAAGACAGGGCCACCTGGACCACTGTCAGAATTAGCACAAATCACCAATTGTAAATGTAGAACATATACCAACTGTAACACAAATTATAACTGTAGAGCACAACCAGTAACTACTGGCACAATAATGATCTCAGCAGTATTACAATATAATCAGGTATAAAACCTATCCTGTATACATCACAGGGGCATAAACACATTATGCAATCTCTCACAAGTCTAACGCATTAGACTCTATCTCCTAAGTATAATTACACTAGGGGCGTACATCACACAGGGAAGTATAATCTCCCTAACATAAACCTAAACAGGTAAAACAACCTCCTATGCAGAAATCATATCTAGAGGTATAAAACACAGGATGCGCAAAACATACTACATACAGTACATTTCCTAACACCATAAGCATTAACACAGGGTGCATAAAACATACTACACACAGTACATTTCCAAACACCCAAAGCATTAAAACACAATAGTACGTCAATCACATTAGGGTCCAGGTTGCACCAGAACCTAAACGTAGCAGCTGCCCACTACTTGCTGGGCAGCTGGGGACAAGAACAGGGCCTAAACGCTGCAGCTGGCACTAAGTGCTGCGCAGCTGTGGAGTCAAATATGAGGAAACCAATGTGCCGCACGTTGGAGCCATCTTGCTCAGAAAACAAACATGTCCCCATGGAGCACACGGGCTCCTGAAATCAATATATGCCAACACAGCAAAAGAAGGACTGGCCCTGAGCACTGGGGCGCGTACTGGCATTTTAAATAAGTGCAATGTGCAATGGTTGGAGCCACGGAGGCTCTAAAAATAACATGCCCCCAATGCAGTCATGCACTAAAGATAACTGGACCCCCAGCGTTGGAGTGACCCCCTATCAGGTGGGGGTCACTCAGAAAATAGTCCAGGACACGAAGAAAGACATGGGCCCCTCTGGGCCCTCTATAAACAATGATGCCCAGTGTTGGAGCCACTCGGGGCTCTAGAACAAAAAGGAATGCCACTTTGGAGCCACGCAGGCTCAGAAATGCAGGCGCTCATCGTTGGAGCGGCCCACTGCACACACGAGGCCGTTCTGACTCGGTGCCCCATACGGGCGCCTCAACGGAACCTGCTCCCTCGAGGAGGGGGAGCAAACTGCCCATGTCCCCAGACCAGCCCTAACTCACCGGGCTTCAGCGCAGGGGATTCCTCTATTCGGGCGGCCGCCACGGTTCACCTGGTCCCCCATCTCGGAACTGGGACTTAAGGGGTGGAGCCCTAGTGGCTCCTGCAATGTTTGGGCGGCCACCACGCTTCGCCACGCTTCACCCGGTCCCCCATTTCGGGACCGGGACTTAAGGGGTGGAGCCCTCGTGGCTCCTGCAATGTTTGGGCGGCCACCACGCTTCGCCACTCTTCACCCGGTCCCCCATTTCGGGACCGGGACTTAAGGGGTGGAGCCCTAGTGGCTCCTGCAATGTTTGGGCAGCCACCACGCTTCGCCACGCTTCACCCGGTCCCCCATTTCGGGACCGGGACTTAAGGGGTGGAGCCCTCGTGGCTCCTGCAATGTTTGGGCGGCCACCACGCTTCGCCACGCTTCACCCGGTCCCCCATTTCGGGACTGGGACTTAAGGGGTGGAGCCCTCGTGGCTCCTGCAATGTTCGGGTGTCCGCCACGCTTCGCCACGCTTCACCATGCTTCGCCACGCTTCACCCGGTCCCCCATCTCGGGACCGGGAATTAAGGGGTGGAGCCCTCGCGGCTCCTGCCATGACTCCTCCTCCGGGGCTCCCTCCAGCCAGTGGGAGCCCCGCAACGCTCGCACTGCTTCCTGCTTCGCTGACCCAGCCGCAGGTCCCGCCCACGTCACAGGCAGACTTGCCTGACCACCGGGCGGCCGCGGCTGGGCAGCGCGGGCAATTTCTCTGGGCACAACGAGGGGTAGGCTCCCTCGAGAGTGAAAATAAATGTAGAAGCGGGGTGGGCACCTGCGTTGGACTCAAATAAGCAAGGTGGGCACCCGCATTAATTATGAAATGAAAAAACGAAGACGCAGGGTAGGCACCTGCGCACTGAAAGATACAAATAAGCGGGGTGGGCATCCGCCGCCGTTATCGTCGGGGGGGAATTCCGACACTGGGGATTCCCTCTCAAAGGGCTTACCAGGGAAATAAGCACAGCGTTCCCAGGCGCTAGAAGAATGCAAAGGTCCTGGGGCAAAGAAAAGAAATCCAAAAAGGTCCCAGAAGTCCATCAGCCATCCAGGGGCTGGGCAGGGCCCAGGGAGGCAAGCCTTCTCCTAGGCCCCAGCAGCAGCACTCCCCGGGCAGATTTGAGTCCAAGAAGAAGAACAAGAACAAGAACATTTTCATGGGGTCACAGCCCCTCTTTATACACAAAATCCTTTGTCTCCAAAGGTGCAGGGAAGGGGCGAACCAGATGCAACTGGTTCCTGAGCACTTTGTTTTGCTCAGCCCCTCTCCCTATTCACAGGACAGGCCAGGGACATTAGACGCACCACAGGGGGTGGAGCCAGCATTGTGTAGGGAAAGCCCAGCCCTATTCAGGTCCCAGGTGTACTCCTCCCTGCCATCAACATGCAGATCTCTCCATTCACCACCGGGGCAGACCCATCCTGACTCCTGGAGCCAGACACACCAGTCAATCACAAACCAGACAGTCACTGCACATTTATTACACAGACATGCCAGCTTCTAGAAGTGGCACTTCTACACTAGACACCGTAACGCCGCACACATCATTGCGTAGCATTCACTCTCACGAGTTCGCACATACCAAACTCGACCCTGCACTCCTCTCACATTAAGACTTAACACGGTCACTCAGATCCCCCATGCATTCCTATGGGAGGGCAGGTCAGTCTCACTAAAACATACACAGAGCGCACACACTTTCCACTGGGACACAGTGTAAAAGCGCCTAGAGGCCTAAAACCACTAGTACAACATAGGAAAAAGGCTAGGATAAATGCAAAAGGTTCTAGGGGTGAACTTGCCAGAAGGGCCAAGTCCAACAGGATACATGTCAATAATAAACAAAAGATGAGAGAGGGGGCAGCCATGTTGAGTACCATATTGAGGAAATATGAATTTTGTGATCAGTTATGTCCCCTATCGTAGACCCCAACGGCTCCATGTACATGCTATACGTACATGTATGTTCCCTCCTGCTCCAGTTTTGAAGACGCAAATATATGTGCGTCCACCGTCAATATGTCCTCTTTCAGATCCACCATGAATGGGTCAGATATTCCTTTCCTAAGTATGAAAGGCCACCGACTTTATGTGGTTCACTTTCCACATTTTACAGATTCAGGCGAGTAGGCCCGAATTCTGTCATCAAGCCTTTTCCTGCCTTCTGCCTCTGAAAGCTCCAGTCTGAGCCTGCATCTGTGACCATGAACTTTGTCTCACTCCCTGCGCGGCTAACGGTGCCTGATCCAGCCCATCGCCTGCCAAGAACTGTATTTCACCTTCAAGATTATCTCCTCCGCCCCTCATCCGATGCATTCCTGTCTAGCAGTTTAGGTAAACATTCCTCCAGCTACCGTGCAAAGGGGCCAGGCCTCGCTGTCCTCATGCAAGTAATTCATAGCCCTGTTACCATGGAATATTCCTACCCCCTCGCATTTAGTGTAGACACTTAGACGCTTGTACACGCACTAGTCAGTATAGTCAGTATAGAATAAGATTCTATCCTAAGAGACCTCTCTTTTTGGATAACACAGTTCTTTAAACATAGGATATTAGATATGATTTGGGATTAGGTTGACATAACCCCAGACTTTTGTCTCCACATGTAGAGCTAAATGTCAAGTCCCTTTCTCCCTCTAGTTGCACGTCTATCACACGTCATGCGACTGCGCACGCATCTCTGCCAAATATTTCTGCTGACATTGCAGGATTCTCCAGGTATCCACCCACACATGACAAATTACCCATTATCATCAAGTGGACGCCCACATGGACGCCCACCTTCACGCCTACTTACACGCCCACATGCTCTTATCTCATTCTCTCTTGCTCTTTTGCTTACGTACAATTGAGAAATGTATATATACTGTACTCTGTGAATAATGTTTGGAGAATATTGAGAATACTTTTGAGTCCCTTTCCAGATCCTTTTTTGGTGATGGTAATATTCTCCCTTTGACTCGAGTTATTGGAATAAAGCCCTTTATGAACCTGATACCACAGACTCAGCCTCTTGCTTTATGCATGATCTTATTTATATACAAAAAATTCTGAGAGCGTAATATTTTATTTACCACATAATGGCGCCCGAACAGTTTAATCTCTTTCCCCACACGCCGGAGATGAAGGTCCAGTTTTGCCCCCTTCCATAGCCGTGACGGACTTCAAGCGCGCACGTCGCGGGTCTTCCCGCCAACTCCCTCAGGCCAACGAAGGGGACAGACTGCGACCAGGCATCCATACGAGGCGGTGAGGAACGCAGATTGTCCTACCCAGAGCCCACCTGCGAGAGAGCTGTGTCCGAGGTATACAGAGGCCCACCAGATTCCGAAGTTCCGAAGTTCCGCGTCGAGTCCAGTCCGGTCCAGTCCAGTCCAGTTCAGTTCCGAGGCCTTCTGTTCCGAGCTACCCGGTGAGTACCATTGCCGGGGAGGCGTTCTGACGTGCACATAGGTTGTGCCGGTCAAGACGGGTTTGGGTACACAAATCCGGTCTGCACTGTTTCAGCAGTGTATCTGTACTGTTTAGCAGTATATCTAGTATGTCTAGTATATAATTCAGAATAACCTAGTTAGTGTCGAGTATTATGCTAAGTGATTAGTTCCCTAATGGCCATTGTTGTTCGTTAAATGTTAAATGTTAAATGTTTTAAATACGTTCTACATATTGTGGTGTGAATGACTGTTCATTATTGTGTTTATTGTATTAAGTGTGTTCAAGTAATAAGGTCTAAAAATGCCGCTCTTTTCAAAATTAAGACAGATCAAAACTAGAAAAGGGGTACTCGAAGAAGCTGTTCCCATTCCACCTAGGGACACTCCAGGGTACTTTATGTATCATAAGCATGGCCTAGATGCCGTATTATTTCTTGATTTATGGGTGGACTACACCAAGGATTTACCAGAAAGTCAGAGGTGGCCCGCAGTTGGGACATGGGATGCAGATTGCATCATGAGAGTAGAAGAAGAATTATGGAAAAAGATAGCCAGACAGTAACATAAAGATGCCATTGAATTATGGCGTAAAGAATAGCATAGACGCACAGAGTAAGCGCTCAGAAAAGAAGAGAAAAGTAGGGAGGATTCAGACAAAGCCCGAGAAAACGTGTTAGTTGAGGAAGGTATCCGAGTAAAAGCAGAACAAGTAGATAGACAACGAAACACTCTTATGAAAGAGAAAATGTAGACCAGCTTGGAAGGATGCCATTGAGTTTTGGCGCAAGGAGTCACATAGGAGGTCAGAGTAAGTGTTTCACGAAGCAGAGAGAAGTAGACTGGAGTCTGGAAAAGCCAAGGAAAAGATGTTACAGGAGGAAGTGGAGCAGGTAAAATGAGCGCAGGCTGACAGAGAAAGAAATACTGACGTTGCTGGTATTTATCCCGTCCTTTCAGAGGACCTAGCAAGAGTGGCCCCAGTAGAAAGACCAGTTAGAGTGCCACCGCAAGTACCACGATACATATAATAATGATATAGTAGCCCAAAGATTCTTGAGCCACCCACCAAATGAACAGCGCATAGCTGGTGTTTACATGGTCCAACATTTGACTACGTTGTCAATAGGAAATTGAGAGGGGTGTAGCTAGAGAAGGAGCAACACCTGTCATTTGATGACACCCCTAATGTACAAAGTGCTAACGAAAAAGTAATTTTTGAAAAGTTTAGCTTGAAAAAAGAATTGTGGGTATTTCGAATTTGCAAATTGTTCAAGAATACAGGTTTGTGTTCTTGGTGGTCCAGTGAGCCAATGTGCTGGGTCAAGTCGGTGAGATTATGACCCCCTGAGTGCAAATTGTATGTAAAAATAATTTTTCAATTGAGCGAATTATTGCAGTTTTTATGGAATTGAGTAGTCTTTTTGTCTTTGACAGCTTCAGAGTGAGGAGAAGGTGGGGGCTGTGTAGAGCAGTATGTGATACAGAAATCGGAGACAGATTCTGACCTTGTAGCCAGTGTAGGTGGGGGCCGGTGAGAGGAGCAGAACAGAGGCACTGCTTAGAAAGCTTCTCTGACATCGCATCTGTGTAATGCCTGCAGCCGGAACAATGAAAAAAGTTGGCTGGCAGCCCAGGCTCAGGCCGCGCTGAGGGGCTATTTTTAGCTTCTCTGATAAGACAGGGCAGCTGAGAAATGTAAGTCGAGAAAGATTCCCTTGGTCTATTCTGTGCTAAACCAGTGCCCCGGGGAAATGTCTATGGAGAAGATTTGTTTTATTTTTTAGCAAATGTTATATTGCTTCTGGCCAGAAAGTAAAATGTTGCTCTTGCTTGGAATTTTAAGGGCTATGTGCCTATATAAAAACGATTTTCAAATTCAGACATTTTTGAATTGTGGCCACAAGCTGCCACCAGTTGCATTGGATAAATGATCCAGTGGTTAAAAGTCTGTGGGGAGAGATGAGAGGTGCGTCTTCGTCTGGGACATTAGGGTACATTGTGTTGACGAAGATGCATAGCTCATTTTTATGAAAAAAAAAAAAAAAAACAGGTTTGTGTGTTCTTCGTTTTTGATTATTCTTGCTGATTCTGTGTGTCAGACTTGACACGGTGATTTCAGATGGGGGTGTATAGGGCAGGTAAATAAGTTATTGATTATAAGCCTGACGAATTAAGCAGGCCAGAGTGTTCGCCTCTGAGCTGTAGGTACTATAATTGCGCATCACTGCTCATTTATATATGTTAGTGTAATTGTCTATGCTTTCTGTGCTTGGTATACTGATGGCTTGGCATATGTATTTTATATATGTTTTGTTTTTGTGTTGTATTGACCAGTCTGTTTAGCGTTTAATACAAAGTTCTCCTGTGCAAGTACAGAGATGGTCGTGACGACGGCAATCTTTGCACAGCGCTTGGCTGGAACTTGTTCACAATTACTAAAATTCACAGACATGATATTACCATTATCATGCTGTCAAAATAGCAGACAACACGTTATCAGTGTATGTCTAATTGGTGTTGGAGATGAATGAAACAAAAGAAAAAGGCTATGCAAGACAAAAATATTTTTCACATAACTGCCTTTCTCTTATAGACAGGCAGCCTCGGTCATATGTTTCCAGATTGGACATTAAGGAACAATTATGATCTGTGCACTCGCATCTTAACTCTTGAAAGGCCTGTTTTAAATAAGGACTGCCACCACAGAGTGACAAATGAGGCTCGGTATTTAGGGTAATGAGAAAATATCTGACAGGATTTCCTTTTTAAAGTTTGCTTTAGTAAGCTCATTCTTGTAAGTGGTGGCCCCAAAAGTTGACTTGTTTTTAAATTAGGCTATTTATTGTATAGGTGGAAATTATTGCAAAATGACTGATTTCTTTAGCAGATAAATTATTAATTATCAACATTAACAACTGTTCTTAAACTTGGTTTTCCGAATATTTAGGTAATTTAGCATTCCTATTAGGGCCTACTAGCATTAATATTGACTTCAGGTTGGTGTAGGTTCATGTAATAGGGACATTTGCATATGAGATGTCATTTGGCCAGCTTATGAGCTAACACAATGAGGTTTGTACATTAATTTGAAGGATTTCTCGCCGTTTCAAATACGCTGTGTATCTCCTATAATTTTGCTTACGCCCAGTAGCTACACACAGGGATTAATAGTGTTGACAAGACACAGGGTTTGATAGTGCTTGACAGCAGTGAAATCTGTTTCAGATTTCCTCCTGTCAAAAAGGGGGGGAAGGAGGAGAATATTGGCTTTCTGCTGGCCCCTGAGGAGGTTCGCTTCCCGCTAGCCCCTTAAGAAATTAAGCCCCTTAGAAATTAGCCCCCTTAGAAATTAAGTCGAGGAAATAGGTATGGTGCTTTCCCCTTTTTCTCATGTTTTATTGTGATCTTTCAGGGGAATTAGTTGTGGGCACCGGAACGTATTCAATTGATTTCTGTTTTTTCCCAGCCCAAGACACAAAAAGACTAAAGTCCTCAAGAACACACTGTGGCATTTGAAGAATTAAAGAGAGCTTTATGTCAAGCACCAGTTTTAGCAAACCCTGATTACAACAAATCGTTTATGCTTTTTGTGACAGAGCGGGATGGAACAGCACTATCTGTCCTAACACAAGATCATGCAGGAAAACACGAGCCCTGTGCTTATTTTTCTAGTACATTAGACCCAGTAGCACAGGCTTTGCCTGCGTGCCTAAAATCAGTTGCAGCAACGGCCTTAGCCATAAGACAAAGTGACTTGATAGTGCTGGGCCACCCTCTGACAGTACAAGTACCACACGCAGTAGAGGTTCTCTTGAACCGGACACAAACACAACACCTGACTGTAGCTAGACTGGCAGGCTATGAGCCAACGTTATTTCAACCACACATAGAGATCAGACGATGCAACATACTGAATCCTGCTACCCTTTTGCCCTCCAGTACAGAAAGCGTTTCACCACACGACTGTGTTGAAGTAATACATACCGTGACTAAACCAAGACAAGACTTGACAGACGTTGCACTCCCAGACCCCGACCTAACACTATAAGTTGACGGCTCATGCATGAGGACAGGGGCGGGAGAATTAGTGGCAGCATATGCAGTGACTACTGATACTGTAATAATAGAGACTAAAAGAATAGACATATTGTCAGCACAAGCAGCAGAGCTCATCGCCCTGACACAAGCGTGCATAAGAGCTAAGCACCTGAGAGTAAACATTTACACCGATTCTCTGGCGAGAAAGAGGTTTCTTGACCTCTCATGGGGCCAAGATACAGCATGGCCCCCTTATTCAAGCCCTACTGGAAGCAATACATTTACCAACAGCCATAGCTATCCTAAAATGTAAAGCACATACTAGAGCCACAGATACCATTTCCCAAGGCAATGATCTGGCAGACCGAACAGCTAAACAGACAGCTCAGACCCCACTAGACATGACAAAATCACAGATACTATCACTGTCCAAAGCCATGACAGTTAGGGATCCTTCCAAGGATGTACAAGACATACAGACACATGCTACTGTAGACGAATTAAAGAAATGATCGGAACAAGGAGGGGTACTGACTGATCAGGGTTGGATGACAAAGGGCAAATCCACATGGTTTCTTCCTGATTCAATGGTACAAATAATCGTAAATACCGCACATAGTCCTGCACACTTAGGAGAGAAAGCAATGCTAGACAGCTTACAGAATATATGGTTCTCTTTTACATGCGAATGGTAGCTCATTCTAGAACAGGCTTATCTCCCTATGAAGTGGTCTTTGGTAGACCACCAAATATGTGGGGCACTCCAATGCCTAAAAGATTACTGATGTTGATAATAACATGCTGACAGATTACCTGGCTTCCTTGATGTCTGCACTACTCTCTTGTTGTTCGCAGGTTGCTGCCGCCTTCCCTGACAACACCCAGGTCAAAGAATACTCCATCGCTCCTGGATGGAAGGCGCCAAAGTCAGTGCTCTGGACCACGGAGACGGCCGTTAAAGTCAAAAGGCGGAAAGGATGGTTGCACCTTCACCACTCTTTTACAAAGGAAAAAGACTTTGAACTTGGATTTTGGATTTTGAACACCATTTTCTAGAGGAGACTCCCCAGCAGTTTCCACAAAGCTAAACTTAGATCTAAAAAGTCAGAACCCGTTTGATCAATTAAGTCCACTAGGTGGTGAAGCGGTTGAACATGTATTCTGGCTTGCATAAGATCTTGGACAATAACATTGATAAAAAAGAGCAAGATGTGCATCACGATAATATGTATCAGCTTAATACTACATGCTATTTTTCCTCCTATTGCCTCACTTTTACACTCCTCCACTAATGATACCATAAAGCACACATTTAGTGATCTGCCATCCTATGAGCTATCATTTCGACTTGCCTTACGCAACAATACCTTTATTCAGATGCTGCACCATTCACATCAGACTAGCAATGCTACAGACTGCTGGGTCTGTGGCCGACTCCCTCCCTATCAGAACTATAAGGGAGTTTTGCCCCTCTTTCCCTATCCGTTCACACACAATGGCTCCTGTGGAGCATGGTTTAGTTTGATTAATTCCCTAGATTCGAATTCCGCAGTTTATCAAGACAACTGGGTATGGGGAAACCTGAACTTAGTTTTGCTTAAAGTCTGCTACCCTAACAAGGAGGGACTTCCCAAAAGAACAGGAACTGATCTAGAAAATGAAGTATATGGATTAGGTAATTTTACACTTAACCTCATGATCCTGAACGTTGAATCTGAAGCTACACCAATCTTGCCCGCCATGTCCGTATTCCCAGTAAAAGGGGAATTATGTATAAGAAAGAATGGCTCCATACACATGGGCCATAGTAAATGCACCACTGTAATAAAATTCAGTGATCAAGGCAAGTCTACATTTAGAGCTTCTCGTCATTCCTACTTTATATGTGGCCAGACCGCATATATACGCCTACCTCTAGATTGGGATGGTACCTGTTACATAGCATTCCTCCTACCACCTGTTTTCCTAGCTCCTCCTGATTATCATAGAAATACTCATTTAGTACACAATAGACAGCAGAGAGATCTCCCAATTGTCGATTACACTGAAACAGCATGGGAAAAATACACAGATTTCAATAAAGGTTTCTTCCCCTATATAGGTACAGTCACTAATAGTAAGCTGATACGTAGATTAACCAGAACCCTTGAAGCAGTAGTGAACGAAACTATCTCCGCCTTAGGCAATTTAACAGAAGAGCAGTCTGCTATGCGGATTGTTGTGCTTCAAAATCGTCTTGTCCTTGACGTCATCCTAGCTGATAGGGGCGGAGCTTGTAGGGTCATCGGATCAAGTTGTTGCATTTTCATACCAGAAAATTCGCCGTCAGTATATAAAGCCATAACCCGCCTTCATAAGATTGTAAGCCAGATACACCAGAGTCCAGGCACCTGGACTTGGTCCGGTTGGTTCTGGGGCGTGTTGTCAGCCTGGGGATGGAGAATGCTCTCCTTCCTAGGTATTGGCTTTCTCATACTATTCAGTTGCTGCTTATGTCTACAATGTGGGCCAGCGATTTGTGGTCTGTGTGCCACCTCGTGTATCCCACATCCAAGTTTTCGTTCGAGATCCCGGAAGAAGAAAGAAGAACAAATGATGCTATATGAACAGATCGATGGATTGATGAAGATCGATATCTCCTAAGGGTCCAAAGGGGACAAGGAGGGAATGAGGAAATATGAATTTTGTGATCAGTTATGTCCCCTATCGTAGACCCCAACGGCTCCATGTACATGCTATACGTACATGTATGTTCCCTCCTGCTCCAGTTTTGAAGACGCAAATATATGTGCGTCCACCGTCAATATGTCCTCTTTCAGATCCACCATGAATGGGTCAGATATTCCTTTCCTAAGTATGAAAGGCCACCGACTTTATGTGGTTCACTTTCCACATTTTACAGATTCAGGCGAGTAGGCCCGAATTCTGTCATCAAGCCTTTTCCTGCCTTCTGCCTCTGAAAGCTCCAGTCTGAGCCTGCATCTGTGACCATGAACTTTGTCTCACTCCCTGCGCGGCTAACGGTGCCTGATCCAGCCCGTCGCCTGCCAAGAACTGTATTTCACCTTCAAGATTATCTCCTCCGCCCCTCATCCGATGCATTCCTGTCTAGCAGTTTAGGTAAACATTCCTCCAGCTACCGTGCAAAGGGGCCAGGCCTCGCTGTCCTCATGCAAGTAATTCATAGCCCTGTTACAATGGAATATTCCTACCCCCTCGCATTTAGTGTAGACACTTAGACGCTTGTACACGCACTAGTCAGTATAGTCAGTATAGAATAAGATTCTATCCTAAGAGACCTCTTTTTGGATAACACAGTTCTTTAAACATAGGATATTAGATATGATTTGGGATTAGGTTGACATAACCCCAGACTTTTGTCTCCACATGTAGAGCTAAATGTCAAGTCCCTTTCTCCCTCTAGTTGCACGTCTATCACACGTCATGCGACTGCGCACGCATCTCTGCCAAATATTTCTGCTGACATTGCAGGATTCTCCAGGTATCCACCCACACATGACAAATTACCCATTATCATCAAGTGGACGCCCACATGGACGCCCACCTTCACGCCTACTTACACGCCCACATGCTCTTATCTCATTCTCTCTTGCTCTTTTGCTTACGTACAATTGAGAAATGTATATATACTGTACTCTGTGAATAATGTTTGGAGAATATTGAGAATACTTTTGAGTCCCTTTCCAGATCCTTTTTTGGTGATGGTAATATTCTCCCTTTGACTCGAGTTATTGGAATAAAGCCCTTTATGAACCTGATACCACAGACTCAGCCTCTTGCTTTATGCATGATCTTATTTATATACAAAAAATTCTGAGAGCGTAATATTTTATTTACCACAATATGATAAGGAGAATTGCTCTGTAAGTGTACCATTGAGTTACACCATAGAGTTGCAATACAACAGGCAAACCAAATGTTTAAACCTATTAATGATTTTTTTTATTTATTTATTTGCAGAGTTTTATATAGCGCTGACTAGACCCGGAGGTATCAGAGTGCTTTAAATGAGGCTCAATGAGTTACAAGTTGCAAAATTACATCAGTTACAGGAGCCAAGTGTAACATAGGAGAAAAACAGTGAAAACACAATAACATGAGTTATTAGCGCACAGCATAGCCAAGACACACATCAAATGGGGCATGGAAGGTAGGGGGGAATGGTAAAAAGGGGTAAGGAATGCATAATCGGGTCAGGCAGACCGGCAAGAAAGAAAGTACTTACCAAATAGTCACAGTAAAAGACATACAAACCGGCTGGGGACCAACAATCATAAACATTCTGTGAATCGGTGATGGTATAAGATGGGAGGTGAGTAGGAGACCAAAGGGGGTAAAGACTTCATGAAAAGAACAGGCAGGTGAACAAGGAGCAGTCCAGCAACAATGAGGATAGGTCAAAACCACCAAGATGGAGGACCCAGGCCATGGGAACTGACTGCATCAACCCTACATGGCGGAACACACAAAAATACAACACAAAAACCACAAGGCAGTAGACTCGAAGGTTTCACGCAGCGTCGGATGGGGAAGGCAGCCACATGACCACGGAGGGAGGAGGGCAGAACACCCCCGATCACAAAGCGGGTCATCGACCTACACACACCTGGGGCTCTAGAGGAGCGCAGCATCACCACCATTCAGAATGCCGCAGACAGGGGGAAGTCATATTTGGGTGCCTGGCAACAGCCCCAGAGACGTGGAGGCAGCAGCAGGGAACTCAAGAAGCAAAACAAGCTTGGGGGCACTGGTCAGCAGTGCTGCAGTACTCACCGCTGCTGAACCCCCGCTGGGAGAAGCAAGACTCATGCATCTCCATCGTCGGTAGGGAGACAGTGCAAGAGGACAGTCAACCGCAGCAAACCCCAGAGGGTAGTGAAGGACATGGGCCTTAGGGGCCACACGGGCTACTCACATCCACCTGCTTTGCCTTCCCAAGAATGAAGAGTCGGTCAGACAGTAGAGAATGCAAACGTACATGTTTATTGGCAATACTCTGCAGAGGAGTCCAATCCGACCTGAACCCTAAGATATCTGCCTAGGGACTGGCCCCCCGACAGTTTGCGGTAGATAATCATAACTCTTGTGAAGCCCTCAACCATGCCCATAATGGAAAACTACTGGCCTGAGCCGAACATGAACAAAGAGGCAAAGTAGGATGAGCTAACACCTGCCAGTTGGGTACACGTTATCAAGGCCTCAAGGCCAGTGCGCTGGGTCTCAACATCTCCTAGCGTGGGAGAAGAAACTACACATTCAGATAAGCATTGCCAGGGCAAAATGACCTATTAGCAGGTTAGAAAACAGCCTTGAGCAACATAGAAAAATAATAACGAAATACAGTGTTTTGCTGAGGCAAACAAAATGAGAAACGAGGCCTAAACTCTGGCCCAGTCTAAGCAGCCTGATAGGAATAGCGAAATGTTAAATGGAGTCATTCTTGCTAACTGAAGCCTACACATTATGGGGATAACTCAGCAAGTTGCATAACATGAATGCAAATGGCGTCTATTTAGCCACGCACTGCTAACCTAATATGGCATAGAACAAGTGCATTGCAGGAAGGGGAATTTCAAAACTGACAGAAGGGGATGGCCAGGAGGGGAGATCCCCAGCCGATCCCATCCCCAGGTACCCAGGCATACCTCACCGGTCATTGGCTGCTGAAATGGCTCCGTCACTAGCAGATCCTTGGCAATTCATTGGAAGACGGGGGGAGGAAAGAAAAACACAGCGGAGAGACAAGGACAAACCATGTCCAATGTCTGGCTGGGTAGGTGACGGCTGAGGGGGAGAGCCAGACCCAATCTCCTCTATAGGTGTTTAAGCAGCTCCACCGGGCATCGGCCATGTTGTTTGAGGCTCAGCAGTCAGCACACTACTCAAGGTTCATCAGAAGATCTCCCTAGAAGGATGCCTAGTTTAACTAATGTAAAAGACACACAATTGATGAACGGAATGAGGAACAAATCAAAACATTCACCCCCAGTCAAGAGATCTGGGTTAAATCCATCATTCTTTTGCTCACCATGCCACCCCAGTTTAGACCTGGCCATATGCAAATCAGTCTTGACCCTTTGTCTTATGGGAACAGTCCAGCCCGAACTGCCAAACAAGGTCCTCCCTGGACCGTAAACAAGCATCCTAAGACATGTTTCGGGGTTTCACCCCTCTTCAGCCAGGATATCTTGATTCCAGTGGCACAGTGAGCCCAGGACCCACGTCTGGGCATACCTGGCGCAATTAGGGTGAGAAAGCAAAAGACACACAATTGATGGACGGAATGCAGAAAAAATCAAATCATTCACCCCCAGTCAAGAGATCTCGGTTAAATCCATCATTCTTTTTCTCACCATGCCACCCCATTTTAGACCTGGCCATATGCAAATCAATCTTGACCCTGTGCCTCATGGGAACAGTCCAGCCCAAACTGCCAAGCCAGGTCCTCCCAGGAATGGAAACAAGTATCCTAAGACCAGTTTCGGGGTTTCACCCCTCTTCAGCCAGGATAGCTTGATTCCAGTGGCACAGTGGGCCCAGGACCCACGTCTGGGCATACCTGGCGCACTTAGGGCGAGAAAGCAAAAGACACACAATTGATGGACAGAGTGCAGGACAAATCAAAACATTCACCCCCAGTCAAGAGATCTGGGTTAAATCCATCATTATTTTGCTCACCATGCCACCCCAGTTTAAACCTGGCCATATGCAAATCAGTCTTGACCCTGTGCCTCATGGGAACAGTCCAGCTCGAACTGCGTAGCCAGGTCCTCCCTAGACCGGAAACAAGCATCCTAAGACCGGTTTCGGGGTTTCACCCCTCTTCAGCCAGGATAGCTTGATTCCAGTGGCACAGTGAGTCCAGGACCAACATCTGGGAATACCTGGCGCACTTAAGGCGAGAAAGCAAAAGACACACAATTGATGGACGCAATGCAGAACAAATCAAAATATTCACCCCCAGTCAAGAGATCTGGGTTAAATCCATCATTCTTTTGCTCACCATGCCATCCCAGTTTAGACCTAGCCTTATGTAAATCAGTCTTGACCCTGTGCCTCATGGGAACAGTACAGCCCAAACTGCCAAGCCAGGTCCTCCCTGGACCGGAAACAAGCATCCTAAGACTGGTTTTGGGGTTTCATCCCTCTTCAGCCAGGATAGCTTGATTCCAGTGGCACATTGAGCCCAGGACCCACATCTGAGCATACCTGGCACACTGGGTGGCTAATAAGCCTGGGCAGAGTTTGCAGAGTTCTGCGTAGGGAGAAATCTGCGAGATACAAAGAAAACTCTACCGCGCTACGCTGAGCTCTGCAAGCAGAGAAGAGCGTTAGAAAAATTCCATACGTTATGATTTTCAGCGCCCCGTGTTTTTTTTATCGTGAACAGCACCATGCACATCCCAAGCAGGCACTGATTTCTTTCAGGCGCTCAAGCAGATGTTTTACTGGAGCCACAGCTATCTCAACGTAAACGGATGGTTTCTCAATGCAAGCAGTCATGAGCATACGCAACCACTCGCAATGAGAAATCCGATTGCCCGCGTTGAGAAATATTGCTGGGAGGTTGATTTTCCACACTCACGTTCACCAACTTGAAGTTGACAATTGCGAACGAGGAAAAATCTCTCCGGTAGGTGTATTTTCCTTGCTCGCACTCACCAACTTGACGTTGATGAGCGGGAGCGAGGAAAAGACTCCGCTCCTTGAGTTTTATGGAACTCAGCGAGCTCCGCATAACGCGGAGTGCTGAAAACTCCACAAACTCCATGAGCGGACCGGAGCTCACCACCCAGACTTAGAGGCTAATACTGGAGAATGTTACGAAAGTTTAGAATGGAAGTGTGCACTAGAGTGCAACCATAGAAGAGTGCCTTGGGACAGGTATGAGTGTCCTATGTGGGTCCATTCATTATGTGGGGTGGAATAGAAGTATAGCCCCGCTGGTAGGGGAACTTATGGTGCCATGCATCCAATTAAGGAAATGAGTGGATTAGGTCCAGGAGTGTCTGCAGTGAATGAGGTATAATAATGAGTGTAGAGATGGCAGAATCGAGCTCTGGATCGCAAGTGAAGTTAAAATATCCTCTCATTATAATGTAATCAGCCTAAAAATGATTAATCTGCGCAGATAAATCAAGAAAGAAATCAGGGGAGTCGATGTTAGGTGCATATACATAAACAAGAAGTGCGACCTGACCCAACAGTTCTGCAAGCACAAGCACAAGCAGTTATCGCCCAGCCAGGTTAGAGGTATTCTTGATCATTTTGAAGGTTGCTCCCTACTGTGTATTAGGATAAAAACTCCAGGGGAGTAGAAAATGTAATAAGAGAATTATTGGTTTCAACCCCATGAGGAAGCATAAGTACATTCTGGTCTAGGTGCTAAATGTGTTTCCTGGAGGAACAACAACTGAATTCCATACCGGTGCAAGAATGCATGGACCTGTTTCCCTTTTGGGGACCTCTAATGTTCCACAAGAGAGGTGAAATTTGGTGTCGCTAACAGTGTGTGAAGATGTAATGTTGATGGAAATAATAGGATAAGAGTAAGGATGTTATAAGTAGACCTAGTATGTACCACAAAAGTGAGTAGGCATTATTGGACAAAAAAAAACAATAACACAACTACCATGCCCACCCACTGACTACGTCCAAAAGGAGAAGCAGAGATCATAAATTACCCCAGCAATGAACAAAAGTACAATATATACTTCAGGGGGTTAAAACGCCCTGGGGAGCAGGGCCAAATAGACAGTAACAGGGATATAGGGATAACGCATTGAGCATACTGTCAAATATCACAAATTGAATAACTAAAAATATATATTTATAATGCAGGCCAAACAACATGTCCATAGTAGGTGAGAGAGCTACAGGTGAAGAATCATATCCAGGTGAGATGTATCTAGTAAGGGGTACAGCCTCTTAAGATAAGTTTGTACCAGATGAAGCAGGGGACAAGGCAATAGAAGTCAAAGCACTAGGACAGCTGGCAGGTGGGGATCGTTCAGATGAGTATGTCTTGCAAAACTGCACAGCATCAGTAGGGGTACTGAAGATGTGATCATGGGCAATTTAGATCCACACGGAGGCGTGGTGGGTAAAGCATACCATATTTCAATCCAAGTCTTTGGAGAGAATGTTTAGCATCAGCAAACTTGCATAGAGCCTCCTGTACCATAGGTATATAGTCTGGTTGAAGTGAAACAGAAGAGCCCTGATATTGCGATGGACGATGGAAGGTATCTGTAAAGGGCATTCTGCAAAGAGTTCCATTAGGAGATTTTCTAAAAAAGCATCCATGCGTCCGGTATTAATGGCTATTGGTATGCCCGCTATGCAGATGTTTTTTTTGTTTGGGATCTGGCCTCTAAATATTCGTTCTTTGCAGCTGTGGTTTTGAGAATATGCTCAACACGCTCAACACGCTTGAGACACTTCAGCATTATAGTGTTATTATTAGGCCTGGGCAATAAATTCCGCTCCGCTCGTGGAATTTGGGTAATTTTGCGTTCCGCAGAGAACGCGGCATTGCCCAAAAAACTGCGTTCCGCGACTTCGCGGAATGTTTTTGCTTGTTCGCGTTCTCAAAATGCGTGTTCACGAGATATTTCCCCCTGAGCATGCAAACAGTGATCGTGAAATCTGGTGTTTCCCTCCCTTAATTCTGTGAATATGATATTATAAGCATTTGGCCAAGTGAATCATCACAGTTTTGGATCTAGATTCAGTTATGTTAAACTGGCTTGGAGTTCAGACATGATTGCAGCAGTGCCATTGGGGAGGAGTTAGCCATTGCGTGCTCCGAAGTGTCTTCAGAGCTAGATGATGAATGCTGGCAATTCAAGGTTATGGCTGGTTCAATAGTAAGCTGCTTCTGTTTAGGATCGCTTGATATTGATTAACCTTGGGCGTAGTTCGCGAAGTAGCAATACGCAAAGCTACGCAAAGTGCACTTCGCTCTACGCGAGCTATGAGGAAAAAGTCTCGCCGGGATGTCATTTGGCTTGCTCGCGGTCGCCAACTTGACGTTGAGGACCGCGAGCAAGCAAAAAATGGCCGCTGCACTACGCACTAGGCTACGCGTGTTTGCACTGTGCTACGTGCAATTCGCGTAGTGCAAAGTAGCGCAAACTTTGCAAACTACAAGAGCGTAGCGTAGTGCTTTGCCCAGGCTTAATATTAATATGCATCTGACAAGAGGACACAATTGTATTTGCTGTTTTTATACTTTCATCTTTATTGTACTGTCTATTTTATTCATAATGTTTTATTTTTGCTAAAGTTCATTATGTGCAATAATTATTATTGTTGATTGGAAGTGTTAAATATGAAATACTGTGAACGATATTTATGATTGTGATTATATGAATTTTATTTGCTGATGGTGATTGAAAGACATTGAATAGTCTTGGATACAATAGTGTAACACAGTTTGCAATAGAGGAATTTTGAATAAAATTATCATACTCTATCCCTATGGTGCTATAGTCTGTAGTTTTCTTGTCTTTGGGTTCATAATACATTGTATATGACTGTATTTGTTGGAGAACTTGGAATAAATACAAAAGGGAAGCTTTTTATTTTTGAAAAACTCTACATACCCGGTCCCTTTTGGCTAAACCTGGGAAACTCTCTCTTTCTTTACTTTAATATTGATATGCTACACAATCACCAAGAAAAACACAAAGAGGAGGTAAAGTTATAAAGCACATTGTGGGAGACAGTCATGTTGTACAGTGATTCTGAGGTACCATTAATCCAGAGCTTAACAACAGAGGAGAGAAATTGGCCTACAACGCCACATATGGAGATGACAGTCTGTGAATGTTCAGCACAGATCAAGGCAAAAATTAATCATTGGTCATGAAACGTGTGTAGAAAGAGGGAGACGAGTAAATAACTATCCCAAAATAAAGTTTCTATTGAGTGACTTAAAACAGGTGAAGATGTCCCCAAAAAAACACCAAGGTGAGTAGATCTACAGGAGCAGGTGAGGTTAGGATGTAGACTGTAAAGAAGAGGCCCATCATAAGCAGACAAATAAAGAAAGGGCAGCAGAACATGCAGGGCAGAGCAGTAGTACCAATGCACATCACACATCTCATTTGAAGTAAGCAGGAGTCTCATCTGTCTCATGCTGAGGAGGCCAGGACGGACCAAAGCCGCAGTGAGAAACTAAAGGCCCAGGACTGTACTAACCAGGTCACACATGACCTCTGGCCCGGGCATTAGCAGGGAGCCCCAGGCACTTAAGGCGGACACCAGGACCAGAACCCAAGGGGAAGTAGGCCTGGTGAGGTCACTGGAACTCGGATGGGCCTGCAGCTAGCTCAATGGAGGCTTCGGGTCCAGAACTCCCTGGCCAGCAGTTCTGGTCCAGCCTTAGCAGCATCCAGATCTATGGCACACGAGAGGCATGGTAACAGGCCATCCCATCTACCTCTGAGTTTTTCTGGGAGGCCCAAAATTATGCCTTTAATAGCATTGTTAAATCTCTCCACCAAGCCATTAGACTGGGGGTAATAAGGGGTGGTAAATTTGTAACTTATACCACATTCATCGCAAATAGCTTTTAGGTATGCAGACATGTCATTTGTCCCTCTACCAGAGACTGCCTCTTCTGAAAACCCAACCCTGGTGAAGATTCCAAGGAGAGCCTTTGCTACTGCAGGAGCAGTTGCAGCCCTAAGGAGAATTGCCTATGGATACCTAGTGACATGGTCCACTACCACTATAATAAATCTATTTCCAGATTCAGTAGGAGGGTCAAGGGGACCGACAATGTAAATACCTACCCTCTCAAAGGAAATCCCAACCACTGTCTGTGGGATTAAGGGAGCCTTTGGTTGTGTGCCTGTTTTGCCACTGACTTGACAGGTCACACAGAAGTGACAAAACTCATTTGCTTTTATCATACATCCGAGTCCAATGAAAATGGGCAGCAAGCCTGTCCCAGGTTTTGGTTTGTCCCAGATGTCTGGCAAGTAGGATATCATGGGCTAAAGTTAAGATGAATGTTCTGTAGACCTGGGAGACCAACATTCATCTGGATGCCCCTGATTTTGGGTCCCTGACCTCAGTATACAGTAGCCTGTCCTCCCCAAAAAAACACATGAGTACCACTGGGTAATCATTCTTCTTGCCTGGCAGCTTGCTCCCTAAGCCCCTCAAGAAAAGGTCAGGTCTTATGCTCTTAGAACAAGTACTCTCTGGAGGGTTTTCCAGCATCAAGAATCTCTGCCAGGTTAGGCCCAAGCTCCTCAACTGCCGTTCCCTCCTCAGGCATCAGGGAATCTCCCTGGGGAGACTTCTGGTCCTGTGACCTCTTAGAAGCTGTGTTACCAGTCTTCTTGCCCTTTCTCTTTTTTCTGAAGACCTGGGCCATAGTTTAAGGCTCCTAGCCCTCTTTACTTCTCTGACGTGCAGCCTATACCCACAGTTGTCACACAGCCACTCAGGGAGACCCAGCATTTCGGCATGAACCATCTTCTCTACTTCTGCTCCTGCAGAAATATCTAGTTCATTGCCTAACAGACACTCCAGTGGTATGGCAGGGGATACAACCACATTATTTGGGCCAGCAATTCCTCCTCCCTCTACGATTACCAAGGCCATTAGATGGAGCTTAGTCTGCTTGTCAGCATTGGTGATTTGGTAGCTAACACCAGGGATGATTTGGTCAGGGGAAACCTGTGTGGCTGCTACCATGATGACACTGGCACCTGTGTCACTCAGAGCCTCTATGTAGGAGAGTAGGGTCTGCTATCCTATGGTCACCCCAAATTTTTGCTTTTTGCTTCACTGGTTTTTGACATATTGAGGCTGTGGGCCTGCCAATCAGACCCCCAGCCTGCTGTTCTCTCTACTAAATTAAAACTATGCACCCTAGGTGCATAACCAATTGGAAGTGGATCACCCTGTCAGCCCCTGTACCAGTGTACACTAGGTACCCAGGGCATTGGTGTACCCAAGGCCTGCCCGGGGCTGAAGCATGTATTATGTAAGGGTGGGCGTAGTTCGCGAAGTAGCACTTCGCGAAGCTACGCAAAGTGAAGTTCGCACTACGCGAGCTACGCGTAGCACTTCGCGAACTGCGAAGTAACATGTTCGCACTGTGCAAGATGTTGTTTTCAATGATTGCACAGTGCGGACAAGCAACCGGCACTGTGCAATCATTGAAAATGGCATCTTGCACAGTGCGAGCTGTAGTTTTCTGCTGCTCGAGTAGATTTTTACTCGAGCTGCAGCTTTCTCAACGCGAACTGGTAGTTTCTCATCGCGAGCGGTCGCGAGCATACGCGACCCCTCGCAATGAGAAACCTGACCTTCTCGCGTTGGGAATCTCGCCGGGAGGTTTATTTTCCATGCTCGCGATCGCGAACAAGGAAAAAGTCTCGCCAGGATGTCATTTTGCTTGCTCGCGGTCGCCAACTTGACGTTGAGGACCGCGAGCAAGCAAAAAATTACCGCAGCACTACGCAACACTACGCTACGCGTGTTCGCACTGTGCTACGTGCAGTTCGCGTAGCGCGAAGTAGCGCGAACTTCGCAAACTACGTGAGCGTAGCGTAGTGCTTCGCCCAGGCCTAGTATTATGCCACCCCAGGCTTGGCCTAACAAATCTGACACAACTGGCTGATCACTCAGCTGGGGTAAGTTGGTGTAACCACCTCTTACTTAGGTGTAGTATACCTATACCTAACCTTAAATGGGACACCTGGTAACCTATCAGTCACTCCTATGGCAGGCCTTAACAATCCTGAAGGCAGAGTGCTTGGTTCCATGTGAGATGGTGCTCTGGCATGAGCTGAGCCTGTCTGCAGTGGTCGGAACAACTTCCTTCTACTGTTTCCAGATATCGTCATACCATATACTCTTAAGTGCATTATGAACCTCGCGGTTAAATGCTATCTTTGGTTTGGCTTTATCAAAACATGTCGAGTAAGGTGTCATACGAATTGGAATACTAACCCCTCGCCAATTCTGGCGACGGGGTTAGCATTCCACCCTTCTAGAGGGACACGACATGTACAGTACCTGAAACCCGGGTAAAATCAGACATAGCCTCAGCTCCACAAAATGGATGCTGCCACCACAGACACAAGTCTGCCCTCCTGCTGCTGGGAGTCCTTCCAGCTTGGGAGGTGTGGACAAAGGGTTTCCTGCCAGGGGAGGTGCGTGCACCACCCCAGACAGGATTTTGTGTATTGGTCAGGTAGGGCTTGAAAGAAACCAGACATGCCTGTGGCTCACAAGGAGCCTCGGGGCATATGCCAGTTCAAACCGGTCCTGGGGCACACCAGTCCCGGGCCTGGGGCGAGCTGGACAAAGGATTGGGGGTGTAACCACCCCCCTTCCTGGTCCCACCCTTAGGGAGGGACCTAGCAGGAGTCCGGCCCCTAGAATCCGTTTAAAGGTAGGAGCTGTGTCCTAAGACTTCAGACATCCTGGAATCAACTTGAAACTAAGAAGAAGACGGGAACTTCGACGCTCTGCCGCACAGAGGACTGAAGCCAATCTCCCCTGTGGTCAGGGAGTGACCACCTTGCTAACGCAAGCACCATCCAGCGAATCAACGTCTGCTTTGCCGCCGCCTCCCGCCGGAGCCCGAGCCCAGAGACTGACAAGACCTGGACCTCCAGACCTCTCACCGCCCGATCCACAGTCTCTGAAAAGAGGAGACCCGTGGAGGCACCGAGACATGTGGAGCCAGCCATCTTGGAACGACTACGACAAGCTGACCAGTGCAACAACCGAGGCTCCCTCCAAGTTGTGCTTTGGGATCTGAGAAGCCCGACCCTCGAGCAGCATCTGCACCAAAGGTGAGCCCTCCAGCATCTCCACGATCTGCGTGGGGCCCTTCTGCATTTTGCCACTCGACGCGCCTAACCGGTTGCTGGCCCGCTGGCTAGTGGCCATCTTGGCGACGAAATCTACGAAAAACACCACTGGTCTGGTTGCTCCAGACTGGCCCTTGCTCCCCTCCAAAGGAGCCGTTCCTCTGACCTTGCTGGTCAGAGCCATCAGCTTATTTCCTTTCCTACAACAATTGCTTTTGCCAAGGCTTGTTTGCTTCGATCAAGTCGCCGACACCGCCGACAGCGAGAGCCTGTGTGGGACAGCTCGTGACTCGACTCCTGGACGTCGTCGACCTTCAGGGACCACGTGGTTGCAGAGACAAGCTACACCTTTCTTCCTGTTTGCACCCGACATCGCCTGGTACCCACCTGGTGCCACGCTGGTCACTGGCTAGTGACTGTGAACACTGTCCCCTCTGCTTACAGGTCTTCAACATCTCCGATCCACTCTTGGATCCACTGCATCTCCTCCGGGCCGGTCGCCTGCAGCATCTTTGTCTTCAAGCTCCACGGAACAGATAGAAGAAACCCGACGCACTTCGAGGCCTATGCACCCGCTTCCTGTGGGTGAGGTAAAGCTGGCACTCCTGTGCCCAAGTGTAGTATTACATCTCTAGTGCCTGTGTTCCAAATCTTGAGTTCCTAGCCCATCCGGAAGATCCTCTTTGCAGTAACTTTGTACTTTTTACGCGCCCATTGAAACCTACGGGAGCACGCGTGTGACTATTTGCTCTGCACACGCGACCCGTGGACCTCCTGGTCACTAACTGAAGTTAGCTCCTTGTAGGCCCAGCGATTCTAGAGGCCCTAGGCCTTTTCCCTTTTCTGTTCGTGGTACTTATACCACTATTTTAGTATATGGTTCGAGTGGCCACCAGGGCCTATCCATATAAAGTGCAACTTCTGTGTATTCTGTGATAATCTTGTTTGACGATTTGTGCTCCTGTGCTCATAAAGAGACTAGGGGTTACTTTGAGAAATAAATACATATATATTTTGAATATATATCTGTGTGGTGTCCTTTCATTGGTATAAAAGGGGGTTACTATTGGTAAAACAGCTTGCT
Organism: Triturus cristatus; assembly: GCF_964204655.1. NCBI lineage: Eukaryota > Metazoa > Chordata > Amphibia > Caudata > Salamandridae > Triturus > Triturus cristatus. The sequence continues at coordinate 1,122,604,242 of NC_140590.1, forward strand.
TAACACGCATCACGAGTTTAGCCTCAAAGACTGCTTAGCCTACGCTACCACTAGGGCAGCTAGTCCGAAAAGGTTGACTTACAACCACACCATAAGGGTTGCTTGGCATGGTACAAGGTGGTCACTTTAACTAGTGAACATCATATACCAGGCCAACTTCTCACATTGGTGAGCAGCGGTTGGATTTGAGCTTGCTGTGTTTTACCATTGTAATCTCTTGGTTACCAATTGAAAGATCACATAGGTACCTGTAGGTACATATAAAACAAGATTAGATATACTTAAGTTCTACTGAACTTAGTTGTTGTAGAGCAAAGGGAGTAGCACACCCTGACTACAACTACTAGATAGGTTTAGTAGGTAAACCCAAGTGTAGGTAGATTGCAACACATCCACCCACACTTAAGAGCAATGGCTGGGGCAGAGGGGTCCACTGTACCCATCTCTGTTGAGAGTGACCCCCCGAGGGCACCATCCATCTTTGCTACCCTTAATCAGAATGAGCTCAGGCATTTGGGAACTCTTAGAGGCCTTAAACAGCCCAAGAACCCTACCTCTGCTGTGCTCAGAGAACTCTTGCAAGATGATGAAAATCAAAGAGAGCTCAAGAAAGCTTCCCAGTTATCCCCCCTAGGGACAGGAACAGGAGGCCCCCCTTCTGAAGATGCCACTGAGGTACCCCTTTCCAATAGCCATCCCTTAGATGAACACCATACTACAGAGGAGGAAAGTGATGGGGATACAGATGTGAGTGGGGATGAAGGGAGAACTAGCCCAGTGCCAAGTGTTATACTTGGTTCAGCTAAACCAAGGCTATTGGGGACTGACAGTGGGTTTACCCCATTGGATCTCCCCAGTGGACTTAACCCAGGGCTTGGGAGGAGAAGGAATCACTCAGGTGAATCCAATGCTTCCCATGGCTCTAGAGGCTCTCAAGGTCACTCCAGGAGAAGGATGACCACCCCTCAGAGGAGGGAACATGAGGCCAAGATGCAAGAAGCCCAGCTGAGGATCAGGAAGCAGGAGCTAGAAGTAGCCCTGATGGAAGAGAAACTGAGCAAGGCTAGACAGCATAAAGAGAGTGGGTCTATACCCACTGGTGGCAGCATTGTCCCTAAGGACAAAGATAGGGTTTTCGATAATAGAAACCTGTCTAAGGTTGTGCCCCCCTACAAAAGTGGGGATGACATCCACAAGTGGATAACTGCTCTTGAGAGAGCCTGCAAAGTACAGCAGGTTCCTGAAGACCAGTGGGCAGCAATCCTCTGGCTCTCCTTTGAGGAAAGAGGCAGAGACAGACTCCTCACTGTTAGAGAAGAGGATGTCAGAAACTACAGAGTCCTGAAGAGTGTCCTAGTTGATGGGTTAGGCTTAACCACTGAACAGTACAGGTTAATGTTCAGAGACACCCAAAAGACACAGACTCAGGACTGGTCTGAATACATTGAATGTGCCACTAAGGCTTTGGAGGGTTGGTTGCTGGGAAGTAAGGTATCTGATTTTACAGGATTGTATAATTTGATGATGAGAGAACAGATTTTAAATAACTGTCAAAACCAGCAACTGCATCAACACTTGGTTGACTCTGATCTGACCTCTCCCCAAGAATTGGGAAAGAAGGCAGACAAATGGGTCAGAACCAGGGTTAAGCAAAAGAACCAGAACCAGGGCCAAGGGGGTGATCAGAAGAAAACAGACCAGAAGGGTGGAGATCAGAAACCTAAAGACCAGAAGTCTTCAACAGGGCCCCAAACTACTGCTAAGGAGGGTGGGTCCCAACAGTCCAAAAAGAAGAAAGAAGGTCAAAAGAAACCCTGGTGCAATCATTGCAAGAATACAACTCACTGGACTAGTGATTGCAAAAAGGGTGGAGCCCCCAACACTGTTGCCCCTAAGGCACCTGCTCCCAGTACTACTGTTAGCAGTGTTGGTCCCCAGACAAAGGGTGTAGTGGGAATCACTATGGGAACTGAAAGAGATTCTGACTTAGACAGAACCCTGACACAGGCAGTCCTGATCTGTGATGGGGACATTGATTTGTCCCTGACTGTGAGCCCCAGTAACCTGGGCAAGTACAGACAGACTCCTTTAATTAATGACAAAGTGGCTCAAGCCTACAGGGACACATGTGCCAGTGTCACTATGGTGACACCAGCCTTTGTGGATCCTGGACAGTACATACCAGGTGAGAACTACCTGGTGACCAATGCCAGCAATGCCACTACTTCACATAGTGTGGCAGTTGTTAACTTCTCATGGGGAGGGGTAACTGGCCTCAAAAGGGTTGTGGTTAGTGCAGACCTCCCAGTAGAATGTTTGTTGGGCAATGACCTAGAGAGTTCTCTATGGTCAGAAGTGGAGTACAGGACTCATGCAGAGATGTTAGGTATATCATCACATGTCCTTGCTGTGACCAGGTCACATGCCAAAAAGTGCCTCACTGAACCTCAGGTCTTGGATCCTGGAACAATGGACCAAGCACCTACCAAGAAGAAGAACAGGAGGGTCAAGGCTGTGCCTTCCCCCCTGCCTCAGAGTGATGATCAGCCTTCCCAGGAAGCTGATCTAGAGGACCCTGAAGGAACTGTCCCTGAAGAGCTTGAACCTGACCAGGTTGAGTTTCTGGGGACAGGGGGACCTTCAAGGGCTGACTTGAGGCAGGCTCAGTTATCCTGTCCCTCTCTTGAACCCCTCAGACAGCTGGCTGCTGCTGAGGCTGCTGGGAATGCTCAAGGTACCCATAAAGTGTATTGGGATGAAGGGCTCCTTTATTCAGAGGCTAGAGACCCCAAGCCTGGTGCAACCAGGAGGTTGGTGATACCTCTGCAATTTAGGGGCTTCCTTCTTACCTTGGCCCATGATATTCCTTTAGCAGGACACCTAGGCCAGAACAAGACCTGGGACAGACTTGTCCCTCACTTTCACTGGCCTCATATGAATGAAGATACAAAGGAGTTTTGTCGCTCCTGTGTTACCTGCCAAGCCAGTGGCAAGTCAGGTGGCACAACAAAGGCCCCCCTGATACCACTACCTGTGGTGGGGGTTCCCTTTGAAAGAGTGGGAATAGATATAGTGGGTCCCATGGATCCTCCCACTGCATCTGGGCACAGATTTATACTGGTGGTAGTGGATCATGCCACCAGGTATCCAGAGGCAATTCCCCTTAGGACCACTACAGCACCTGTTGTGGCCAGGGCCCTGCTGGGAGTATTCTCCAGAGTGGGGTTTCCTAAGGAGGTAGTATCTGACAGAGGTACCAACTTTATGTCAGGATACTTGACAGCTATGTGGAAGGAATGTGGTGTCAACTACAAGTTCACCACCCCTTATCACCCACAATGCAATGGGCTTGTTGAGAGATTCAACAAGACCCTAAAGGGTATGATCAAAGGATTACCTGAAAAGCTCAGGCGAAGATGGGACATCCTTCTACCCTGCCTTCTGTTTGCTTACAGAGAGGTCCCACAAAAGGTGGTTGGCTACAGCCCCTTTGAATTGTTGTTTGGGCACCCTGTGAGAGGCCCACTGTGTTTGGTGAAGGAAGGATGGGAGTTACCTCTCAAAAAGCCTAAGCTAGACATAGTGGACTATGTACTTGGTCTCCGCTCCAGGATGGCTGAGTATATGGAGAAGGCATCCAAAAACCTTGAGGCAAGCCAGGCCTTACAGAAAGCTTGGCATGACCAAAAGGCTGTCTTGGTTGAGTATCAGCCAGGACAGAAGGTATGGGTGTTGGAGCCAGTGGCCCCAGCAGCACTCCAAGACAAATGGTCTGGACCCCATACAATCCTGGAAAAGAAGGGAGAGGTCACCTACTTGGTGGACCTAGGAACTCCCAGGAGTCCCTACAGGGTACTCCATGTTAACAGGCTTAAAGCATATGTTGACAGGGCAGACATGGGCTTGCTCATGGCTACAGATGAGGGACAGGAGGAAGAGAGTGACCCTCTCCCAGACCTGTTGTCTCAGAACCCTGAAGATGGCTCAGTTGAAGGAGTGACCCTTGGAGGCAACCTCACTGCCCATCAGCAGACTGAATGTAGACAGGTTCTACAATCATTTTCACATATGTTTTCCTTGATACCTAGTCAAACTGACTGGTGTACCCATGTTGTGGACACTGGTGACAGTCTGCCTGTAAAGAACAAGCTTTACAGACAACCTGACCACGTCAGGGACTGTATAAAGGCTGAGGTACATAAAATGCTGGAATTCGGTGTCATTGAACCCTCAGAGAGCCCCTGGGCTAGCCCAGTGGTTCTGGTCCCCAAACCTCACACCAAAGATGGCAAGAGAGAGATGAGGTTCTGTGTGGATTACAGAGGACTCAATGCTGTCACCAGGACAGATGCACACCCTATTCCAAGGGCAGATGAGCTCATAGACAAACTAGCTTCTGCAAAGTTTTTGAGCACATTTGACTTAACAGCTGGCTATTGGCAAATCAGATTAGCTGAGGAGTCTAAGGCCAAAACAGCATTCTCAACCCCAGGTGGGCATTATCAGTTTGTGGTGATGCCCTTTGGTCTGAAGAATGCACCTGCCACCTTCCAAAGGCTGGTGAACCAAGTCCTTACTGGGTTGGATGACTTTTGTGCAGCATATCTTGATGACATTGCTGTCTTTAGCACCACCTGGGAGGATCACCTGATCCACCTGAAGAAGGCTCTTGAGGCTCTGCAAAGGGCAGGCCTCACTATCAAGGCTACTAAGTGCCAGATAGGGCAGAGTAAGGTTGTGTATTTGGGCCACCTTGTAGGTGGAGGCCAAGTTCAACCACTGGAGAGTAAGATACAATCCATCAAGGACTGGTCCCCTCCAACCACCCAGACTCAAGTTCGAGCTTTCTTGGGCTTGACTGGGTACTACAGGAAGTTTGTTAAGAACTATGGGTCCATTGTGACTCCTCTTAATGATCTGACATCCAAGAAGATGCCCAAAAAGGTTCAGTGGACAGTAAGCTGTCAAAAGGCATTTGATGACCTGAAGGAGGCCATGTGCTCTGCACCTATCCTGAAAAGTCCTGACTACTCCAAAGAGTTTATTGTCCAAACAGATGCTTCTGAGTTGGGTGTGGGAGCTGTGCTGTCACAACTTAATGTAGATGGTCAAGACCAACCCATTGCTTTTATTAGCAGAAGGTTGACCCCCAGAGAGAAGAATTGGTCAGCTATTGAGAGGGAGGCCTTTGCTGTGGTGTGGGCCCTGAAGAAGCTGAGGCCATACTTGTTTGGCACTCACTTCAAGATTCAGACCGACCATAAGCCCCTCTTGTGGCTAAATCAGATGAAGGGTGAAAATCCCAAACTGCTTAGGTGGTCCATTTCCCTACAGGGGATGGACTTTACAGTGGAGCACCGGCCAGGTACTGACCATGGGAATGCAGATGGTCTCTCCAGGTACTTCCACTTAGGACATGAAGACGAGACTGGTCAAGGCTAGTTTAATGTCCCAGCGTTTGGGGGGGGTTGTGTAGGAGAGTAGGGTCTGCTATCCTATGGTCACCCCAAATTTTTGCTTTTTGCTTCACTGGTTTTTGACATATTGAGGCTGTGGGCCTGCCAATCAGACCCCCAGCCTGCTGTTCTCTCTACTAAATTAAAACTATGCACCCTAGGTGCATAACCAATTGGAAGTGGATCACCCTGTCAGCCCCTGTACCAGTGTACACTAGGTACCCAGGGCATTGGTGTACCCAAGGCCTGCCCGGGGCTGAAGCATGTATTATGCCACCCCAGGCTTGGCCTAACAAATCTGACACAACTGGCTGATCACTCAGCTGGGGTAAGTTGGTGTAACCACCTCTTACTTAGGTGTAGTATACCTATACCTAACCTTAAATGGGACACCTGGTAACCTATAAGTCACTCCTATGGCAGGCCTTAACAATCCTGAAGGCAGAGTGCTTGGTTCCATGTGAGATGGTGCTCTGGCATGAGCTGAGCCTGTCTGCAGTGGTCGGAACAACTTCCTTCTACTGTTTCCAGATATCGTCATACCATATACTCTTAAGTGCATTATGAACCTCGCGGTTAAATGCTATCTTTGGTTTGGCTTTATCAAAACATGTCGAGTAAGGTGTCATACGAATTGGAATACTAACCCCTCGCCAATTCTGGCGACGGGGTTAGCATTCCACCCTTCTAGAGGGACACGACATGTACAGTACCTGAAACCCGGGTAAAATCAGACATAGCCTCAGCTCCACAAAATGGATGCTGCCACCACAGACACAAGTCTGCCCTCCTGCTGCTGGGAGTCCTTCCAGCTTGGGAGGTGTGGACAAAGGGTTTCCTGCCAGGGGAGGTGCGTGCACCACCCCAGACAGGATTTTGTGTATTGGTCAGGTAGGGCTTGAAAGAAACCAGACATGCCTGTGGCTCACAAGGAGCCTCGGGGCATATGCCAGTTCAAACCGGTCCTGGGGCACACCAGTCCCGGGCCTGGGGCGAGCTGGACAAAGGATTGGGGGTGTAACCACCCCCCTTCCTGGTCCCACCCTTAGGGAGGGACCTAGCAGGTAGTCCGGCCCCTAGAATCCGTTTAAAGGTAGGAGCTGTGTCCTAAGACTTCAGACATCCTGGAATCAACTTGAAACTAAGAAGAAGACGGGAACTTCGACGCTCTGCCGCACAGAGGACTGAAGCCAATCTCCCCTGTGGTCAGGGAGTGACCACCTTGCTAACGCAAGCACCATCCAGCGAATCAACGTCTGCTTTGCCGCTGCCTCCCGCCGGAGCCCGAGCCCAGAGACTGACAAGACCTGGACCTCCAGACCTCTCACCGCCCGATCCACAGTCCCTGAAAAGAGGAGACCCGTGGAGGCACCGAGACACGTGGAGCCAGCCATCTTGGAACGACTACGACAAGCTGACCAGTGCAACAACCGAGGCTCCCTCCAAGTTGTGCTTTGGGATCTGAGAAGCCCGACCCTCGAGCAGCATCTGCACCAAAGGTGAGCCCTCCAGCATCTTCACGATCTGCGTGGGGCCCTTCTGCATTTTGCCACTCGACGCGCCTAACCGGTTGCTGGCCCGCTGGCTAGTGGCCATCTTGGCGACGAAATCTACGAAAAACACCGCTGGTCTGGTTGCTCCAGACTGGCCCTTGCTCCCCTCCAAAGGAGCCGTTCCTCTGACCTTGCTGGTCAGAGCCATCAGCTTATTTCCTTTCCTACAACAATTGCTTTTGCCAAGGCTTGTTTGCTTCGATCAAGTCGCCGACACCGCCGACAGCGAGAGCCTGCGTGGGACAGCTTGTGACTCGACTCCTGGACGTCGTCGACCTTCAGGGACCACGTGGCTGCAGAGACAAGCTACACCTTTCTTCCTGTTTGCACCCGACATCGCCTGGTACCCACCTGGTGCCACGCTGGTCACTGGCTAGTGACTGTGAACACTGTCCCCTCTGCTTACAGGTCTTCAACATCTCCGATCCACTCTTGGATCCACTGCATCTCCTCCGGGCCGGTCGCCTGCAGCATCTTTGTCTTCAAGCTCCACGGAACAGATAGAAGAAACCCGACGCACTTCGAGGCCTATGCACCCGCTTCCTGTGGGTGAGGTAAAGCTGGCACTCCTGTGCCCAAGTGTAGTATTACATCTCTAGTGCCTGTGTTCCAAATCTTGAGTTCCTAGCCCATCCGGAAGATCCTCTTTGCAGTAACTTTGTACTTTTTACGCACCCATTGAAACCTATGGGAGCACGCGTGTGACTATTTGCTCTGCACACGCGACCCGTGGACCTCCTGGTCACTAACTGAAGTTAGCTCCTTGTAGGCCCAGCGATTCTAGAGGCCCTAGGCCTTTTCCCTTTTCTGTTCGTGGTACTTATACCACTATTTTAGTATATGGTTCGAGTGGCCACCAGGGCCTATCCATATAAAGTGCAACTTCTGTGTATTCTGTGATAATCTTGTTTGACGATTTGTGCTCCTGTGCTCATAAAGAGACTAGGGGTTACTTTGAGAAATAAATACATATATATTTTGAATATATATCTGTGTGGTGTCCTTTCATTGGTATAAAAGGGGGTTACTATTGGTAAAACAGCTTGCTTAACACGCATCACGAGTTTAGCCTCAAAGACTGCTTAGCCTACGCTACCACTAGGGCAGCTAGTCCGAAAAGGTTGACTTACAACCACACCATAAGGGTTGCTTGGCATGGTACAAGGTGGTCACTTTAACTAGTGAACATCATATACCAGGCCAACTTCTCACACTCTACTTCAGTCCCATTGATTCTTGTGCTCTGCCTGTACCTCTCCAAGCTTTCAGGAAAGACTGCCAATGCTAAAGGCCATTCTCCTCAGGGAAAGTGAAGTATCCTCTAGCCTATCCAGAGTACACTTTCATTCCCATTATTACACTATCAATTCAATCGGATTGTCCACCACTGTGGGACTTCTTGATGTATATTTGTAGGAAGGTGGATATCTGACAATGGTTACCCCCAACTTTTCGCCTAGTGTCTAGCTGGTTTTTCAACTTAGTTGGCCTGAGATCCTGCCATTCAGGATCTCAGCCTATCTGCTCTCTCTTTAAAATAGACTCCATGTACCTTAGGTGCATAACCCATTGGAACTGGATCACCCTGTGAGCCCCTGTACCAGTGTACACTAGGTACCCAGGGCCTGGCCTAGCAATTTTACACAACTGGCTGATCACTCAGCTGGGGTAAGTTGGTGTAACCACCTCTTACTTAGGTGTAGTATACCTATACCTAACCTTAAATGGGACACATGTTAACCTATAAGTCACTCCTATGGCAGGCCTTAACAATCCTGAAGGCAGAGTGCTTGGTTTCATGTGAGATGGTGCTCTGGCATGAGCTGAGCCTGTCTACAGTGGTCGGAACAACTTCCTTCTACCGTTTCCAGATATCGCCATACCATATACTCTTAAGTGCATTATGAACCTCGCGGTTAAATGCTATCTTTGGTTTGGCTTTATCAAAACATGTCGAGTAAGGTGTCATACGAATTGGAATACTAACCCCTCGCCAGTTCTGCTGACGGGGTTAGCATTCCACCCTTCTAGAGGGACACAACATGTCCAGAACCTGAAACCCGGGTAAAATCCGACATAGCCTCAGCTCCACAAAATGGATGCTGCCACCACATACACAAGTCTGCCCTCCTGCTGCTGGGAGTCCTTCCAGCTTGGGAGACGTGGACAAAGGGTTTCCTGCCAGGGGAGGTGCGAGCCCCACCCCAGACAGGATTTTGTGTATTGGTCAGGTAGGGATTGAATAGAATCAGACATGCGTGAGGCTCACAAGGAGCCTCGGTGCATATGCCAGTTCAAACCGGTCCTGGGGCACACCAGCCCCGGACCTGGGGCGAGCTGGACAAAGGATTGGGGGTGTAACCACCCACCTTCCTGGTCCCACCCTTAGGGAGGGACCTAGCAGGTAGTCCGGCCCCTAGAATCCGCTTAAAGGTAGGAGCTGTGTCCTAAGACTTCAGACATCCTGAAATCAACTTAACAATAAGAAGAAGACGGGAACTTTGACGTTCTGCTGCACAGAAGACTGAAGGAAATCTCCCCTATGGTCAGGGAGTGACCATCTTGCTAACGCAAGCACCATCCAGCAACTCGACGTCTGCTTTGCCGCCGCCTCCCGCCGGAGCCCGAGCCCAGAGACCAACAAGACCTGGACCTCCAGACCTCTCACAGCCTGATCCACAGTCCCTGCAAAGAAGGAACCCGTGGAGGCACCGAGACACGTGGAGCCAGTCATCTTGGAAAGACACTCGACAACCTGCAAGCACAACAACAAAGGCTCCTTCTGAGTTGTGCTTTGGGTCCTGAGAAGCCCAACATCCAAGCAGCATCTGCACCAAAAGTGAGCCCTCCAGCATCTCCACAATCTGCGTGGGGCCCCTCTGAACTTTGCAACTCGACGCACCTGCCCGGTCCCTGGCCCATTGGCTAGTGGCCATTTTGGCGACCTTATTTGAAAACTATGATGCTGGTCTGGTTAATCTAGACTGGCCCCTGCTTCCCTCCAAAAGGGCAGCCCCTCTGACCTTGCTGGTCAGAGTTAGAAGCTTTCTTCAATTCCTGCGTCTCCTGCTTTTGCCAAGGCTTGTTTGCTTCCTTTGAGTCGCCGACACCACCGACAGCGAGAACCTGCGTGGGACAGCTCGTGAACTGACTTCTGGACGTCGTTGACCTTCAGGGACCACGTGGCTGCAGAGACAAGCTATACCTCTTCACCTGTTTGCACCCGACATCGCCTGGTACCTACCTGGTGCCACGCCGGTCACTGGCTAGTGACTGTGAACACTGTCCCCTCTGCTTTCAGGTCTTCTACAAACTCCAATCCACCCTTGGATCCACCGCATCTCTTCTGGACCGACCGCCTGCAGCATCTTTGTCATCAGGCTCCATTGAACAGATAGGCGAAACCCGACGCACTTCGAGACCCATGCACCTGCTTCCTGTGGGTGAGGTAAAGCTGGCACTCCGGTGCCCAAGTGTAGAGAAACATCTCTAGTGTCTGTGTTTTAAGTCTTAAGTTCGTAGTCCATCTGAAGTACTGGGTATTTTAAGCCCAGCGGTGCAGGGGAACACACCCTATGACTTCGGGGTTCTTCCTGTTTCAGACCTACAGAAACACAGAGTCTTCTGGGTGAAGTCAAAGATCGTTTATTGGCTGCAGACCAATTACAGGCGTCCTAGAAGTACAACAGCGTGTATGTTCTCAGGAGACTGCTGCCAATCACAGAAACGGGCTTCTCCTTAAATACAGATTTTCCTGCCTCAGGCATACATTCCTAGGTTTATGGCATGGTCATTCAAAGTATACATTACAAACGAAAAAGCAGAGTCATGATGACCATCCCACATTCCAGTTAAACAAGCCCGTAATTATTTACACAGTAAAGCTCAGATCCCACATCAGATATCGATAGGCCCCAATAAACATGAGCATCTCCTGTTTTGGGAAACAAGCCATAAAGCAGGAACAGCCAGGTGTGAAAGAGATTAGCTGGAGGCTTGTGTAGGATGAAAAGACTTTATGGTGTGTCAAGCCCTGATGCTAATCACAGGCGGCCAGAGGACGGGGAACTCGTGAGACCAGTTTGACCTGGGGCAGCGGAGCCAAGCTGCCCAGGTCACAGAAAAGTAAAAGGAAGGCACATGTGCTCCAAAAGGGCCCGTATTCGCTTCATGCTATATAGCCTATGTGAGGGCAACCATAAAATGGCCACCGATACAAAATGGAACCCACGCAGTGATGTGAAATAGCGTATACACAGTGCATTCATAGCTAAAACGTTACAGAAAGCACTCGTACATACCGCATTAACCATTCGTGGTTCACTATTACCGAGATAGACAGGGGTAGGGCCCTGTCTCCTACGCGGTCCCAAATTCTAAAGTACGACAGACCCTCCTTTTGCCCTTACATAGGCAATAACTACACTCATTTCAATCCGAGTCTAGGTCAATATTCACGAAGTCATGGAGATGTTGCTGTAGCATCATCCTATTACTTAGCTCGTCCCTCGATACAGGTTTCCTTACACATAATGTAGCACAAAGGCCACATATCGCAGGAGCACACTGTATGCACAGACAGAACAGGAAAAGGATGGCTAAGATCATTCCAATGACCATCAGAACTTTCCAACCCCAGGCAGATATCAGTTCTCAGAACCACCCCACCAGTGACCAATCTCCTTTATCCACGTGTATGGACTCAGATATTTTATGCAGTTTGGAGATGGCTTGATAAACTGTTGGAGCGTTGTCTGGTATGAAAATGCAACAACTGGATTGGATAACCTTACATACCCCACCACGGTCTGCAAGTATGACGTCTAGAACCATGCGGTTCTGCAAAGTCATGAGGCGATCCGCTTGGAGCTCAGCTGTCAAATTACCAAGGGCACCGGCCGTAACATTAACAGTGGATTCAACCACACGAGTCAGCTGTCTCAGGTTCCTACTATTAACCATAGGTCCCCAAAACGGCAGGAAACCCAAAAAGAAGTCTCCCGCTTCCTGACCGGCAGTATCCTCCTTACTAATCACGCCTCTCACAACTCTGGTCTTGTGATAGTCGGAGGCGGCAGTAAAGGTTGGCGGTAGCAGATTTGCAATATAACATGTGCCCGAGAAATCAGGGGGCAACCATGTATATGCTCGGTCATTGCAGATA